>NC_059377.1:27954775-28268275 GCF_019703515.2 Myxocyprinus asiaticus | reverse complement strand
GTTTAAAAATGCAAAATAGAATAATTTTCCCTAGAGGTCACCCCACTGTATATTGGACACATAACTAGTTCTAGAATATACAATTATCTACAAAGCTTTTTGGACACTGTACAAAAGTAAGAGAACATAATTTTTCAGGAAGGTTCTAATAGGCGACCTATTTAGAGCATGATTCGCTCTTTTTAATCACACTAATATTGCTTTTTTTGTCATTTTGCTCTTTCTTTGCCCTACATTACTACTGCAAACACCTGTGTTTTGGAGTTTTGCCTTGCTCTTAAGTGAAGTGAAATCTCTTTGTGTTGTATTTCCCATTTGTGTATTTATTAAGTTACAAATATACGTTCAATTTATTGACCGTAGCACTCAATTTACTATGAAAGGTCCTCAAGCTTCAAAATGAGAGTGAGCGCAAACACAGCGTAAATGAGTCATTGCGAGGAGAAAGGGCTGTGATAAACAGAACGTCGACTTTGGGCAGGCCTGAAATGAAATTCATTAGGTCTGCCATTGTTTACATTTCCGCCCGCTGCCTCGAATTATATTTAGTGACAGCTGCTTTGATAAGCTGCGCTGTATGTTTCTGCGACTCCAGTGCATTGAATTACCATTGGAATTTTTTCCTTAATGTGTTTCATTTTCTATAGCCTTTTCTTTTTCTCTTCCTCCCTCCCCTTTGTAATGATGTGTTGTCAGACCAGAGAAGGAATATTATACAGATGTAGTTCCACCCCACTGGTGCAGATGAATGAGATGGGTGGGGCTGTTTCCTGGTGAGAAGAAAAAAATAATAGGAGGATGATGAAAAATATTTTTTGCTGATCATCAGTATCTAAAATCCGTAATTACTGTTGACATGTACAGATGAATAGGCCCTCTAATCTATCTCCTTGGTCAGGGAAGCCAGTGGAGCTCTACCTGTCCTACCCCATGACCTCTCGCCCTTCTTTGGCTGTTACAGCTGGCTTTAGCACAGGAAGCAAGAACATGATGTTGTTGTTTTTTGTTTTGTTTTTTGCCTTTGTTCGTAGTCTGTTCATTTAAAGTATTCACCACAGGACTCTGAGAGAATCTCCAGACCAACCAGGCACACAGATTTCTGTAACATTGCTAGTTTTAATACTGCATAATTGTTGCTTCCCAACAAGAAAGGGCATGGGCAGTTGATATTTAATTGTGCCACAAAGATTAGAACACAATATTGTTGTTTATCCTTGTGACTCTATATCTACTAAAATATGTAAAAGATTGTATCATCTTTTGCAAATGTTCAAAATGTTACTTTTAGTACCCAATGAATATGCTTGGTGAATGCCTTTTTCTTTCTTGGGTTAACATATTTCGTATTGAAACTGTATGTTTGGGTGGCTCAACCTTCATGTAGATATGTGTCAGGAACTTCAGTTAAATGTTCATATCAACCATCAGAATGGGGAAAAAATGTGATCTCAGTTATTTTGACCGTGGCATGATTGTTGTTGCCAGACGGGCTGGTTTGAATATTTCTGTAACTGATCTCCTGGGAATTTCACACACAACAGTCTCTAAAGTTTACTCAGAATTGATGCCAAAAACAAAAAACATCCACTGAATGGCAGTTCTGTGGATGCAAAGGCTGGTTTGTGCTGACAGAAAGGCTATGGTAACTCAGATAACCACTCTGTACAATTGTAGAGGGCAGAATAGCATCTCAGAATGCACAAAACATCGAACCTTGAGGCGGATGTGCTACAACAACAGAAGACCACATTGGGCACTTTATTAGGACCAAAGTCTTCCTAATAAAGTGCTCAGTGAGTGTACGTATCTGCTAAAATTCAATTTTGTTAACTTTTAGGAGTACACAAGCACATAGATTAACTAGTTTATGGTTGTTAGGTACCACTGTTGTGGTTTAAAAAATAAATAAATGTTGTTTTATTCAGAAATGGAATGATATGCACAGGTACTACGTATGCAAACCATGATGTCAAGACATGTGCTTTCCAAAAAAAGCACACAGTTCTGCTTTCTGATTTAATGTGGAGATCTGCTTTCTATGCCCAGTTGTTCCAGAATAGCAGAATGGAAGGTTGGCAGAATTATAGGTTGGTTGCCCTTTCAGGAAGTCGGCCTGACTGGCAGAAAGATGACCGAGGATATTTTTCCTTTGGTGATAATAAGTATTGGCTTATATAGATCAGTGAGCGCTAATCACAAATTCCTCCTTGCATCTCATTACTTGAACATTCTTATGGCTGCAACAGCGGCACTGGCAGTTATAATTCCCTCATCGGTCAGTGCTGAGTAGATCAGAGTTCTGGGTGAGATACAATGGAATAACAATCTTTTGGAAATGAACTGGCTAGATGAGAGGAGACACAGACTAAAAGAGAGCACACCCTTAGAACAGGCTATACGTAAAGATTTCAATAGGATTAACTAAGGGCAGTGACAGTTTTCAAAGAAAATAAACTGAGTAAAATTAAAACTCTTTATCTGTAGGGGCCTCGGAGAAGCTAATGAGACCATTACACTTTTATTGTTATTTTTATTTTTATTTTTATTTTTTTTTTGCTTGCTTTTTTAGGAAGATACCTTGTTATCTTCACTTGATGTTTCCATCCTATTTTAACGAGTAAATTTTGCAATGCACTTATTTCGCTCTTAGAGGGGAATTCATTAAGAAAAAATTGTGTCCACTCATAGCGATGTTTACGTACAAATGCATTTTTAGCACCTGATTTCAGGAATGGCAGGCCCCAAAAATAAGTACAGGATGCAATCTGCATGGCAAAATTATCCTCCTTGCAGGCCGGATTTTCATCATATACATTCTACATCTAAAAAGTATTCACATTACTAAACATTTTGTACGCTACAGTGGCACAACTTTAAGATAATTTGCTCCTTAGTCTTTGTAACAGTCCCAAGTGGCCTTGTTTTGGCCCTTCTAGTGGAAGGTGGGTGCTTCAGTAAGGTTAGATAAAGTTTGAGAGGGGTGGTGAGCAGGACTAATCTGAGGATAATACACTTCTCACCTGAACTCTGGAAATGTCAAAAGACCTACAGTCCAGCAGCACCATTCCACACCTCCACTCCTTAGACTCTGGCTACGTGTTTCCCTGTGCTGTTTGTGTTACGCTAAAAATTTTGGTTAATGGGTTGAACAGTCAAGAAAATATTGAAACTTTTCTTCTGTAATTTTTGTTCTCAACAAGTTTTGTTTTTCAGTAAACCATTTTTGTTTGTGGTTGAACATGTATGTTTATGTTTGATTTGTGTCCTCAAACATGCTTGTTAGTGCTAATGCTGCTCAGACAGGACGTGGAAAACCTTTCTTCTCGCAGATTAATTCTGTAACAGAGTGTCACATTTTATGGGTGAAGGAGGGGGATATGACTACCTGCTACGGTCTGCAGTCTGTGTGCAAGTGGAGTGCTGTGGATGACCTCACCGTCTGAAGGGGTGGAATACACTGAGCTGTTTCAACTGTCTTCCAGGACACCCTGTTTATTTTTGTCTATGGAATGATGGGAAATTTGACTTCTGCAGAAACAAACTGACACCCTTGTGCAGCCAGCCGGCCATGCCAGACCAGGCCAGGCAGGGGCGAGCACAGATTGTGTGACTATGTATGTGTATTCACCCTGTTTCTGGGGTTTGGCCGCCCTGGCCAGGAGGTAGAATGGAAAGGATGGCGAGGTTGTGAGCAAAGTTTGCTGTTCCATGGGCCATAATGGGCAGATTGTGCTTAAAGTTGAAGCAAGACATAATCGGCTGTAATTCAGTCATCTGTCTTTCTGCCATGATTACATCCCTCTCCACCATCTCAAATCAAGCCCTTTCACTGATGGCCAGCTGCTCTCATAACATGTTTGTTCAGCATTAGTTTCATGCACCATATGAATTTCCATGCCATTTTTAACCTTTTTTAACAAGCGATTAATTTATCTACCTTGAGCCTGAATGGGACTTATGTGAAGTTGACTGCAACTTCTGTTATGTTTGGTTGCACGCCTCGCTTAACTTATATTTGCACAGTACCTGTAACGTACAGTATATAGCATTTATGCAATGGGAATGACTCAAGCCACAAAGAAAAGGCTTTTGTATTGAAGTAGACTTAAGCTTTCACAATGTGCATGTTTTGCTATCAGGGCCTCTGAATTTTAAAGGAATAGTTCACCTAAAAATGAAAATTCTTTCATTATTTACAATAACTGAAATGCCATTTTTGGGTGAACTATCTCTTTAAACAAAACCAACAGTAAAGATCCAAACATGGTTTCTATAGGTGGTAGAAGGTTGGATGTTGAGGTTTGGTGTGCCCACCCTTCAAATGTTCCAGCCACAGCTGCACTGAATCACCTTGTTAAAAATGTGATGTGCCGGAAACCTGCCTCCTTACCACCCATGTCTGCTTTCATTCACCAAAACTTTTATAATGAATTGTGCAATACGTTGTTTTTAATGTGAATCACCTATTCAAATCAGATGGCCCATGATGGATAGGTTTTCAATGTTTTTTTTGTCAAATGTAAATATCTTGTGTTCAGACATCTAGTTTTCGGGAGAATAGTCGAGGTGGGGGTGTGCATGATCTCTGTCTCATCTGTCCAGATTCCACTCGTATCTCACGGTGGAAACACCTGTACACCCACTCTCCATCACGTTTCATCTCCCACCCTGAATAATGCAGTGGTAAGTGGTGTTTCCGTCATTCCATTTCATAGATAAGCAGATAAGACAACCGCAAGTACATCTCATCACCGTTTAGATCCCATTTGATGTTGTGCAAAGAAGCCAATTACTCAACTCTGAGCCACCTCCAGTCAATAAAGCAGGACCATAAAAGTATCATAAGTGGTCCATATGGTGCATGCATAAGTCTTCTGAAGCCATACGATAGTGATTGTGTGAATCAACTGAATAACTGAATCAATGATCTGATCACAGTGGTTAACAGCTCATTGGAAGGGAAGATTATCATTGAATATCAACTTAAATGTTGGTTTGTTCCACACAAACAATCGCTTTTGCATGGCTTCATAAGTCTTGGAATATAGCACAAGTCAAATGGACCACTTTTATGATACTTTCCCTTTTTGTCATTTTCACCACTCTTTTTTTGTGATCAAATGTTTTTATTCCAACACATGCTAACAAATTACCATCAAGCATTGTGCAATTAGATTTTCAGGTACAAAGTAAATCAACCCCAGAGCAGGCTGACTGCAATAAGACATCTGTTTTAACTATGCACGACAAAAGTCATTGACCAGACGGTGGATTTTTCTTTTTTTTCCTCTATCAATCACTCCCCCTTTCTTTTTTCCTCTCTCTCATGTCTTTTGCTCCTGAACGTGGTGTGATACAGCAGCCCTAGCATCAAGGGAAACTGCTCTTGCGTGTAGATGAGTCGCTGAGCTCTGTACCCGACTGCAAATGAACATCTGGCCGGCATATTGGTTCCATGTGCGAAAATGAGTTCCGCCCGAATAATGACCAGACTCAATCAGGATTCAGGCGAGAGATGAATGCATGATGATCCTGATTTGCTCGACAGTTCAAATTGGCAGCACCTTACATAATTAAGGAGCAATTGGCCAAGATTAGGCCGGCTTCGGACCTTGACCAATCATTAATTTGGAACCCCGTCTTTGGGTCTGGCCCCCCTGCTCTCATCAACCTCCTGTAGAGTTTGCCAAAGCACTATCAGCTGGTAGCTATTTGTCAGGAACCCCCCTCATAACGACCTTAATTGTTTTAGACAAACAAGCAAGCTTGTGGCCTAGGCTTTTTATATAGGAAGACATGGCTTCTTTGATCCATATATATTCCTTAGTGGAGCCTTTGAGCTGTTTACCAAAGACATTTATCCACAGACAGACAGCGACTGTTACAAGCTCAAAATATGGCCACTTTATGCTGCAAAGACTCCTTGGCCACTTGAGAGATGAATGAATCCCCAAAGCATTTAGCTTGATGGAATTCTGATTAAAAACAATTGAGGGCATCACATGGGCCTCATCTATTTTTACCGCATGTAAGCATTTATGTAGACTGAGAGCTTTGCTATAAAGGATTGTTGGAATGTTTATGTTAATGCGTGGTTGTCATTTGTCATATTACTCAGTGCAGGTGGCATTTGAGGTGAGTGTGGCATAATGTTTGCATGAGTGACTGTTATGCATCATTAAGAGCCATAAATGCAGCCTTTGTGAGGAGGGGGAAACAGTTTACATTAGCACTATTTGTAAGGTAATCTTTAACAGTGCAACCAATGACAGTTTTACCAGGTATCGCAATTTTTCAGCACACCCAAAATGTTTAGAGACAAAGCAAGCTGAGTTGGCACAATTCGAAATGATTCTCCGTGTGATGGAATCAACAAATCAAAAACATTGATTGTTTACAGGTGTTGCTTAACAACAGCTCCTGCACTGCACAGCTGTCTATCAAGGGATAGTGATCAACACAGATAGTGTCAGTGATGGAATGGGTGCATGAGAGGAGGAGACATAATCAGGAGAATGTGCAGCAGCCCTAAAATGAAAGGGGCAAGACCATATGTGCAATTTTGTACCCGTAAATGGCTCGCGGCCAGTTGCAATGGCAATGTCAGACATGACTGTAACTATAATCGCAGCAAGATGGACCTGCAGCGGGCCAGCTCTGATGACATACCTGACCTTTTCTTTTCATTCTCACTCATACTTGTCAGCACATATGCATGCTGAATCACCGATTGTGATGGAGAAAATCTCACTATTCAGGATCTAGTCTTGTATAGCCAGACCTTTGACTGAACTGCAGACGATCTGGGGCGTATTGCAACTTAAACTGATTTAGAATCTCCCTATTAGACCTAAGAGCCATCTGACTGACATATAAAGCAATCAATCACAGTTCATATTGTTCCTATGTGCTGTTTAGGGGCGGGGTTATCTGAGATGTATTATACCACAATAAAGCGCAACAGTCTGGTTATCAAAGTAAAAATCCCAGTCATATTTTCCATAGGGTAATTGATTTTTAACAATAACTTACACCTTTGAAGACAGATCTATCATGAGCTCAGAGGTTGTTAATTGATGATATATAGTACTGTGCAAAAGTCTTAGGCACATAAAATGTTTCACAAAAACATTTGTCTAAAGATGGTTATTTATATCTTCAGCTTTATTGTGTCAATAAGAAATAGAAATTTTAGACTCCAAAACATTCCTTTTGCAAAAAGTATAGAATAGAAGAACAGATGGCATGGCCCCCACAGAGCCCCCCACTGAACATCGACTCGGTCTGGTAGTACATGAAGAGACAGAAGCAACTGAGACAGCTTAAATAGATAGAAGAACTGTGGCAAATTCTCCAAGAATCTTGGAACATCCTATCTGCCATCCTATCTGTGATCACACCAAATATTGATTTAGGTTTTTTATGTTTACTGGATTTAGTATGATGTTAATTGATAAAAGAAACTGTTTATGGCATTAAATTTAAAGACATCCTCACTATGCAACATTTTTCACAAGTGCCTAAAACTTTTGCACAGTACTGTATATGCCTGTTGAAGCCATCAGTCCGCATTATATCAACTTAATAAAAATAAGAATAAAAATAAAAAAAACGTGTTTAATAGCAGGATTCCCTGTGAAGAACTTCACTACCCGTGAATCCTGAAAAGAAAGATCCACGAATCAGAGTCAATGGCAAACTAACCACGGCTAGTTTCAGAGTGTCTCCCTACACTCTCAAGCTACTTGTATATTTGTATACTATGCAAAAGTTTTAGGCACTTGTGAAAAATGTTGCATAGTGAGGATGTCTTCTAAAATAATGACATAAATAGTTTTCATTTATCACTTAATGTCATACAAAGTCCAGTAAACATAAAAAAAAGCTAAATCAATATTCGGTGTGACCACCTTTGCCTTTAAAACAGCACCAATTCTCCTAGGTACACCTGGACACAGTTTTTCTTGGTTGTTGGCAGATAGGATGTTCCAAGATTCTTGGAGAATTCGCCACAGTTCTTCTATATATTTAGGCTGTCTCAATTGCTTCTGTCTCTTTATCTAATCTCAGACTGACACGATGTTCAGTAGGGGGCTAAGTGGAGGCCATGTCATCTGTTGCAGGGCTCCCTGTTCTTCTATTCTAATCTTTTCTATTTGCAAAAGTAATGTTTGGGAGTCTAACATTTATATTTCCTTTTGACACACTAAAGCTGAAGAAATAAATAACAATTTAAAGACAAATGCCAATGTGAAACATGTGGCTATGACTTTTGCACAGTACTGTATATCTGAACATTTTGCAATATACTTTTGTATTTATTGTTTCTATACTTATTTGTCCTGTTTCTTTACTTAATTACCAATTTATTAAAATAGTTTTATATATTTCCATGCATTGTTTTCAAATTCGATTACATCATTCACAAAGCTTCATGGGATTGTAGTTCATTTTAAAGTTGTTAAGTGCACAGTCTTGTACGGTTGTCTTCTTATCCGATTTCCAAATATTCTTTGCTTTAATTCAAAGTATATAATGTTGTGATTCACCTCGGAGCTGGTTGGTTTGGTTCATGGCTTAGAACACTTTTATGAAGACTTATTAAATCACTGTTGAAAAAATGAATGGGAAAAATACTTCCGGAACCAAGACGGCTGAAAAAGTGGGTGAACCTCCTGTGCTTTATAAAAGATGACCTCAAACAAAACTCTGAAAATCTATGAAAGATTTGATGTCACTAACCTGACTTTGGCAAATCCAGTGATTATTTCATCCTCCAATGCTCTCATTGAATAAAACTGGTACCTTTTTTTTTTGCAGGTGGACTGATTAAAAAACCTCTATGTGCTCTTAGTTGCTGAAGTTCTTGCAGACCAGCCAATCAGATTAGCACTTACTTGATCGAGAATAATTTTTTTCCAATTTTGTATGCTATATGCAGTAGGCGGTTAGTGAACAAACAGTGAGCAGTTTGTGTACGTAACATCTTAGGCTGAGACTATTTAGGTTCAGATTTCGCGAGACATGTTTTTTGGGTCTCTCTCATGCTGTGTAGCGGCGGCTTCTGGGATCGCTCCCAGTATCTGGAAGAGAAACGTGGCAGCGGGGCATCAAACAAACAAGCCAGCGTGAAGCACATACGTGTGTGCGTATGCCGGCGGCTTAACTTTCTGCCCATTTGTTGCAGATTGCTGCCTGCTCTACACTCGTTTCTCTTTCTCTCTCTCTCTCATTTCCCTCTGTAATCATTTAATCACTCGCAGCCTCTGGGCTAGGGAGACTCCTCTTCAGGTAGCAGCACGCTCTGATTGTCTTCTCGCCCTTTCTCTCTGCGTGCTTTGCCGTTCCTCCCCCTCTCTCTCTCTCTCTCTCTCTCTATCTCTCTCTCTGTAACAACAGAAAAATGACCTTTCTCTGTTTGAGTACATTCTAATTGCTTGATCATACCCTACAAAGTGGACTTGAAGGAGTACGAGGCCCTCTTAATGGAATAGTTCACCCAAAAATGAAAATTTTGTCATTTACTCACCCTCATGCTGTTCAAAACCTATAGACTTGTTGGTAGACAGAATGTTAAACTCAGTCACCATTCACTTTTCTTTTCCTCCATACTATGAAAGTGAATGGTGACTGAGTCATTCTGCCTGACATCTCCTTTTGTATTCCATGGTAGAAAGTCATTCGGGATTGGAACAACTTGAGGGATTTTTTTTACTTACTACATATCATCAGTCATGTATCACTACATTTAGGGGTTTCGAGTTTGACAAATTGCCTGCACAGTGTGTAGGGAGCAGTGAACAATGTGTTGGGATCCTGTGAATCAGAATGCAGCTTTTTTTCATCTTTCTTCCTCCTCTCCCACTATCTCACTCACTCCACAGCTTTGTTTAAAAAGGGGCCATGGAGACAGGAGAAGAGGGAAAGAAAAAGAGAACAGGGGAAGCACTCTGTTTTTGTTATTAAAAGATGCTTACACTGAGGAATGTGTGCATTAGCTGTAGATTGTTTCCTATTAGCAGCTTATCTCCCAGGCTTTTGGCTAAGGGCCTGGCCAAGCTTTTTTTTTTTTTTTTTTTTAAAGAGAGAAAGAGAGGAAGGCTGATGAGAAAGAGACCATGCAGGGCTCAGGGAATTAACCACTGCTGCCATAGAAACCCTGAAATCCATGACACTGGCAGTGCGATATGTGACGTGGCAACACTCTTGGCTGACCAAGCAGAACTTATGCCCTCACCTTTGAAAGACTGGGAGGATAGAGAGAGAGAGAGAGAGAGAATGTCAGCATACTTTTCTTGCACATATTGTTGGAAATTAAAATTGAAGGGTAGACAGTGGTTTATATAGTGCATTGGCCTGTCATAGGCACACAAAAAAACATTACAATAGACACAAGTTTTCCTTAATGGTGATGTTCTCCTTCTGTCTTTTGCATTTTACGCTTGTTTATCGTGTCCATGGCGTAATTAATTTACACAATTAACAATATTTGAGGAACTGAAATAGATTTATTAGTGTACACTTAAAAAATACCTTGGTATTCACATGGATTTTTGATATTGTACCATGGTTAAAACATGTTTTTCTTGACATGGACCTTGGTAATACCATAGTAGTTTTTTGAAGTACCTTGGAGTACCATATAAATACCATAAACATGGAAATGGTAATTATTCAGCACCATGGTATACATCAAAGAACCATGGTATTTTCATCATCTGATACATCTCTGTACAGATAGGGTGTAGGGGAATTGCATTCTCTTCTAGTTTAATCAAAAAAATTTCATTACAAATGATGGTAACACTTTCCAGTTAAGTTGTATTCGTTAAGTAAGGTATAATGTACAGTCAGCCGGTTATTTTTGCTAAATAAACCCTGGCAGGATGATCAGGACCTCGACGTGAAGTGGAGGGATAACGTACAGTCAGCCGGTTGTTATGGCAAAATAAAAACCCTGACAGAGTGATCAGGATCCCGAGGCAAGTCAGAGACATCTTGTATCACCCTGATGGGATTTATTTTGTGATAACAACTGGCTTGCTCCTCATTAACCAGCTTATTACAAGACACCTTGCCAATTAAATAAATAAATGGACATTAAACACTGATTTGCGTTGAAATTATGTAATTATGTGGGATGTAAGAAATCGCTGAACAGCTTAATTCCACCTCCGGTTTGCGTCTGAGATCTGTTGGTGTTTATATAGTAAATAATAACCGTCTGACTGGTCATTATCCAGCTTATCACAAAACTACTTTCCAAATAAATAAATACATGGACATGAAACATTGATTTGAGTTGAAATTATTTTATTAACTTAATTGTAGAAATCACACAGAAGTAGGAAAGATGACTCGCAATACCCGGATGTCTTAAAAATACCAGACTGTTAGATGGTGCCACTGACCAATCAGAATTCAGTATTTCACAGGCCCATGTGATAACATTAGTTAATGCATTAGGTATAATGCATTAATAATAAAAAATGATCTTTCGCAGCATTTACTAATCTTGATCATTTAAATGTTCATTTATAAATATACTATTGTTCATTGTACATTAACTAATGTTAACATGCAAGTGATAATGTTATGTATTAGCATATGTAGAAATTTACATTACCCAAGATTAATTAATTTTGTTAAAGGATAGTTCATGTTTACTAATGCAGTTAACTAAAAAAATAAAAGCCATTCCTCAAAAAATTTGTGCACAATTCTCAGGATTCCTTCTCTGCTGGATAAGCTCTGCTTTGGAAAGTAGGAAACTTCAAAAACATGGTGCTCATATTCACTTTTATAGAGGCCTAATTAGGAATTTGTGTGTTTTCATAAACAGGTTGTTCATGGCTACAGATGTTAAGCTTCCTCTGTGTTTGCGGAGCTTGGCCTGTAGGCCTGAACTACCGCAGACTATTTGTACAAGCATAACTTCCTGCTCAGCTTGCAAATTGCTGTTTCAGCATGATTTATCTTTCTTTTGCACGTATAAAGTTTAGAGATATTTTTATGATATTTTACATCATAGATAAGTCTTGAAATGTGTGATTGTGCGTTTCTGTAAAACCTCGACTACTTGCAGAGTTAATGAGACCCATAGCAAATCCGGCATCCGGAAAAAATAAGTCCAGTTTTTCTCAGCCCCTCCTGGTCATTGGGTATTTATTTTTAACTTCATTGTTGTAGAAAGGAGGTTCAGCATTGGCAGCCATTCTGCCTGCTGCACTTTGATCTCCCTGGCCTTTTTCAGATGAAAAATACCTCCAGAAGCCATCCATAACAACTGCACACTTGAAAAGGACACTTTAGGGACACTTAAAGCATTCAAAAGTCCTCCCTTCTTTTTTGTTTCTCAAAAACATATTTGAAATTGAAGTCTACCTGAAGAGTTCTTCAAGTTCCTCATTGCTCTCCACAAAAGGGAGAAAGCCTGGAAAGCAGAGCAAATCCTGAAATGAAATTAGGATTAATCCTCATCTCCAATCCTCATCTCCCTTTTCTCAATGCTAACTCACAACAGATGTCCTGCTTGGAAAACTGACTGGAGGTCACAGACGCATACTATCCACTGATAAATCTCAAACAAAAGGTTCCATTTTATCTGAACTCTGTGGTCAAAGTTACTCTGCCGATTGTAGCCTTTTAAACCTTGTGACTGCTATTGATTAGCAGCTGTGTCGCTGCCCTCGGTCTCTTCAGAAAACACCACAGGGGCCCTTCTGGCTATTTCTGGGTACTCAAGTAGACCAGATTTCCTCCCAAAATGGCAGAACATGCCTTTTGTTCAGAAAGCAAGGGTTATAAATTGTTTGCAAAAAGAAATAAGTGAGAAAAAAAGCTGAACATCATTAATGAAAGATTTTTCACCAGGAAAGGTATGCTGCGATTTATTATTCATGTATGCCTGACAGATGAAACAGTCTGGTTTGTGGAATCGTGTCTGTGTGTGTCTCCTAATACACTATGATGTGTAAGAACTGAATTTAGGCAGCACAGCAAAACATGTAAATTATGAACTGATTTTCTGAGGGGATGTTGCCGAACATTGTTTGTTATTTATTTATTTATTTATTTATTCAGTTTATTCGTTTTCTTTTCTTTTCTGGATTTAGCAGCAGATTTATTTGTCTTTTTTTTTTCTTGTAGACACAGGCAAACGTTGTTGCTTTTTTCCGATAACAGTCAGTGCTAATGGTTACATTTTCCGTCCGTTATCTCTCTAACCTCCACGAGTCATCAAACTGTCTCAGTCCTGTTCTTTCTCTTCAGTATCTGTCTCAGCCTTAATGTGGCATGTGCCCACTCTTCCCCAGGGGGCCCGGGGGTCAGTGAGTCATCCTCTAGTAGTTCTGTTATGCTCTCGATTGGGAACCACAGGTCAGCACAGGCACAGAATAAGATGAGGCTCTTCTAGCTTTAGACGCAGATCTCTCCAGCTCCCCAGAGATAGGCTTGTGTCCGCATCAGGAGATCAGCTATGTGATGGCTTGCAGAAGCCACCTTATGGATGTACTTGGTGTTTTCCAGTTTGGTGTGTCCTGGATTTTGATAGATCAAAATGTAGCGGTGATCATTTTCTGCACATGGATGTGACATTTGCAGTGAAAAATTTACTTTGTATATAAAATACTAATTACCTGTGTATCAAAAAATGTATATGTATAATCATAGACCCCTGCAGATAGAGTCCAGACATCAGAAAAGTTTCAGAAAAGTATTTTTCCAGTTCAGATCGGGAAGTGACATCTCTTTGTTACAGACGTGACAGTTGTGAAAGCAGCAATTACATCATGAGGGAAAACTATCCAAAACACTTTGAAACCTGCAGACTTTGACCTCTAAGACATATTATATTATGTTATAATACCCATCAAGGCTGCATGATGAATTGAAATAAGATTGAAATCGCCATTTTTCCATGGTATGGTTGACATTTTCATGGAATTCCCCACATCTAGATTGTACACAATCTTTCCTGTCTATACAATCATTCTCACCTTATTATTTACATTAAAGAATTTTAACAAATCTTTAAACTGCAGCAAAATACAGTTTTCACTTCTGAGTGCCTAAAGGGTTAGTTCACCTAAATGGGTGCTGCTTCAACTTCAGGCACTTTTAGCACTGTGGACTTCTAAAAGTTGCATTCAATTTTTCCCACTCTTAATAATTTTTCGAATTTGTCTACTAGCTATGTCAAAACAGTGTATGTACATACAACACAGGAGATTTGTCATTTTTGTCTTTTTTCTTTTTTTCTGAAAATCATGGAAATTCCTACTACAGTGTCAATTACACCACATCTGAAAATCATGAAAATTATATATCTAAAAAAAAATAAAAATAATTAAAGGGCCTCATTTCGTAAATATCTGAAAAAAATTGGGAGTGATTTACACGTAAAATGGAGCTTTCTGAAAACTTTCTGAAGGAACGCTTCGTATTCTCCAGAATTGTTAGTAAAACGTGTATATGTTCCAAACATTCGTAAATAGAGTGCGTGTGCACGTTCATTCACAATTATCATAATACACCCATGAAAACGTCATATAAGGAAGGCTTCAGACTCACTAGTAAATGAGAATGGAAATCTTTTAACATCTGTGCGAACAGTAATATATATTTTTTTAAATGGAGTGCATTCACAATGTAAAATATTGATTTAGTTAAACTGTAACTGTGATATACTTCCCTTGCAACAAGAAATACAGGTGCATCTCAATAAATTAGAATGTCGTGGAAAAGTTCATTTATTTCAGTAATTCAACTCAAATTGTGAAACTCGTGTATTAAATAAATTCAATGCACACAGACTGAAGTAGTTTAAGTCTTTGGTTCTTTTAATTGTGATGATTTTGGCTCACATTTAACAAAAACCCACCAATTCACTATCTCAAAAAATTAGAATATGGTGACATGCCAATCAGCTAATCAACTCAAAACACCTGCAAAGGTTTCCTGAGCCTTCAAAATGGTCTCTCAGTTTGGTTCACTAGGCTACACAATCATGGGGAAGACTGCTGATCTGACAGTTGTCCAGAAGACAATCATTGACACCCTTCACAAGGAGGGTAAGCCACAAACATTCATTGCCAAAGAAGCTGGCTGTTCACAGAGTGCTGTATCCAAGCATGTTAACAGAAAGTTGAGTGGAAGGAAAAAGTGTGGAAGAAAAAGATGCACAACCAACCCAGAGAACCGCAGCCTTATGATTGTCAAGCAAAATCGATTCAAGAATTTGGGTGAACTTCACAAGGAATGGACTGAGGCTGGGGTCAAGGCATCAAGAGCCACCACACACAGATGTGTCAAGGAATTTGGCTACAGTTGTCGTATTCCTCTTGTTAAGCCACTTCTGAACCACAGACAACGTCAGAGGCGTCTTACCTGGGCTAAGGAGAAGAAGAACTGGACTGTTGCCCAGTGGTCCAAAGTCCTCTTTTCAGATGAGAGCAAGTTTTGTATTTCATTTGGAAACCAAGGTCCTAGAGTCTGGAGGAAGGGTGGAGAAGCTCATAGCCCAAGTTGCTTGAAGTCCAGTGTTAAGTTTCCACAGTCTGTGATGATTTGGGGTGCAATGTCATCTGCTGGTGTTGGTCCATTGTGTTTTTTGAAAACCAAAGTCACTGCACCCGTTTACCAAGACATTTTGGAGCACTTCATGCTTCCTTCTGCTGACCAGCTTTTTAAAGATGCTGATTTCATTTTCCAGCAGGATTTGGCACCTGCCCACACTGCCAAAAGCACCAAAAGTTGGTTAAATGACCATGGTGTTGGTGTGCTTGACTGGCCAGCAAACTCACCAGACCTGAACCCCATAGAGAATCTATGGGGTATTGTCAAGAGGAAAATGAGAAACAAGAGACCAAAAAATGCAGATGAGCTGAAGGCCACTGTCAAAGAAACCTGGGCTTCCATACCACCTCAGCAGTGCCACAAACTGATCACCTCCATGCCACGCCGAATTGAGGCAGTAATTAAAGCAAAAGGAGACCCTACCAAGTATTGAGTACATATACAGTAAATGAACATACTTTCCAGAAGGCCAACAATTCACTAAAAATGTTTTTTTTATTGGTCTTATGATGTATTCTAATTTTTTGAGATAGTGAATTGGTGGGTTTTTGTTAAATGTGAGCCAAAATCATCACAATTAAAAGAACCAAAGACTTAAACTACTTCAGTCTGTGTGCATTGAATTTATTTAATACACAAGTTTCACAATTTGAGTTGAATTACTGAAATAAATGAACTTCTCCACGACATTCTAATTTACTGAGATGCACCTGTATATTTAAAGAATTTGATAGAATGCATAAAGAAGGTCTTTGACCGAAACGTTGTAAGAGATTACAGATTTGCAGGCTATACCACATTGTGTGGGCTTTTTTTTTTCTTTTTTCTTTTATTTCCCCGTTGTATTGTGTATGCACCTGCCCGCAATGTGCTTATTTATGGGCTTTGCGGCATTACAATTGACCGTACATTATCAACTGAACATGATTTACCGATGCCTATACTAAATTATGAAACCTAAATTATAGAGCTCATGTCCAACCAGTCATGTTAGAGGGCATTATTTTATAAAACGCACCTTTCCATGAATCTTTCACAACATGTAAAGATCTTCTGCTGGAAAAACAATTGGCAGAGTTGGTAAAAAAAACTATACTTTGAAAAAAAGAAATACAAGCAGCAAAGAGTTTTAAGGTTAATTTCACTAATTTAATTATGTAAATTTTTTTCATTACTTGTTTAATTTCACTTCTATCAAAATGTGGTCATGGCAGTTTGTCTGAAAGAACACAACACATTTTTATGTCTTACACACCATTTACACATGGTCGGAAGCAGGTGTAAATTTTGTTCGTATGGACTAACATTTTGAAAATACAAAAAATGTCATGAATCCAAAAATTTACATTAGACCGGCTTTACAAACAATTTACACACAAATTCGTTCTGCTCATGTTTCATGAGAGGCCCATAAATTGTTTTGAAATTAAATGGCCCTTGTCTTTCTAAGGCTAATCTCATAGCTAACATTTTATGTATCCTAAATTCACACAGTTGAATAATATTTTCACCCCCTTCTTTTTTTTTTTTTTTTTTTTTTTTCATAATTTGGCCAAATTACAGCAAGAAATGATGACCAATAACAATTTTCTGCTCAAAATTGATATTTACATTGATTTTTATATATTTTCATAAAAAATACAATTTTCATCATTTTTCACATCTTTCATCTCAGGTATGCTCTTCACTGATGACTTTGTTAACTTGGTAAACAATTACTCTAACCTATAAAATATTAAAGGCTAAATTGTTTTTTATGTTGGAAATGACACCACAAGTGCCGAATTTGAAGAAACACCCAAAAATGAAAATTATGTCATAATTTATCTACACTTATGTTGTTTCAAACCTGAATGTTAGGACGAATTTTAGCCTCAGTCACCATTCACTTTCATTGCATCTTTTTATTTATTTATTTTTTTTTTTCATACAACCCTTTTTTCCCCTAACCCTAACCCCAAACATCTCCTTTTGTGTTTAGTGAAAAAAGAACAAGGTTAGGAACAAAATGAGGAAATCATGACAGATTATTTTTTATTTTTTATTTAGTGATCAGAGACCCCTTTTCAATAACATCTGATCACAATTTCTTATTGGAGACACATTTGAGATGCATGTAAATACCAGGTGTAAACAGGGCCTTCCTCTTTATATACTCTGTCTTTTTCTCTCTCTCCCTACACACTCTCATTCAAGGTTTTCTTAATCAAATGAACATACATACAGTATGGAGCAGTGATTGCTGGCAGTGAAATGCATTTCCTGCAAGCTCCCAAGTGAAAACAAAATAAAGTTAAATGGAGAGACTTAAAAATGATATGCAATAAAACACGCACTAAGAGTTGAATAAAAGATAAATTAGATAAATAAAGTTGACTTTCCTCTCTCTTGACACCAACTTCCTTCCCTACATGCTCTCCTCTGTATCCATCCCTCCCTCCCTCCCTCCATTGCTCTCTATCTACACACTCTTGTTCCTGTTTTTACCCTTGAGGTTTTAAAGAGCGCACAAAGATGTGCAGTTATGTGGCCAAACAACAAAAACAGTCGTTGACAAGCCCTCGTTTCCAACGTTCTTTTGCGTATGGCTCGTTTAGGGAGAAATCATTATGATAAGGGAGAGAAAGAGCATACTTTTGTCTGTGCAAAGTGGTAAATTCTGCAGGAGGGAAATTATGGTAGTCCTCAAGGCCAGTGCCATGGTAACGGTGGATTATCAGGCCAGTGGTGTTGGGCTCAAAGTGGGTACAAAGAGCGGCAAGTAGCACCAAGACCTTGACTGCTTTCATTACTCCTATCTCCATGCTCACTCAGACATCTCTCTCTCTCTCTCTCTCTCTCTTTCTCTTCCACTCCACAAAGCCCATAGTCTCTGTTATCTGTGTCCAATTAACTGAGAACCATCTTACTTTGCTTGTCTGTTTATTTCTTGCTTGCTTCCTTTCTTTTCCTCAATGTCTCTCTCTCTTTCCATTCAGTCTCTTTCTTCTTGATTTTTTTTTTCCAGAAACACCGCAACTGTCACACACAACATTAACTTACAGCCATATTTTATCAGCACAGAAAAGCTGCATTTAGTCATGAAGCCTGAACTTGATTGATACCAGACGAGGCAAGCTGTTGAAGACGCTGTTTACATTCCCCTAAGAAATCAGATGAAGCCATTCTCTCCCCATGCTATGATCTGGAGGTGTTTAAACTCACTCATAACATTGTCAAAAAGAAAATGCCCACTGCAGTACATCACAACCGAGTCGTTCATTCTGATTAATTTATCACACATTTATTGATGCATGAATTCATGCATATTTTAATATTTAGCATGTCTTTAGCATGACTCTATGCTCTTTTATTGTGTGGGGAGATATATAATGTGTCTCCAAAACCTAGTTAGGTGCCTCACTGCTTACTGCCTACACAGGCTGTTGCCTTTCAAGTGCTAACTGAAGTGGAACCTCATATGTGACTGATTTGAAATGCACTACATAGGGAGCAAGTACGTCACACAAATAGCACTCCGAACAGGAGACTCGACTCGCAATTGATTCCAGTCAACTTTGCCATTAACGTGTTGCTAGGTTAATGATCAGCCTCTTAGGCACAAAATACATAGCACACACATACACTCACTGAGCATTTTATTAGGAACACCTGTACACCTTCTTATTCTTGCGATTATCTAATCAGCCAATCGTGTGGCAGCAGTGCAATGCATAAAATCAAGCAGATACGGGTAAGGAGCTTCAGTTCACTTCAACCATCAGAATGGAAAAAAAAAAAAAAAAATATATGATCTCAGTGATTTCGACCATGCCAGCGACAGTTCTGCAGACGGAAACGCCTTGCTGGTTAGAGAGGTCAATGGAAAATGGCCAGACTGGTTCAAGCTGACTGAAAAGCTACGGGAACTCAGATAACCACTCTGTACAATTTTAGTGAGCAGAATAGCATCTTAGAATGCACAACACGTTACACCTTGAGGCAGATGGGCTACAACATCAGAAAACAATGTTGGGCACATTATTAGGACCATAGTTTTCCTAATAAAGTGCTCAGTGAGTTTATTGTGATTAAAATAGTCTATTTTAATTTTAGGTATGCAATGATTTATAAATACATTTTTCTCTCGCTTTGTCCGCAGTTTTTTATTTATGTTTTCACTGAGTTCTGTTGAAAACGCATTGATATTGCTATGTTTTTGCCTCTAATCTACACTGAAACAACTTTTTTCTCCACGAAACCGAAGACTTTTGAAAATGCTCTCTGGTTATTAAAACGTATTAGTCTGGACATGGCCTTAGAATTTGACCAAAAGAGGTAGTAAAATTAAGATTTTTTGGAAGGGCTTATGATACCTTAAAAATGCTGCCCCCATAGGCAGCTTACTAGGTTTTGAAACTGAGCTAATGGAACCTCTTTAGTGTCTCATCCCTTTCAGGCAGAACATACTGAGTTCTCTTTACCATGAGACATTATGGGTATTTGAGTGAAATACCGACTTTGTCGGGCCTCTTGAGCAGGATATATTACATATTATTTTCTAATTTTAAAGTTATCTCTGTCTGACTCTTCAGAGGATGCATTTGACATGTCAAAAGCCTCCTCTTTCTTATATATTCCTCTAAAGGGCGTCTGTACTCATCAGGTGAAATATATAAGCTTTAATGTTTTTATTCTGTTTCTTGTCTTTATTCATCTTTTATTATTGGGTTTTTAATCAATTGTAAATATACTGTATGATGAAAGTGGATATGTTCCTATAGGGTGGAGGTCCATTGAGGTGTGCATAAAAATACATAGTGGATTGTTTAAGTAAAACTATGCCAGAAAAATGTTAAATATACATTCCAACCAACCCATTCAACAGTTTTTATCAGTGGGACAAACCCCTAACTGTAAACAGCTTCACATAAATGGACATAAATGATACCTTAAATTGTCTTGGCTTGTATGCTAGTATTCAGACTTAAGATTTTTGCCTGATGGACTAAAAAAAGGCCATATCTAGGAACCAGAATATAATAGAGACTTTGTGTGGATTCTTTTGACTTGGGCCAGTAGGTAACCAACTAAGAGCAACACATAACACACTAGCAACCACATTGCAACGCCCTGGCAATAGCAGACTATACTGTAGCGTTGTGGTGTTAAGTTTTTACACAGGCAAACTAAATTTATTAAAATTAAAAATAAACATATCTTCAAAAAGTGTTAACTTGTATTTTTAAACTACAAATAAGAATAATCCTATTGATGTGCAGATTTAGGGTAAACTAAAAAGCAGTGTTCAACATGACTCTTTGATGCACAGTTAAAGAAAAATGCATCCACATTAAATATGAGTGACAGCATGGCAGAAGTGAATTTACATAGTGATAATCAAAGCATTTACAATCAGGCATTTTATTCTTTATGCCTGATGTCCACACTAATATATTTTCGTTTAAAAATGCACCCTTTTCCCAACGTTTTGGCCCTCCATCCACACTAAGATGGCACTTTTGACAGCGAAACTTGAGAGAGTTTTTGGAAAATGCTCTCTCAAGTGGATAAATTTGAAAGCGCCATCTTCGGTTGTAATGTGGACAGGGAAAACGGTGATATCTGAAAACGATGACATATTTGATTTCCCTAATCATGGTGGTGCCGCGGATGGCTGCCTCGGTGTGGAGCTCCTCAGTTCTTTTGTTGTTTTTGTTTGTTTGTCCTGTGTTTAGTAATCTTTTTCCAGTCAGTTTTAACAGAGACGAACTGCTGGACATTCAACAACATGTACCAGACAATCTTTTCCTGGTTTTTGAATATTCAGACGTTTTGCTAGACATTTTAGTTGGAGGTGTGGCTTTGTTGTTCAGGAGACGCAGTCGAGGGAGACGAGCCGATGCGCTGGTCAAACTCCGTCGGTGCGGATTTCGAACAGCGCTGCCGAGTATTCACTTAGCGAATCTCTGCTCTCTTCCTAACACAACGGACGAACTACATCTCCTCACCTGCACAAACAAGGACTTTTCAACCTCTGCTGCCTTGTGCTTCACAGAAACCTGGCTGAGTGAAGCCATTCCGGACAGCGCGTTACATCTGCCGGGCTTCCAGCTGTTCAGAGTGGATCGCATCACGGAATTAACAGGGAAAACGAGAGGCGGTGGAACATGCTTTTATATCAGTGAAAGTTGGTGTACAGATGTAACAACGTTAAAGAGGATGTGCTGTCCTAATTTGGAAGTGCTCTTTATTAACTGTAAGCCTTTCTACTTGCCACGTGAGTTTTCCTCGTTTATTCTGGTGAGTGTGTATATCGCGCCAAACGCGTGTTTGAACACCGCGCTGCAACAGCTGGCTGATCAAATCACAGACATGGAACAACAATACCCAGACTCAGTTATTATTATTCTTGGGGATTTTAACAAGGCATATCTCACACGTGAACTGCCCAAATACAAACAGCACATCACATGCCCCACCAGAGACAGGAACATACTGGATCATTGTTACACAACAATAAAGGATGCATATCGCTCTGTCCCTAGAACAGCTTTGGGACTCTGATCACTGTCTGGTTCATCATCTTCCAGCCTACAGGCAGAAATGAATAGTAAGGACTGTAAAGAGATGGACCAATGAAGCAGAGCGGGAACTACAAGCCTGCTTTGACTGCACTGATTGGAGTGTTTTTGAGGCTGCAGTCACAGACCTGGATGAGCTCACAGATACTGTAACATCATATTTCAGTTTCTGTGAGGATATGTGCATTCGTACTAGGACTTATTTAAAGTTCAACAACGACAAACCGTGGTTTACAGCAGAGCTCAGGCAGCTTCGTCAGGCCAAAGAGGATGCTTACAGGGGTGGGGATAAAGTCTTGTACAATCAGGCCTGGAACACACTGAACAGGGAAATCAGAGTGGCAAAAAGGAGATACTCTGAGATGCTGAAAAACAAGTTTTTCAGCTAACGACCCTGCATCAGTGTGGAGTGGCATGAAAAAACTCACAAATTACAGGACTCCTACCCCCAACCCTGTAGGGAACCAGGCTGACGACCAGAATGTGTTCTACTGCAGATTTGAAAGGCCCAGTCTCACACCCCACACCCACTCTGACCTTCACACAAACACCAACACCTCCTGCAACCCCCCTCCTCCCCCCTCCTGCTACTCAACCTGCACTTAAGATCTGTGAAGCTGATGTGAGCCGCGTCTTTCGGAAACAAAAGACGAGGAAGGCTTCAGGCCCAGATGGCGTCTCACCAGCGTGTCTTCGATTCTGTGCTAACTAGCTGGCCCCCATCTTCACACAGATCTTCAATAGATCACTGGAGCAGTGTGAAGTCCCATGCTGCTCCAAACGCTCAATCATTATTCCTGTCCCAAAGAAACCAAAAATCACAGGACTTAATGACTACAGACCTGTTGCCCCGACGTCTGTGGTCATGAAATCATTTGAGAGACTGGTGTTGGCCCACCTGAAGAACATCACTGGACCCTTCTAGATCCCCTTCAATTTGCTTATCGAGCAAACAGGTTTGTGGATGATGCAGTCAACATAGGATTGCATCGTATCCTGCAACATCTGGACAGACCAGGGACATGTGCAAGGATCCTTTTTGTGGACTTCAGTTCAGCTTTCAACAGCTATACTCTAGAATAAATTACACCAACTCTCTGTTCCCATGTCTATTTGTCAGTGGATTACCAGCTTTCTGATGGTCAGGCAGCAGCTTGTGAGACAGGGGAAACTCACTTCTAGCACCTGTACAATCAGCACTGATGCCCCCCAGGGATGCGTGCTCTCCCCACAGCTCTTCTCCCTCTACACCAATGACTGCATTGCCAAGAACTCCTCTGTCAAGCTCCTGAAGTTTGCAGATGACACCACTGTCATCAGCCTCATCCGAGATGACGATGAGTCTGCATACAGAAGGGAGGTTGAACAGCTGGCTGTCTGGTGCAGTCAAAACAACCTTGAGCTGAACACGCTCAAAACGGTGGAGATGATTGTGGACTTTAGGAGAAACACCCCAACACTGACCCCCCTCACCGTTCTAAACAGCACTGTGGCAGCAGTGGAGTCATTCAGGTTCCTGGGCACTACCATCTCACAGGACCTGAAGTGGGAGACCCACATTGACTCCATTGTGAAAAAGGCCCAGCAGAGGTTGTACTTCCTTCGCCAGCCGAGGAAATTCAACCTGCCACAGGCGCTGCTGATACAGTTCTACTCAGCAGTCATTGAGTCTGTCCTCTGCACTTCTATACCTGTCTGGTTTGGTTCAGCTACGAAATCAGACATCAGAAGACTACAAAGGACAGTTCGGACTGCTGAGAGGATTATTGGTTGCCCCCTGCCCCTCCTTCAAGAACCATACACTTCCAGAGTGAGGAAAAAGGCTGGAAAAAATCACTCTGGACCCCACTCACCCTGCCCACTACCTTTTTGAACTGTTGCCTTCTGGCCGACGCTTCAGAGCTCTGAGCACCAGAACTGTCAGGCACAGGAACAGTTTTTTTCCCTCAGGCTATCCATCTCATGAATAGTTAAATTGCCCCATTGAGCAATAACTATGTGCAATACACAGTTTAGTCTTTTTTTTTTTATATTTATCCAACACATCCAACCTCTTCTGCCATTTCATTCCTCTGAGAAAAAAAAAAAAAAAAAAAAAAAAACATTTGCACTGTACATAACAGATTTGTAGTTGCACTGTACATAACAGATTGTATTAGATTTGCACTACCCATGTGTATGTGTGTGTCTGTACGTATGTGTATAATTAGTTGTATTTTTTGTTTTTTATTATTATCTATGTCTTGCTACTGTTTTTGTATTGTTTTTGTATTGTTGTACACTGGAAGCTCCTGTCACCAAGACAAATTCCTTGTATGTGTAAGCATACTTGGCAATAAAGCTGATTCTGATGTGAAACAGTCATGTGATCCATTCAACCCAAAACAATCAAGATGGTGACCCATGTTGTAGTGCCGTTGTTGTGCCTATTATTCACTTTGATAGCATTGTTTTTTAGTTTTTTTTTTTTTTTATCCCCTTTTCTCCCAATTTGGAATGCTCAATTCCCACTACTTAGTAGGTCCTCATTGTGGCGCAGTTACTCACCTCAATCCGGGTGGCGGAGGACAAGTCTCAGTTGCCTCCACTTCTGAGACAGTCAATCCGCACATCTTATCATGTGGCTCGCTGTGCATGACATCGCGGAGACTCACAGCATGTGGAGGCTCATGCTACCCTCCACGATCCATGCGCAACTTTCCACAAGCCCCATTGAGAGCGAGAACCCTTAATCGCGACCATGAGAAGGTTACCCCATGTGACTGTACTCTCCCTAGCAACCGGGCCAATTTGGTTGCTTAGGAGACCTGGCTGGAGTCACTCAGCACGCCCTGGATTTGAACTCGCGACTCCAGGGGTGGTAGTCAGCGTCAATACTCGCTGAGCTACCCAGGCCACTTTGATAGCATTGTTAAAGATAAATGTTACTTTGTACAACCTTCACATTGCATTCCTTATCAAAGGCGATGGGAAGTTTACTTGGAATTGTGACAGAACATGAGGACAATTGCATTTCTGTCTGTACATGGAACACCAATTTTTTGCATGCGCTGTTTTCATACGTTTCAGTGTGGGCGAGCAACTTTTGGAAAACGCTTGAAAACGGCAGTTTGGACAGTATCGTGGACGTAGCCTGAGTTTTCTTTTTTCTGTCTGTCTTTCTTTCTTTCCTCACACCTTACCTCCCCTTTCCCAGACTATCTACACACGTTCAGGGGGAAAATGAAAAAATTAATTATTGAAGAGGAGAGCTGAAATTACTCTCCTTGCCTAGAGCTTGTTTTTTTCTTTCTTCCCCTTCCTCTCTTTCCTGGAGACTTAGGTTGCTTCAGTATATTGAAGTTTCTTCAGTGTAGTCCACAGGTAATGTCATAACATATTTACACAATCCTTTCTTTATCCCCTTCATCTTTATCAACTTATTTTTAATGCTTTATTACAGGACATGCGTGTGCATGCATGACCTGTATGCAGACTTTAAGCTGTTTTTTGTTTTGTTTTATTCCTTTGTATCAAAATGTTGAATATTTATTAATATATTTAAATGTCGGTGGTCCCAGTATCACACGCATACACAGAAACCCATATTCAATTATGGTGTCTCTAAACCTAGTGTTCTGCATTCCTAAAAGCTCATCTTCTGAGAAGGCTTTCCAATAGATTCTGCAACAGTGATGCAGGGGTTTCCTCCCTTTCATGGACAAGCTGGTTGGATGATGGTGCCTGGAGAATTCCAATTTATCCCAAAGGTGTTCAGTGGGGTTCAGTTCTGGGCTTTGTACATGCCAGTCAAGTTATTCCACACCAGACTAAGTAAACCATTTCTTTATGGACCACACATTGTGCAAGTGTATTGTCATGCTGGAACAGAAAAGGTCCTCCCCAATCTTCTAGAATTCTGTAGAATGTCATTGTATGCAGTAGCATTAAGATTCGTCTTTACTAAAAAGACTGAAATAGCCAGTCCCGTTAATTAAAAGGTAGTGTCCACTTATTTTTATCCATGTAGTGTATATACATATATACACACACACACACACACACACACACACACACACACACACACACAAATAATGTAAAATGTTAAAGAGTGCCCACAGAGCTTAAATGCGCTCACCCACACGCGCGCGCACACACACACACACACACACACACACACACACACACACACACACACACACACACTAACCAATGAATTTAAAACCTGGCCCCTGCCACTCTCTGAATGAATCAGCCAATGTCTGTAGATTGATGGAGAGATAAGGGAGGCTGTTTTAAGAGGAGAGTGGGGAACATGTGTTTTAAATATCAGCTTCAAGGCGAAGCCCCATAGCCAGTGTTACATTACAAGGAGAAGATTAAAACACAGGGAAAAACATGCTTCAGCATTTTTATATCATTCCTTATCTGCTCTCCAGCTGGAAGTCTGTTGCACTTAAACATTTCAATGTGAAACCATCCCTCTTCCCTAACCAGCAGAGAAATTACATGTGTGTACGAGCTCCAACTGGAAATTCTGAAGGCCCTCACTGAATGGAAAGAGCTGCGTTCCGCCTGGCTCATTTTTTCTCTTTAAGCTCCCGTGTGTAGCTTTGGTGCCTCCAGGGCAGCTGAGGCTAATGTACAGCCCACAGATGGGTGGAAGTTAATAGGCTTACATACTACTTATTTTCTTCCTCCTATTTCTTGTCATTTTTCTTTTTTGTCCTGTTTTCTTTTTCTTTTTTCTTTTCCAGTCTGTCAAAGTAAACGGTGGGAAGCATTATCCCTTTTCACGTTTGACTAGGAAAAAAAGAATAGTTATTTTCAGTAACTAGGAGTGTCAAACTGACTTATTAGCTCTGTTCAAAAACCTAGTGAGCTGAGCTGCCTACTGCTTACATAGGAGGCAGCATCCTAACTTTCATGGAACCCTAATGTATACCAATAAAGGTTTAAATTAACATGTTGCTACATTAATGCCAGACACAAATAAGCATACGTATTACACACAAATATTGGGTTACATTTTTCAGTATTAAATGAAAAAGAGTAAATTGTGTCTCTGTTGGAAGCTCACTAGGTTTTGGAACAAAGCAACTCACTCATTTACTTGATATTTGTCTCTCTCCCTCTGTCTCTTTTTTTTATTATTATTATTTTTTACCTACCACTCAGAATCAATTCTTGTGCTCTCATTTGTTTGCAGATCTTTCAGCTCTTCGCGATTCATTCACTTATTCCTTTTTTCACCTCCTGAATGTCTTGGTCAACAGATGTCGCTTACTCATCACCAGATGTCGTACACCATTTTTGCTGTAGTCTGGTAATGCAGACTGATAAAGTGTGTGTGGCAGGAGCTTCCTGAGGTTTCCGAGAAGCTTTGTGCGCACACAAAACAGCTGTGCATTGTCACCTAGACATCCTTTTATGTTTTGTGTATTTTACAGGGGTTCCACCAGGCTGTCGTTGTTTCTAGATCTGTGTGAACTGACAGAACTCATGCTTGCAAATGTCCCCCACTAACCCCCTTAATGTGCCTTATAGCAGAGATGGTTTATATGATTATAGCCTTTTATTGATTTGAACTGCTTTTTTCATCAATTAAGAATAGGATACTATTATAATTCTATACTTTTAATAAAAATATCAGACACACAAACCTCATAAACATGCACATCATTTTCCAATTACAGTAAGGTCCACATTCTGATTAAGCTTTTATTCTGAAAGAGGTTAACATGTTACACAGCTGTTTATATATATATATATATATATATATATATATATATATATATATATATATATAATATATGGTATTCAGCATATTCAGCATACACACCTGCTTTACTTTTCTGTAAATACTGGAAATGCTCGCTCCAGCCATTTATTTCATTTGAGCCCGTTTACATTTTTTAGTCTAGTTAATTTTTCTCAATTATTGTCCTTGACAACAATACAATACAACTCTATGACCAGCAAAATGTACACCATGAGGTGCTTCTGCTTGTCTGTATATTGATTTATGTTCATGTAAAATAATTCTAAAAATAATTAACAGGTAAGCCAAATCTATGAGAGAAAAAAATATTCTGAAAAGTTGTGCAGTCGTGCATTAACCATTGATCTAATATGACAGCTGTTCGGTAAAGAATGTTAACCAATAACAGTTACGATGTAAAAAAATAAATAAAATAAAAATAGCTATAGGATAGAAAAAATAAGCCTGTGATGTAGCCTACAACAAACCTAATGTTTTCAAACATGACTTGTACACAGAATAAAATATAGTTTAACCCATTCAGCAGTCGGCACCTTGTTGAAAATAGCCTTCTTAATCAGCAGATTAAAAAATTGCATACCTAGCCTAAAACAGTTATTTTCTAGGCCACTTACTCAAAAGCATAATTTTTTGGATGAGCAAAATTAACCCGTCGACATGGTCCAGTGAAAGACGGGACTTGACTCACCTGAGGTGCCTGTCCTTCGCTTGAAAAAGCCTGCTCAGCGGACAACATACAAGCATGCACAGATTTAAAGAAGACTCAAATGTGAAAACATCCATAGGGACTTTCAAACGTTTGGAAAGCCAATTCCCGCACCACCGAAGTGATTTCACAGCTACTTTGCTGACTTTGCTTGTCTAGCGAGAGGACATTTTCCTGCACGTGCCGCGAGTGAGAGGGAAGAAGCTTGCACAGCCTGAGTTGTAATTAAACTCTGTATCTGCTCCAGATATCCTCTTTTTAAATAATATTTGTATATTAATTCTATTTAAAATATGTAACATTAATATGACAGTAATTTAAGTGCAGCCTCTGTAAAAAATATAAAGCCAAACGTAAATGTGTAAAAATTATGATCAGTTTAAATATTAACCGACTAGTAATTCCAGTGTCGACTAGCAGCATCAGAACTGTTTATTCGACTAGTCGACTAGTCTCGCACATCCCTAATTCCGACATATTAATCTGAGTTGAGTCTTGTGCATGTAAACACTCATTCTGAGTAATTCTGAGTAAAAATTGTTGCACTGAAGTATGGCTAAGTATAGGCTTAACTATGCAAAGGTTTAGTGGTAATGGGTGGTTAGGTTAAAAGTAGCTACATTTATCGCTCTCTTTATCTTACCTCATTTCCCTCTCCCTGTTTCTTGTTTGTGCTCTTTTTTTTTTTTTTTTTTTGGACAGCCATGCAGAACTTTCTTAACCCCAATTTTTGATTTGGCTGCCGTTCCTCACAAACTGAGGGAGGCTGTCTGCTTTTTGTTTTCTACTAATGAAACACTTGTTCTCAAATTGAGCTGTAAAACCTGCTGTCCGAATAAAGGTTATTTGTGTGTGCAAAAGGCAGTGTGTGTGAAGTCTGCCATGTTTTGGAATTGCCTCTGTGGGAATTGTAAATTATAGTTAAAAATATGTAAAGATTTAAAAAACAAAGTATAATTCCCAATTATGCAATGCAATCTGTTCAATAGCACAGTAGCTGCTGTCCATCACCATTCAGATATGCTCATTTTTAATGAATCGATAACCTGAGTTTGATTCTCAAAGGACTTTTGTTTCTTTTAATGTCTGATTTTGCAGTTGTTCACTCAGCTTTTTGTTTACAAGAAGGGAAAAGAGATTTCTCTCGGGTATAAGCCAGTAATCCTTCTCAGATGATGTTGTTTAAATCAGAGGATGATAAAAGCTAGGGATATCAGCAATTGTGCTGTCATATTGAGATCTTGTGAATGAAGGTTGGAGAGGTGAGTTGCGCTAAGCTTGACGAGTATCTATCCCTACAAGCTTTGGGGGGTCTGGGAAATAAACATTGTTTGTTGAATAATGAATACATTTGATTTCTTTCCCTTTGTTGTTCCAGTGGAAGGTACAGCAAAGAATAGAGCAAGGGCCAGCAAAGCGAGAATTTCTTGAATCCCCAGCTATTGTTAGCTTGATCTGTATTTAATGATAAATAAAAGACAAGGGAAAAGCGACAGGGATGCGTGGTGTTGGTCTGTTATGATTAATTTGGAGCAAATCCACTGTTGTGTGGGGAGTAAAAAGTGCTTTTCCAAAAACAATCAACAAAAGATTTGTAAACGGGCTCATGGTGTCTATTGTGATTAGGCATGCTATGCTAATAAAAGCTCATTATCACATAATGGCAACAGCCAGGCTGTTTTCTTTCTTTCTGTCAGGCAGACACACACAACTATACCCCAGCCGAACCAGACTTTCACATTTTGTTGTCAGACTCTGAACAATTAAATTTGTTTCCAAAGAGTTGCAAGAAGTTGGAAGCCTGCATTTTTCACATGGGATGTAAGCAAATCGTCAACAAGAGTTTACACCTGCAATAGCCTGGAGGTCTATTTTTTTTTATTTTTTTATTTCCCTTTTGGGTTGTTGGATTGCTGCTTTTGGCTTAGCTATTTCCTGATTATTTCCAACAGCACACTTTGTGGAAATGGAATGAGTAGTATGTATTAATGAAACAAGCAACAGGATCGACAGTTTGACAGATAATAATGCCTTCATTTAAACGGGTAGTTCACCCAAAATTAAAATTCTCTCATCATTTACTCACTTGATTGAGGCTGTCATTCTACCTAACATCTCCCTTTGTGTTGCTTGACAGACAAAGTCATACAGGTTTGGAACAACATGAGGTTGAGTAAATGATGACAGAATTTTCATTTTTGAGTGAATTATTCCTTTAACCACTGGAATAAACAACTGTTGTTCAAGTTCATTGTGACTTTAGTTGCAGTCAAAGATGCCTTAAAAAAAAGTGATATCGTTGCACACAGATGACAACCTGTGGGGCGGCCGGTCAAATTTCACTGGCTGTTGAGTTTCTCTCAATAGAGACCCATCACTGTGCTCTATGTGCTCTTAGCATGTATTGTTACGATGACAGCCCATCTTTCTGTGAGGCAACATGGTAACGCGGCTCGCCTCCCTTCTGGAGATCATGGTGGATTCCTTCATGCTAAATAAATTATGGTAACTATTATTAATATATCATGCTGTTTCTCCATGCTACCCTCCCCAACGCCTACAAGTCCCATTTCCTCTTTTGAAAAATGGACATTTTGTGTCGTGTTTATCTTTGTGCTGTGTTAAAGAAAAAAGACAACAAAACAAGGCTATTGGTAAAGCGATAACATCTGTTTGGAGGCGCTTTATGCCAGGAGTAAAAATGGTTTCCTCTAGTCTGGGCCAAAGAGGGCCTGATGCTATGCAGATGTGCAGCTGGGCCCCAACTGTAAAAGTTATAAGTATTGTCATAACATTGTTCGACTTCTCCAGTATTTCCTGTCTTCTGCTTAGCACTTTATTACCGATCCTGGATGGTATCCAACACAGGAATGCTCTGAGAGAGAGAGAGCGAAAGGGAGAGAATGTGAGAGGTAAAATAATGGGGAGAGAAAGAGAGGGGCTTCTTTGGTTGGCTGATCGGCTGCATTCGCTGACTTCTCTCTTTTCCTACTGATAGTACTCAAGTTGTTGTTTGGTAGTTTTGCAGAAGCTGAGAGGAAATGGGAGAGTGACGCAAAACAGGAGAAAGAGGCTATGTTCACACGGCAGTAGAATATGGTTATCAGTCCTGTTTTAAAGTGCTAAATTGGGTTACGTTCACACACAGTATGGATATAAACGAGAGTGAAAACTGCTTTCTATAACCAAACTGACTCCCTAGCACCTGCAGGTAAACTATTTTTACTTGTTTTAAGCATAAACCTAACAAAATACTGTGGTTACAGTAAGACACTTACAATGGAAGTGAATGGGGTCAATCCATAAATGTTAAAATACTCACTGTTTCAAAAAACATAAACAATGTGAGTTAACATGATTTTAGTGTGATAAAATCACTTACTAACCTTTTCTGTGTAAAGTTATATCACATTTTTCAACTTCATTGCCATGTCTATGTATCGCCGTAAACCTTAAACCCTAAAATGTCAGTAAAAACTTTTTTACAGCTCAAATAATACACAAAAGTTAACAGATTATAATTTTATAGAAAATTATTATAAATTGGCCACATTCAGTTCCATTATACGCAAGTCTTTTTTTTATTTTTATTTTTTTTATTAACATAATGCAACACATGCTGTCAATTGATTTTAACTTGTATTGAACCCGTAATATTCCTTTTAATGTAAGACATATTCTCAAAAAACCTGTCGTAGTATTTTTACGCAATTTAAATTGATCTTGTTTGAAGGATGTTTTGATATTTATGCTGGCAAACAAGACAAGAAAAACTTATTAAGAAAATGACTTTGCGATGCAGGCGTTATTCATGGCTATCACAGTTATTTGTTCAGACAGACAGTATTCAGTCCACTCCTGTAAGCTATTGTATGTACAGGACAAATCGAGAGTCACACATAATAGTAAATACAGTTGTCAGTTTCAGAGAATGACTGTTTGAACGCAAAGTTATCAGGTGTGGGAAATGCTGAAAAGTTCTTTTCTTTTCATTTCTTGTCTCCTGTGGGAACAGAACAGCAGAGAGTGGGCATGAACAGCAGCTGATTCACTCAGGACTCGTATTCATTTCCTGTCTTAGATGTGGTCTCCAGACACACAGAGAAAAGGGCCTTTCTTCCATACCAAGCCAATCCTGAACTCTCTGTCTCCCTCCCTCTTTTTCAGACACTATCGACACTCTCACATAGACACGGCTTACTATCTCCTTCTCTAAAACTCACTTAAATGTGCTCACACATTCAAAACTCCAACTTTCTCTCTTGCTATCCAGTTTGGCTTGGAGCCATTGATAAAGAAAGAGTCTTAACACACTTGTATTCTTTTTGAGTCTCCATCCACAATACCACTCTCTGCCCCCCTACTGACAATTGCCTTGAGGTCTGCAGAACTCGGCTCTCCGCTCTGGCAAGATATACAGACTGGACTTTTTCCACAACATGTGTTCCTTTGAGTGATCAGCATGGTAATCTTTGATTTCCATGCAGATTCATGGTCTTCCCAGACATTTTACTTAACTAGCATGCATCTTGTGGACATATCTGTCTGGCTGTCAATCATCCATCATGCTGGCAAACTGCATTCGCAACACTTTCAAAACAGAATAGAGTTGTCTTTGCTGGAACCAATCTCCATTCTAATGCTCTCCACAGGCCTCACTAAGTAAATGCATCTCCTCAATATTTTGCATTTGAATTGATGTATGGAATTAGCTGATAAGGCCATTGGAAAAACATACACCTGTAATCAGCTAACGCTCACCTTGGCGGATTCATAGTTGGCCAAACACTGATGAAAGAACCCAGCCAAGGGCGAAGAGCTACGATTGTTTGCGTAGTTTGGTCTACCTGCCAAGAATGGTTGGTTTTTGAATGCCGATTTCTCTCTTTGTGTTTTAATGTTGGTGTGTTTGTATACAGTGGCCACAAAAAGTGTTTGGATACTTAAAGCTGAAGTATGTAATTTCTGTGACACTAGCGTCACCGAACGGAATTGCAAAAATAAAAAAAATTTAAAACAGCTTTCTGAATACGCCTCTCACCCGCAGCTGTTCAAACAGTCAGATAGTCCCGCCCCCAACTCTCACCATTGATTGAGCAACGTTTTTGGGGTGCTCTAAGCGGGTTGCTCAAAACAAACACAGGAATTTGTATAGCTCCACAGAGACATAATGTTTACAGTTTTTAAGAAAATGTATCTATGAATGAATGACTTATAGCTGTCTCTGCATATTAAGCTGTGATAGAAGTTGAAGTCAGAAGTTTACATACACTTAGGTTGAAGTCATTAAAACTCATTTTTTAACCACTCCATGGATTTCATATTAGCAAACTATAGTTTTGCCAAGTCTTTAAGGACATGTACTTTGTGTATGATGTGAGTAATTTTTTTAACAATTGTTTACATACAGATTGTTTCACTTTTAATTGACTATATCACAATTCCAGTGGGTCAGAAGTTTACATACACTAAGTTAACTGTGCCTTTAATCAGCTTGGAAAATTTCAGAAAATGATGTCAAGCCTTTAGGCTATTAGCCAATTAGCTTCTGATAGGCTAATTGGAGTCAATTGGAGGTGCACCTGTGGATGTATTTTAAGGCCTAGCTTCAAACTCAGTGTCTTGACATCATGGGAAAATCAAAAGAAATCAGCCAAGACCTCAGAAAAAAATTGTGGACCTCCACAAGGCTGGTTCATACTTGGGAGCAATTTCCAAATGCCTGAAGGTACCACGTTCATCTGTACAAAGAATAGTATGGAAGTATAAACACCATAGGACCACGCAGCCATCATACCTCTCGGGAAGGAGACGCATTCTGTCTCCTAGAGTTAGAACTTAGTTTGGTGCGAAAAGTGCAAATCAATCCCAGAACAACAGCAAAGGACCTTGTGAAGATGCTGGAGGAAACAGGTAGACAGGTATCTATATCTACAGTAAAACGAGTCCTATATCGACATAACCTGAAAGGCTGCTCAGCAAGGAAGAAGCCACTGCTCCAAAACCACCATAAAAGAAGGCAGACTACAGTTTGCAAGTGCACATGGGGACAAAGATATTACTTTTTGGAGAAATGTCCTCTGGTCTGATGAAACAAAAATTGAACTGTTTGGCCATAATGACCATCGTTATGTTTGGAGGAAAAAGGGTGAGGCTTGCAAGCTGAAGAACACCATCCCAACAGTGAAGCATGGGGGTGGCAGCATCATGTTGTGGGGGTGCTTTGCTGCAGGAGGTACTGGTGTACTTCACAAAATAGATGGCATCATGAGGAAGGAAAATTATATGGATATATTGAAGCAACATCTCAAGACATCAGCCAGGAAGTTAAAGCTTGATCGCAATTGGGTCTTCCAAATGGACAATGACCCCAAGCATACCTCCAAAGTTGTGGCAAAATGGCTTATGGACAACAAAGTCAAGGTATTGGAGTGGCCATCACAAAGCCCTGACTTCAGTTCAATAGAAAATTTGTGGGCAGAACTGAAAAAGCGTGTGCGAGCAAGGAGGCCTACAAACCTGACTCAGTTATACTAGTTCTGTCTGGGGGTATGGTCCAAAATTCCAGCAACTTTTAGTAAGAAGCTTGTGGAAGGCTACCCAAAAAGTTTGACCCAAGTTAAACAATTTAAAGGCAATGCTACCAAATACTAACAAAGTGTATGTAAACTTCTGACCTACTGGGTAGGTGATGAAAGTAATAAAAGCTGAAATAAATCATTCTCCCTGCTATTATTCTGACGTTTCACATTCTTAAAGTAGTGATCCTAACTGACCTAAGACAGGGAATGTTTTCTATGATTAAATGTCAGGAATTGTGAAAAACTGAGTTTAAATGTATTTGGCTATGTTGTATGTAAACTTCTGACTTCAACTGTATTTTAACACTGAAAAAGTTAGAGCTTCAGCTTTAAATCACACTTCAAAAAAGGTAATTGGTATCTGTTAACAAATTATGCCATCTCTTTTCTCATAATTAACTTTGCCATGACTGGTGATGTTAAGTGCATGTATGCAGTTCCCCTCAAGTTCACACAGGTGCCCAAGCAGAGTAACTGCAACTATCCACCTGTTTCCTGAATGCTGAAGTGTTCCATGATTCACATTTGAAACCTGTTTTCTGGTCTCCATTGTTTTCACTCACATCAGCGTATGTTTTAGCGGATGTTATTTTTAATATATTACATTTGCAAAAATTGCCAAGTAAAATAAATAAATAAATAAACACTTGGCTTAGTAATGCCTATACTTTACAGAGTCATGATGCCTGTCATTTGACAGTGCTTTACCAGTAGTGGGAAGATGTGCCAACAACTGCACAAGTTGAGCCCAAACTAATTTTTACTCCAACATTTAAAATGCTTGTTGTTCTCCATCTGGATCACTCGTTTTGTTTGTTTTTACATTGCTTCTAATATGGACATATTCCACTAACGTTAGACAACCAGAAAGTGTCCAAATACTTTTTGTCTTCACTTATCATTTCAAACTTAACAAACTTCTTTTTGTCAAACATTTTTGCTTGAAAGGTGTGCTTGTGCCATTTGTATTTAGAATAAACGCCACTTGTTTTATACTTTTATCCAATGCAAATACATTTTTAAGTGTGACTTAAGTGTCCAGATATTTTGGGGCCAGTCTTTATGTATGTGCATCTGTGAACTCATACACGTGTGTGAAACTCCTTGAATGAATTGCTGCATTGCAATTTTTTATTGAATTGGAATATGGAAATGAGAACGAACAGGTAGTAGAAAGCTTGTGTGTGGGATTCCCCTGCTTCAGAAATGCTGAGTCATTATGGAAGAGGTGAAGTGTGGTGCACCAGGCTCGTATATCCTGTACCGAGATTTACTTACTGTTGAGTTCAGTCACAAATCTACCCTATATTTGCCCACATGTCTGTGTTTTGCCATTGAGAAGATCAATTGACAGATGACTGGAAACCACTGCTGTATGCTTATGTTCATGTGGTATCGATGAGTCAAACCCGGCAGAGTTGGGGCAAATTATTGTTGCCATCTGGATTGGTACATGTCATATGACAGAATTGCTCGCATTTACTGCATGAGAGCCACTGCTATTCATGTCTGGAACACCAACATGTCACCTCCGATCCCACTGTTTCAGACCACACTCACAACCACAGTGTGCGAATATATGCGCCTGTGCCTTCATAGCTCACAGCTCAACCATCATTTGTCATCATGTGCGTCCATTTGTATGCAGTACGAGTACTGCTGTTTTCCCAGAGTAGGGCGTGTAGTAATAGGAGATTAATATTGGATGAGCTTACCATGTCTGATACTGGTAAGCCCCCCTCTCGAAGTGATGCAATGCTTTCTAAATAGAACAACTGCAGCTGCGACTCTCAGCTCTCATTTCTGAGGGGTTTCTTTGCTCTGTCTCTCCCTCCTCCCCTCCTCTCTTCCACATCCTTGAGCACAGTCTTCATTCTCATGAAGAATATATCACAGGAGATAAAACAATGGAATTGAAAATCAGAGACTGGCTCTCTGCCAGAGTCTGGCTCTTTTTTTTCTCTTTCTCTCCCTCTCAGATTACTTCCCTTTTTATACTCTTGCTCTACAGAATATTTATCACAGTTTAGTTAGTAGGGTTGGACAATATTTCTAATATTTTGCCGGTGATATAAAAATGAGCAGCGTTGTGAATATCTGTTATTTTAATGCACTTTATTTAAAAATTTTTTTTTTTAAATAATAAATAAATAGACTACATTGAATAAGTATTTCCTTATTCTTTCTTAACCTTCCTGATTTCTTCTGTTTGTGTGTATTTCTCATACTAAATTGTTTTAGATCTTCAAAAGAGATATAACATAAAACAAAAACCTGAGTAAACACAAAATACAGTTTCCAAATATATATATATATACACACACTGAACAAAATTATAAATGCAACACTTTTGTTTTTGCCCCCATTTTTCATGAGCTGAACTCAAAGATCTAAGACTTTTTCTATGTACACAAAAGGCCTATTTCTCTCAAATATTGTTCACAAATCTGTCTAAATCTGTGTTAGTGAGCACTTCTCCTTTGCCAAGATACTCCATCCACCTCACAGGTGTGGCATATCAAGATGCTGATTAGACAGCATGATTATTGCACAGGTGTGCCTTAGGCTAGCCACAATAAAAGGCCACTCTAAAATGTGCAGTTTTTCAATCATGAAAAATGGGGGCAAAAACAAAAGTGTTGCGTTTATAATTTTGTTCAGTGTGTGTGTGTGTGTGTGTGTGTGTGTGTGTGTGTGTATATATATATATATATATATATATATATATATATATATATATATATATGTATATATGTGTATATATATATATGTATGTATATATGTGTGTATATATATATATATATATATATATATATATATATATATATATATATATATATATACAGGTGCATCTCAATAAATTAGAATGTCGTGGAAAAGTTCATTTATTTCAGTAATTCAACTCAAATTGTGAAACTCGTGTATTAAATAAATTCAATGCACACAGACTGAAGTAGTTTAAGTCTTTGGTTCTTTTAATTGTGATGATTTTGGCTCACATTTAACAAAAACCCACCAATTCACTATCTCAAAAAATTAGAATACATCATAAGACCAATAAAAGAAAAAACATTTTTAGTGAATTGTTGGCCTTCTGGAAAGTATGTTCATTTACTGTATATGTACTCAATACTTGGTAGGGGCTCCTTTTGCTTTAATTACTGCCTCAATTCGGTGTGGCATGGAGGTGATCAGTTTGTGGCACTGCTGAGGTGGTATGGAAGCCCAGGTTTATTTGACAGTGGCCTTCAGCTCATCTGCATTTTTTGGTCTCTTGTTTCTCATTTTCCTCTTGACAATACCCCATAGATTCTCTATGGGGTTCAGGTCTGGTGAGTTTGCTGGCCAGTCAAGCACACCAACACCATGGTCATTTAACCAACTTTTGGTGCTTTTGGCAGTGTGGGCAGGTGCCAAATCCTGCTGGAAAATGAAATCAGCATCTTTAAAAAGCTGGTCAGCAGAAGGAAGCATGAAGTGATCCAAAATTTCTTGGTAAACGGGTGCAGTGACTTTGGTTTTCAAAAAACACAATGGACCAACACCAGCAGATGACATTGCACCCCAAATCATCACAGACTGTGGAAACTTAACAGTGGACTTCAAGCAACTTGGGCTATGAGCTTCTCCACCCTTCCTCCAGACTCTAGGACCTTGGTTTCCAAATGAAATACAAAACTTGCTCTCATCTGAAAAGAGGACTTTGGACCACTGGGCAACAGTCCAGTTCTTCTTCTCCTTAGCCCAGGTAAGACACCTCGGACGTTGTCTGTGGTTCAGGAGTGGCTTGACAAGAGGAATACGACAACTGTAGCCAAATTCCTTGACATGTCTGTGTGTGGTGGCTCTTGATGCCTTGACCCCAGCCTCAGTCCATTCCTTGTGAAGTTCACCCAAATTCTTGAATCGATTTTGCTGGACAATCATAAGGCTGCGGTTCTCTGGGTTGGTTGTGCATCTTTTTCTTCCACACTTTTTCCTTCCACTCAACTTTCTGTTAACATGCTTGGATACAGCACTCTGTGAACAGCCAGCTTCTTTGGCAATGAATGTTTGTGGCTTACCCTCCTTGTGAAGGGTGTCAATGATTGTCTTCTGGACAACTGTCAGATCAGCAATCTTCCCCATGATTGTGTAGCCTAGTGAACCAAACTGAGAGACCATTTTGAAGGCTCAGGAAACCTTTGCAGGTGTTTTGAGTTGATTAGCTGATTGGCATGTCAAAATATTCTAATTTTTTGAGATAGTGAATTGGTGGGTTTTTGTTAAATGTGAGCCAAAATCATCACAATTAAAAGAACCAAAGACTTAAACTACTTCAGTCTGTGTGCATTGAATTTATTTAATACACGAGTTTCACAATTTGAGTTGAATTACTGAAATAAATGAACTTTTCCACGACATTCTAATTTATTGAGATGCACCTGTATACACGTCTTTCTGATAGTAAAGTCATGAACAGAGACCTTTATTGATGCGAGAGAGGCCTGCAGTTTCTTGGATGTTGTCCTTGGCTTTTTTGTGACTTCCTGGATGAGTCGTCGCTGTGTTCTTGGAGGATTTTTGGAACGTCGGCCACTTCAGGGAAGGTTCACTACTGTGTCAAGTTTTCTCCATTTGGAGATAATGGCTCTCACTCTGGTTCTTTGGAGTCCCAGAGCCTTTGAAATAGCTTTGTAACCCTTCCCAGACTGATGTATTTCAATCACATTTTTCTTCATCATTTCTGAAATTTCTTTTGACCTTGGTAAAGTGTGCTGCTAGGTGAGACCTTTCAGCCAACTTCATGCTGCTGAAAAAGTTATATTTAGGTGTTGATTTGATTGAACAGGGCTGGCAGTAATCAGGCCTGTGTGTGTCTGGTCCAGCTGAACACCATTATGAATGCAATTTCATAGATTTAGGGATTTGGTAACTATGGGGGACAAATACTTTTTCATACAGGCCCAGTTGGAATTGGATAACTGTTTTGCTTCAATTTGACTTTTTTCCATGAATTATTTAAAACTATCCATTTCAATAAAGGGATTCAAAAATGACTAAGTTCAGGCATGAAACTCTGAATGGCGCAAACTGTTTTTTGAACTTCTTGTCTGTTAGCCAGTCAGCTCGCTCACATGTGATATATCAAGTCAATTGGGTAGCCGTTTAAGAGTTTTCTCTGAAACCCTCCACCTCCCCAGCTTCACTTGTCTAGAACTGCTACACAGGGATTGCATTTATGTCTAATTGTGCAGCAGCATGTCATTCCCCATTGAGATGCTAAATCTTTTAGAGAGTTGTCATGACTGAACTCTGGTTCAACAATTTGTTTGTGGCATCACTTGGAATGTTCACTGATATCTTTGTGGCATTTTTCATGTAGAGTATTTATGTGTTAGTAAAAAAAAAAAAATAAAAAAAAAAATGTGTAGTTAAACATTGTTTATTCCATTGTTATTGTTATATTGGTGCATATAAATGAAATATATTAAATATTATTCTTCATTTCTAATTTAGTAAAAACAGACTGGAAAATAGAAAACATGACATTATAATGCATGATTATTTTTAATTACATTTAACTGTATTTTATTTCATACATTAAGCATTTTGAATCTACTTGGCAACATTGGTTTAAATAATGGTTCCTCTGATTGAAAAACAAAAACAAAAAAACTTTAAAGTAATTTCAAAGCAAATACATAAACATTGTGATGTGCATTCAATATAATAAAAAGGCTAAACATTAAGATATTAATAGCCAAAGAATTATTGATAATAATAAGTAAAACCTTACCTCTCTTTTTAAGCTGAGATGATTGCATTTATTCCTGATGCATTTTAGGACCATGTATCTAACTCACAGTTTTGCCATGCCAGCAAATGTCAAGGTAGTCACCTGCAAGAAGCATTAAATCTATTTCTCCTCTCCTCTCTTGCATGGCCAGTGGCCTCTAGAAACCTTGCATTGATTTCTGAGTTTTCCTCTGCCTTCTGCTTTGGCATTGCAGCCCTACTCTGAATGATCTGTTGTTGAAATCAGGGCATGCTTTTCGTCAGTCGTCAACAATAAAGGTTTCAGAATCTTGCCTTTAGTTGTTGTCGCTGTGTTACCTGTCAGAACCTTCCATTTGGAGTGGCGAGGAGAACCTATACGATAAACCATGCTGAGCCATGTTCAAGGACTCATTGTGGAATAAAAAAAGACGTGTCGAAAGAAAACATGACGTATTTCACATACAAATGGCTGTAAAATGTAAAGTTGGTATTACTAACTCTCTGTTTTCAGATGTGTAGTCAAATCGTCATACTAATGCATTATCCTCACAGCTGTACTGAAATTTTGCAATACGTGATTTCACTTAATACGTCTTGTGCCCAGACTTTTAATATATAAAGGAAATTTAATGAACGAACTTCACAGTGGAGCCGTAATGGTCCAGATTTAGGGAGCAAACATGGAGCTTGGTTTCTCTCACTTGTGCGCAAGAAGTGGAAAATGGAAAACCTGGAGAGGAGTGATTACAGAATGCTTTGAGCGGGGAAGGGAAATTGCTGTCACTCCACTCACATACACTGGTGTACATCTCACATCTGGGTGTCGGAGGAGTGGATTTCCCATACTTACTTTCTACACACACACACACAAACACAGTGACACATATCAAGCATCAACAAATAGCCCAAACATAATTACTTATGTTACAAGGTCTGACAAACTGTCTGGGGTAGACACACATGCATGTAATTGCTCACAGTAGGATATCCAGCAGGTCTATTGAAAACACACCAAAGTCACATTTATGCCAAGCAAAACAACAGGAATCACACTAATAAATGGCTAAAGCTTTGCATACTTCTTTATCCTGTCTTAAAGGCCTCCTTGTACAGTCCATGTCAGTTTTCATGAACAATGATGCATAGTTGTGTCTTCCGTGAATCTTTCATTTCTAAATATCTGATGCGTCATTCGTGTCATGCCTCAAAAGTTCCTCTAGCCTTAAGCACCCATTCAAATTCATACAGCAGGTCAGCTTTGGTAATTAAGTATTGAATACTGCACAGAGAAGCAACACTGACCTTTTACTCTTTTATTGAGTTTGGCATTTTGACAGACTCTTTCTACGAAGGTGAACTGGGTCCCATATGTCACAAGGTGTCTAACCAGTGACATCAACTGCAATGACACCTGAAATGAACCAGAGGTGTGTGTTTTGATTTGTCTGTTGCATCTGTGATGGACACCTCTGCATAACATGCATTAAGAAGAGTGTCTCTGAAATAAGGCACTCATTGAAAAGGGAATGAAAAGGTGTTAGGTTAAAAAAAGCTTGTAAAGAAATAACACTATTAGCACTTTTATTGATCTGAGAGAAGAGAATTCTGTATTCTCCCTACATAAGGCACTTAGGTTGATGGATCGAAAAAGAGATTGCTCAGGAGAAGTTTCTTAGGACATCTTGGAGGACAAGTGAAACTGTTACCATCTCCTTCATTTTTACTTATTGCTTAAATAAATATAAGACACCAATGTTCAATAAACACATTTATGAATAATACTAATATGGAGTGGTGGTGGCATAGTGGGCTAAAGCACATAACTGGTAATCATAATTGCTGGTTCGATCCCCACAGCCACCACCATTGTGTCCTTGAGCAAGACACTTTACTCCTGGTTGCTCCTGGGGTATTGTCCCTGTAATAGGTTTACTGTAAGTCGCTTTGGATAAAAGCGTCTGCCAAATGCATAAATGTAAAATGTAAATGTACTAATCTAAGTAAACAATTCTTCCACCTAGTAATAGTTAATTAGCCTATCTGTAAGATATTTACAGTTGCCAAGAGATTGGCAAGAGCACATTAATATAGAATGTGTGGTTACAGGTGTATGTTTATTGTCATTTTACATCAAATGCAGCTCAGGGGGTGTTCATTCCAAACTAGTTTGTGTCCGTCTGCATGCGTTTTAATTGTTTTTCTATGGAAATGTGCACAAGATGAATGTCTTTGACCGTTACGCCACATCCAACTGGTTTTTCAGCATTTTGTGCAGAAGTGGCCCATTTGTTTAGATACCGTGTCAGTTGAAAAAAGAACATCAACTTTTAAAAGTGTATGTATTGAGATACCTGGGTTCTGTTAAATGTGTTGTGCTGTATTTAGCGTTTTTAGTGCAAGAACGTGTTCAGTCTTAACGGCCCCTCATGCAATCAGAATTTAGAGTTGGAACTATCTGTTTTATAATTAAACATTTTAATACAGTTTATTGAATCAGTTGCTTATGATCATGATCATCTGTGGCACAACATCGTTGAAAAGTCAATTTGTTGAAAATGGAAACTATCCAGTAATTTAAGGTATAGTTGAATGGATGTAAGTCAAAGGGATCCAAAATGTATATGCTTCAAAAAGAGAGTAAAGGCAGCATAAAAGGAATTCAGATGACTCAAGTGGTTTAATCCATGTCTTCTGAAGTGATATAATCGCTTTGGGTGTAAAAAATGCCAACATTTAAGCCCTTATTAGATAATTATCTTTTTTTGGAGAATAGTGAATAGTTTTGAATTATTACCCAGTAGTCTTGTTGTGATCCAAATTAATTAATAAACGGATATAAGGGAATACATGTGTGTGCTTGATGACACGCATATTGCCTTAGGTGTGTGGGTTATTGAACTACTCTTCTATATTTTTGAAGCAAATTGTTCATATTAAATATGATCTGTATACAGATAAATCATTTAAAAGCATTGGAATCTCTCTGTTTTTCATAGTGCAGGTTTAGATGACATTTACCACATGCAGGGTCCTCTAGAGAGCTCAGACTTTCCACTGCACACTACCAACTGAAATACATCACTAACTCAATCCCTCTAGTCCCAAATCATGGGTCGCCCTGCACATCGGAATACAATAATTAGAGCCAAGATATAGTTCTGTAATAAGTAATTCTTTTGGTTCAGAGATTCACTGTCATAAGACTTCTGTGAAAAGAACACTGTGACCCGGCTCTCCCCTTCTATCAATTCCCTTCACGGCTGTTTTGATCACTAGATAGGCTTCGATCCACTCAACCACCAGCGTGCACGGGGTCATGCTAAAGCCTGTGCCTGTTTGTTGTGAACCCACAAGCATAGCCCAACTCCATGTATGCAATGAGCATGCTCTCCCCACGGAGTGTTTTTGAGAGCAGAGAAAAAGAACGAAATTGTAATTCATTTATTGATCACAGCTGCTGTGCTCATTTCTTTGGGTTTTGGTTTCAGATATACTCAAAGAATGGCCATCTCCCATACTACTCATCAGGCTTGGATGGCTGCAGTGACTGCCTTGCAACACTGAGTAACACAGAAAGCAGCTTGTGAGCAAGTTTTACCTCCCATACAACACTCAGAACTTCCTTTTTGTCTGGAAAAAAAACACAATCACTTTTTATAATTATTAAAGGAGACAAAGCGTATATTTTTTTACTATTTGTTTCTTCCTTTAGGTCCATTTATATTTTAAGTAAAGTTTCCGTGCCATAAACGGTCATAATATAGTTTTTAATGACCATTTTTCACCCTCTCTCTGACCCTTAGAATACAAATGAAGCAACAAATCAAAACTAATTTAATTAACATTTTAGCTTAAAAGATTTTGATTCATCCCAGTGACTCCAGTCATTCGAATCCATTAACCAAAATGGTGTTCCTGTGGATTACATAGTAGGTGGTGATAAATGAGTGTTATGTGTTATGAGTTATTTAATTATTTTGATTCAACTGATTCTTAAAAAAAAAAAAAAAAGAACTGAGTTGTTCACAACAGAAACACCACTACTAGCTTCCCTTTCTGGGCATTCTCTCAACCAACTTCAAGAGGTATCTGGGATGCTTCCTTACCAGTATTGAAGGAGTTCCCATGTATGCTGGAAACATTTTGGGTGTTCTCCTTCACTATTCAGTCCAATTTTTAATTTTTTTTTTTTTTAAATACATAGGCACAATTTATGTTTGCCTACAAAGCTAATTTCAAGCATGAACTTTCTGATCAAGAGATGAGAAACAAATTCAGTCAAGTGTTTCCAAACTTTTGACTGGTACATAAGTTTCATCATATTTTATATCATTATATTATATATGTTATACATAACTGCTTTATTTGTCATGAGCTAAACAAATACACACACTAATGATAAATAAGGAGACACTGCAGAGCAAGCAGTCACACAGCAGCTCCACAGCTAGACTAGCCCCTAATAATGCAGCAATGGGTTCAACAGTACAATCACTGTTCCCACAGGCCACATTAGACTGAGTGTTACTGTCACTGAAAGACACTTAATGGTTCACGCTGACTGCAGAAGTCACATGTTATGAATCTGTGTGAGTGAGTGACTGAAATCAGTTACTATTTTACTCAGTAACACACTGTACCGTACTTGACAGCAATTTGCACGCTGGTAATTAACAATGGCTTGCGTGAACGCTAGCTAGCAGCAAAGGTCAAGAAATTAAGTGTGTTATAGGTGCATCGAGACGAAAAAAAAAAAATGCTGAATATGTTGTTTTATTGATAAAAAGGTCAGTTGCACCAGACTGAGAAGAAGGTTGGATGTAGGTATCTTTTAGATATTAGAGTTTGTGAAAATTGGAAACAGGCTAGTCATTCAATTTGCCTGAGGGCAGATGGGGGCTCTGTAGTTCAGCACTCTTCCAGATGGAATTGGTAATGGACTTCACCACCGCTCGCGCCTGTTAAAAACAGCACTGTCCAGATCCTAAGGAACAGTCCAGCACATACAGTATATGAGTGAAAAAAATAAATATATCAGATTTTGCTAGTTTCATCATATCTGTATGTTTTGAGATGTGAATGAAAACATGAAAATTCTGTCATTTACTCACCCTCATGTCATTTCAAGCTCATATGACACAAAAGGTGATAGCTTTTTGCAAGAAACAGATTGAAATTTAAGCCTTTATTCACAGATTATCTTTCCCTCCAGTAAGTTGTTAACCATTGCGATTGAGCTGCATATCCATCCGATTTGTGAACAAATCATTTAGACTTGTTATATATTTGTCCACTTTTACAATACTTTTATTGTGTGTCCTCATTCACTTTAATTAAATGGAAAAGAGTGGCCAGGATATTTTTCATAATTTCACCTTTTGTGTTCCACAGAAGAAATAATGTCAAAGGGGTTTGGAACAATATGACAGTAATAAATAGTGACAGAATTTTTATTTTTAGTTAAACTAGTCCTTTAAAATCATGTTCCTACAGTTTGGCTGGCATTGCATTAGTCAAATATGCAGCTTGCATTGGTGACTCTATAAAGAAAATAAACTTTTCCTGGTAAGTAGTTATTTCCCGTTTGGAGACTGTAGATTCTTTTCCAGTTACTTTTTGGGGACACTGATTAAATTTTACTTTACAGTCAAAGCATAATGATTGAAAGGAAGGGAACAAATTACATTGCTTATGTGTCTTTTTGAATCTGGAGGCCCAGAATTGTATCCTTAAATAGATTCTCTTCCTCCTCTTCTGGCCTGTTTGGCGGGCGCTGGTCTGTGTGACCTGCCTGCTCTGATTAGCTCAGTGGTGGGGAAGGAGCCCAGTGTTGGGAAATGAGCAAAGCTTGTCAGGCCAATGGGGTCAAGGTGACCATGGCTAAGAGGGTGCAACAGACTTCAGAAAAACCTTACTTTATGTTCTTTCTTTAAAAGTGTTTTTCATTTATTTTTTAAATGATAGTCCTGGGCTTTGCTTCAAAGACCCACTGTTAAAACGTATAACTACATTTAACAGCAGCACACACTCTGAAATGTATCATAGCAACACTTTTGGCGAACGGTGTTTACCATTTGGATCTCCAAGCATGCTAAAATCACAAAATTTTGTCACTGCCTATTAACATCAATGAATTGGGGTGGGGTGGAGTAATAGGGTTCAAAACAGTGTTACTATGAATGCAAACTTTAATACAGTGAAAAAGCCACTCTATTAGCATAACATAAATATATAATAAATAAAAATTTTCAACATTCTTTTGACTGTCCATGTACTAAAATAAAATATTTGATGCCATGAGTGTACCTTCATTAACTATTACTATTATTTTGAATGGCCATGGAAAATGAAGCAATGTGATAATTTTACCTGGTCGCAAAATGTAGTCCGTTAATTTACCTGATGAACTTTCACCTTTGCTGACCCTTTATGCTTCACAGAGCTAATGTGTGCTTCTAAATCACTTGCACCTTTATTAGCAACTGACACAAGTGCCAGCTTTACATGTCATATATTCTGCTTCCCACGGATCTCGACCTGGACGAAAGCGTGGGAATTTTTTGTGCAAATCTTCTGTAAATTTGCACTTTCGTTTGGGCATTGTTTTCACTTAGCTGTCATTTGCTGCTACTGTCAAGCAACTGTTTGATGCCGAACACAACAGCACTTCGCACGTTTGCGGAGAGATTGACAGGCAGGAATTTGGCCAATAGTTGCTGCAAGCCTCTTATAACTGACCAAATGGTGTGCGAGTAGGCGGGACATACAAAGAGGGGTTAAAGCAATGCAAATATGCACGCACACACAATGAAGTATTAGACCAGATGCACATCAGAATGCAACTAAAGCCGAATCCCGGACATTTTCGCAAATTTAGAAATCCTGGCCGGACGCTTTTTTTAAGGTCCGAAAAAGAGGACATGTCCGGGAAAAAAGAGGACGTATGGTCACCCTACAATATACATAACGATATAAATACGTGTACTGTATCTCTGAGAGGTCATATGAATTAAGTGTATTGTACTTATTACATTGCAAAAATAAACAGATTATGGCACTGTCATTTTTTGTTATCTACACTCACTTAGCACTTTATTAAGAACACTATGGTCCTAATAAAGTGCCCAACGTGGTATTCTGCTGTTGTAGCCCATCCACCTCAAGGTTCGACGTGTTGTACGTTATGAAATGCTATTTTGCTCATTACAATTTTACAGAGTGCTCCGTGTTTATCTGAGTTATACCAGTCTGGCTATTCTCCGCTGACCTCACTCATCAACAAAGCATTTCCACCTGCAGAACTGCCGCTCATCAGACTTTTGGCACCATTCTGAGTAAAATCTAAAGACTTTTGTGCTTGAAAATCCCAGGAGATCAGCAGTTACAGAAATACTCAGACCAGCCCGCCTGGCACCAACAGTCATGCCACGGCCGAAATCACTGAGATCTTTTCCTTATTCTTATGGTTGATGTGAATATTAACCGAAGCTCCTGACCTTTATCTGCATGATTTTATGCATTGCACTGCTGCCACATGATTGGCTGACTAGATAATCACATGAATAAGTAGGTGTACAGATGTACAGTACCTAATAAAGAGCTTAGTGAATGTAGATTGGAACAGTCTTTGTGGTCTGTTTTGGCCCCCTTCTGTTTCTCTTGTAATCAAACTCTCAATAACTTCCCTCTTAATCAGAGCTTATAACTGATTGGGTTCATGAGGTTCTTTGAGTAGATCCTTAGTCTTTGCCTGCAGACTGATGGAGGTGTTGACCCCCAATATGTCTTTTCCACATTTCAGCCATTTAGCCCCGGATTTAATACAACAAAGTGCCATTCATTACCACACTCCCTGAAAACTCCTGCAATTATCCAAATTTAGCACAATGAAATTTGCTCAACTCGCTCAAAAGTCTCCCATTCTTTAGTTTCTAATTTAGAGAGTTCACTTATCCAGGGTTGCTAGGCAATTACAACCTATGAAATGGCTCAGTCACTCTACTTGTGAATGTGGTCCCACAGACATTTTCCTTTTTTTTTTCCTGAGGGAACATTCCACAGTCTCCCTGTGCAATCAACACAGCATGCCATAATTCTGTAATGTTGGATTGATAAATCATCCAGTGGTTTTGCACACAAAGCCTTGCATTAACAATGCAAATAGACAAAATGAACTACATTCCAGTGTAGTCAATGAACATTTATCATTATTAAATAGAGAGGACCATATTCAAAATTGTATCATAATGCCTGGAATGCCTTAATCTCAAGAACTACATGAAATTATGCATGCAATTTACTCTCGTATCTTCATGGCAGTGGCCCGGCAAAGCAAATGCAACCTGCATGCATCATGCTTAAACACATAATTCCCTTCACCAAACGCTGCTCTGCTGTAGTGCTAGTCAGAGGAGCATTTTATCTGAGCCCAGTGACAATGTTTAGTCATTTGAGCTGATGGGCACTGAACTATGGAAGTTCCATGGAGGCTTCATTAGTGATAGTTGCTGGCTGATGGTCCCTTCCTGTGTACTCCTAGTGGGTGAATTATTTCTGGGCAACATGTTGGAGGATCTCAGCTTGGGTTTTGAGCCCCTTGGAATTAGTCATGCCATTGCTAATTTTAGCTTTGTGGGGCATTGCCTTTCCACAGCTAATAATTTTACCCCATTCTTCCCACTTTTCCTGTTGTTTCTCAGTTCATCTTTCACTTTCTGCATGATAAAGAATATTTGCTGTTCAGGTAGTCATTTAGCTTAGCTGCCTTCTGAAAGCTTCTCCTGATAGCACCAGTGTTTCCCATTAATTACCTAGAAAATTCACAATGAACTGAAAATATTTTTATACTTCTCATAATAACATAAAAGATCTCTAATGTTGTGTTTTGTGCTGGCAAATCATCCCCCTCGGCAGTATGCGCGCATGCACACACACACACGCTCTGGAACCACCTGGCTGCATCCTAGACACCAAGGCATTTTGAGGACACAACATCATTTGAGGTAAGTAACGTTAACTAGCGTTACAGTATCCACTGCAGTTATCCATTAGTCCAAACACAATTTTATCATTATCAGTGGACGACAGCAAACAGATAACGTTACTGCAGAAGTTATCATTGATAATTAATGTTAATCTAACGTTAGTTAACGACGTTAGCTGTCAGTCTCCTCGCTTATGTTGACTGATATATCCGGCTGCTTGTTGTGAAAAACAATCTATAACGTATGTAACGTTATATCTAGCTAGCTAACGTTAGCTAATTATCTACGTTAACGTTATTACCAGTGGCTCTGACAACGTACTATTTACTATTTAAAAAAAAACCAAAAAAAAAAAACAGTTCAACACAGGTAACCACTTTTGCTTCATTTCTTTGATGGCTCAAATGTATTCTCTAGTCGATTTTGTGTTTTGACACAAAAATGCTTTGTGGGTGTTTTTTTTTTTTTTTGCTGTGTCATCACCATTCATATCTATACAACCAATGTGCTTATGATTAAATTACTACTACACAAAATTGTTTACAAGAGCACAAAGTTCTTCATAGATCTAGCCTCTTAATTTTGCTCTCAAAGTGCACCAGATTGATGCATTTAACTTTAAAATGTACAACATTTTCTTCCAGGGGAGTATGCCCCCCTAGAGGGTCCGAGGTCCACCCACCACAGTCTCACAAAATCCTGTGGGAAACACTGTAGCACACATGTGCTGAGACATATGTTTCATGTGATTAAGTTAACAATAATAATCGCAAAAATGTTATCTGTTAGATGTTAGAAATTCATCGCATTTACATCACCTTTGCATTTATTCATTTGGCAGGTGTTTTAATCCAAAGCAATATCTCACAGTTCAAGCTATGCATTCATCATTAATACATGTGTTCCCTAGAAATCGAGCCTGTAACCTTTGAGTTGCTAGCACCATGTTATTCCAGTTGAGTTAAAGGAACTTATTGCAGCGTTTATGATTTTAGAATGTGTATCCACACATGTGTAGCCCAAGATTTGGCTATATGGAAATATTCATTTGTAGCTAGAAGTAAAAGAACATAGATTTGGTTTAAAGCTTTGAGAATTTTGCTGATGGTTGTAGATTGGTTGCTGGTTGCACTCCAATATTAGCAAAAAATACAATCTTTGAGCTTTAATCTTGTGCTTTAACTCCCCCTCGATGGAGTGAACAGATGTCACTGTTATAAGTTCACTGTTTAATTTATAAATAATGAGTTGCATGACATTTTATTGACGTGAATTGAACAGAGTTATGAAGAGCCACATGCAAGAGTACAGTAACATTTGCTTTGTGTTAGTGACTACTGCTACAGTTAAAAATAATGGTCAGAGTGCTACAAATGACAGACTGATTGCTGTACAGATCTGTGCCAAGCTCTTTTTCAGCCCAAACTTATGACTTTGTCTTGAAAAAACACAGCAGTGGCAGCAATGGAGATTTAGAAGGGTATCTGTCACTGGAATTACTAATAGTGTCCCCAATGTGATATTTGCACCCCAAAATTTGCAAGTACATAACTCAGTCACAGATTTGAAAGCATTTGTTTTTCCTTTGTAAATGTGGCATTGTTTATTTATAGTTGGAGCACTTTTATGTTTATTTGATTTTAATAAGTTTTAAATATGTAAATAAGGCTAATTCAATGCCTGACCCTTTCTCCCTCCATTCTACTTTTACATTCATTAAAAAAATATTTTAGCTGCATCCTTGGATTTATGGAAGTCATAATGATTAGCAAATTAGTGAGTAATGAAATTCAGAAAAAAAGAGAACAAATAAAAGTAGAGCTTTACAAGTAATTAAACTACAATCAGAGAAAGATGGTTCCTTATTCACACATTTCCAAGGACATTGCTAAGTGATTCATTTTTCTTAATATGACATGTGCCTCATTATATACTGAAGCTTGTGAAATTATAGAAATGTGTCAAGACCATTTAAAAACAGAATTAATGCCCATCTGGTGAGCAACAGATTATATGTTGTATCTGATTATAGTCTGATTCTTTTCTTCCATCCGCAGTCTTCCTCAATTTAGGGGAAAAATAAATCTCTCTCTTTCCAAAACTCACTATTAGATTTAACTTAATGCCTGCCGCCTACCCTGAACCACTGATCCTGGACCAGCGAGCTGTCATAACCAGATCTGACCATGTTTATCAGGCGAAATGGTGTCACTGCTATATCTGATCCCACGCAGTGACTGCCTACACCAAACAAAATCTCTCTCTCTCTCTCTCTTTCAGGCCCCTGTGCTTTTGAGTGAGTATGTTTGCCAGGTTTTATTCTGAGGTGAAGAGTATGAGTGTTATCCTTGTGAATTTGATATGTTCTCTGAGCACAGTAAAATATTGGGTTCAGAGTTATGGGGCAATTATTGTGAAGCTCCATGTCTGAGGGTGAAATTGATATGAACTGAAAAGCTCTGGTTATATTTTCGAGTATTTTCCAGTTTACTTAATTGCAAGTGCAGTTGCAGGGAAAGTATGTGAATCATTGGATATGCCATAGATTTCTGCATTAATAGGACATATGATCAGTCAAATCAAATTGGGGGCAAAAAATTACCACGTAATGCATTTACAGTATTTGATATAGTTGTTAAAGGAATATTCCTGGTTCAATACAAAATAAGCTCAATCCACTATATTTGTGGCATAATGTTTATTACCATAAAAAAATGTATAATATTTTTTTCTTAAAAATAAAAAAAATAAAATCTGTGTTACAGTGAGTTACTTACAATGAAAGTATATGGGGCCAATCTGTCAACGTTAAACTACTCACTGCTTCAAAAGTATAGCCACAAGACATAAACAAAGGCATGTTAACATAATTTTGGTGTGATAAAATCACTTACTAACCTTTTCTGTGTAAAGATATTGCCAATTTTACAACTTCATTACCATGAGGATGTGATGTCAACATACCCTAAAACGACTGTAAAAAAAACTTTACAGCTCAAATAATACATGAGTTTTAACAGAAGAATTAATATTAGTGCTTTTATAAAATTATAAGCTTTAAACCCTTTAAAACAGCCAATTACCAATTAGCGGACCGCAGTTCAGGTCCGGATCTTGGCTTGGTTCCATCCGGACCACGAGACATCTTGACATTTGCTTCCCCATCTCACCCTTTCTATACTTAAAGTGATCAGCGCGACAAAACAACGGAGCAGTGTACAGCACAAGCGTTCGAGCGCAGATAGCACTGATCCTTCAGCGCTGTATCCTGGAATACTTTTCTCTTTTACAGAACATGCTTCATTTATACCCTTTCATGTGCTGTGCGCAGAGTTGCAGATGCGGTTATTTTAAGGACAGTAGCCCATAGCGGAGAAATACAGTGAGCAGCAATATAGATGGATACTGTCATCTTTCGTAAAACACACTGCAGAAAATGAGAATTAAACAAATTGAATTCAACTTCATGTGTCTGAAATGAATCTGACCGTTCAGCTAAACCAGGTTTGTGACAGGACAATGTGCTTCATGAGCATCTTTAAACTATAACATTTTGTTGTTGTTGTTGTTGTTTTCTTCCAAAATTATCTTGATTAATCAGCATGTTTCGAGCCTTTCATTTTTGTAAAAATTAATCAAAGATCATCACTTGCATAAATGGCAAGGAAGAACAACCAAAAATGTGATTTTACTAGTAGCATAGTGGAGTTCTCATGAGATCGTTTCCTTTATTTGATAGTGTGACCATTTATACCATTTATACCATGTATACCATTTATTTAAAATACTGTTAGCTTTAGCTAACAGTATTTTTAAGCTTCACTATTGTGCTTTACATTGTTTGTTGTTGGTAGATTTTCATTTTAAGGAACATATAAAAAAATGGTCTATTCAGACTTTTACATTTTGAAAAATTTCTCTCAGGGGATACCCCTGAATCCCCAAACAATATATTTCCTTTATAGTCACAAGACCCCCTATGTCCCTTAAGTATCTAAAAATATTCAAACACAAATACTGGACTGTTGTCATTCAGCTTCAAAATGAACAGTTGATTTTATCTTTTAATATTTATAATAAAGTGCTCTCGATTGATGAACTCATTGAAATATTTTAATCTTTTTGTAGAAGATCTCCCAAACCCCAATACTTTGGCATTGTCTCTGGAGCCTCAATGTTCGAATCCTTGCCCAGTTTTAAAGAGACTGTTTTGACTTTGATGTTTTTTTGTTTCTTTTCTTTTTTCTCCTTTTACAAAGTACTATTACTGCCAAGTTGGAAATTTGCAGTTAGGCCTACTATTTAAAAATGAGCATTCCTTGTGTCATTTCATAGCTATACTGACTACTAACACCATATAAGTTATTGTCCGGACCTTTGCTGGGAAGGAAATCTAGAGACCGGACCTTTTGGAACTTTAATTGAATACCCCTGATTTAAAAATTAGCCCTTTTCACTTCCATTATAAGTGCCTTACTGTTACCCAGATTTTTTTTTTTTTTTTTTTTTTTATAATAATGTTTGAAGTTAAAAGAAGACCTAACGGAGTGAGTTTTTTTTTTTTTTTTTTCTCTCTTTTTCTGAGAAATACTTTTTTACTGTATTTACTGTAGTTTTTGCCAAGTCATTTATGTGCAATAACAATCCTCAGTGTTAAAGGAAACAATGGAAAAGTAGGAGATTTTAAGTAGGAGAATTAATTGTGGAATTTTATTAGTTTTTCACTGGAAAAATTTAATTACCCTCTAACCAGGAGCAACTTACTCCCAGCCTGGGGCAAGCTGACCCAATGAATCAAATTTTTTAAAAGGCCATATGTATGTGTCTTTCTGTCAAAGACTCATTGAGCTTTGTGTCAGATTGAGCTTAACTTGTATTGAAACCAGAATATTCCCATAACATTTTATTCTAAACCTAGTTATACACATTATCACATAAAATATGATTCGATGTTAATATTTGTATATGATAATATGGCATATTATCAGTCTATTATTCAGATTGTTAAGTAATGTTAATGAGTTGATTATATTGTATTTAAAAAAGTATTTTTAATGAAAGGACAGTATATTTTTATATGTCTCGAAAAAAGTATGCCCTCCAAAAAAAGTAAAATCAAATCAAGTGGGCAATTGTTGGCCCTTAATGGAAAAGTTAATTTCTGACACTTAGACAATAGACAATTACAGTCTGCTTAAACAAATTACACACAATGATATATTTTCATATCTTTATTGAACACACTGTATAAACATTCTCAATGCAGGGTGAAAGAAGTATGTGAACCCTTGGATTTAATAACTGGTTAACCCTTTGGCAGAAGTAATCTCCACCAAAAATTTCCTGTAATTGCAAACCATACCTACTCAATGGTGAGAAGGAATTTTGCACCCTTTACAGAACTGTTTCAGTTCAGTAATATTCTTGGGCTGTCTCGTGTGAATTGCTCTCTTAAGGTCACGCCAAAGCATCTCAATCGGGTTGAGGTCAGGACTCTCCAGATGGACTCTTACTCCAGAAGATTTTCTTCTGTTGAAGTCATTCTGTTGTTAATGTACTCCTGTGCAAATCCAAGGGTTCAGCTGCAAATTGAAGGCAGCAAAGCATCACGTTTTATGTTTATCTGTACTTTGCTAGGTGTGAATACGTTTGTGTAGGTACATGCACGTGGTTTACCTTGTCTGTTCAGCCGCAGTAATTCTTAAAATTTGTGTTCCTGTAACTTGTTGTTTATTGCGAAGCCACAAGCTTACATCAGCCCACAGCTTACTTCAGTAGGCCTATGTGAAATTAACAGGGAAACACAAGTCAAATGAAAAAAAAAAAAAAAAAAAAAAAAAACTTTCATTGTTAGTATATGGAGCAGTTCACATTTAGATGCTAAGTGTTGTGTAGTACACACTGTCTCCCACACATAGACACACTCGAGTGTGTATGTTCTGTGGCCTGTGTTTCCCCTCCAGGGCAAGGTGAATTGAGGTTTCAGTGTCCTTTTTCACACAATATTACAGCACACACTTAAAGCAAAGTGTGTCAGAGTTTTGCTTGTGGCAGTCTGTATTTTATGTAGTTTGGGGAAGCTTTTTTTTTTTTATCAGAGTTTTTGCCTCTGGCCTGAAGATTGAAAATATTCGTCAAGACCTTGCAAATGTTATACACTTAAAATCTGATTCTCTGTATTTTTAAGCTTTTATCAGTTTACTTGTTGCTCAGCTTAGTAATAAACTAATGTATATTGACCCCAAAAAGTATTTGTACAATTAAGCCACACATTAAAAAAAATAAAAAAATAAAATATGAATGTCTTGGCATTTTTATTAGAAAATATACACTGCCTGGCAAAAAAGAAAAAAGTCACTGTTTGGGTTTAAATAAGCAGACACTTAAGAGCCTATGATTGGATCATTATTGCAGTGATTAATATGTTTCAGCTGGCAACAATTCTTTTAACCCTAACTGATGCACTGTGTTGCTTCTCATTTCTTAAACCATGTCGGAAGACGTATCTCGTAGTCATGGAAAAGATGTTACTGTGTTTCAGAAGAGGCAAATTATTGGCCTGCATAAAACAAAGAAAACAACTAAGGAGATTGCTGAAATCACTGGAATTGGGTTAAGAACTGTCTAACCTTTAAGGATAGTGGTGAAACGTCAGCTTCGCGGAAGAAATGTGGTCAGAAAAAAATCTTGAATAATCGTGATCGGAGATCACTAAAACGCTTGAAGTTACATCGTAAATTAATTAATTATGTCCTCAACAAAAATATGTGAACATAAAATAAGCCTCGAGTGTACAAAGAACATTTTGATAGAGATTTAGGCCTACAGTGTACGATGGCGTTTTAGTGCCACGTAAAAAAAAAAAAAAAAATTATATTTCGAGAATAAAGTCATAATATTTCGAGAATAAAGACAAAATTACGAGAATAAAGTCGTAGGCTAATATTTTGAGAATAAAGTCAAAATTATGAGTATAAAGTCGTATAATTTTGAGAAAAAAGTAAATATTACAAGAATATAGACGCAGTATTTCGAGAATAAAGACAAAATCACGTGAATAAAGTCGTAATATTTCGAGAATAAAGTCAACATTATGAGAATAAAGTCATAATATTTTGAGAATAATGTCAAAATTACGAGAATAAAGTCGTAATATTTTGAGAATAAAGTTGTGGCATTATGAGAGGTCTCTGTTCATGAATGAGGTGTGCATTAGTACAGGATTTAGTACACCTGTGGGCACCTGTCAAGTGAAGCGCGAGAGACAGCTTGCTCTCAAGTGAAGCGAAAAATTATTGGAACTGCTGTTAATTATATAGAGTTACACTTTAAAATCAGTTTTGACGCACTTCTGTTTTAAGCCACGCCCACTGATGCAGATAATGGCTTCACTGTATACCCTTAGCCATGATGAATGAGCGCCATAATCATAGCTAAAGGTGGTCCAACGAAATATTAGAGTATGTAATTTTTTTTTTTTTTTGGCTAGGCAGTTGTAGGACAAACACTTCAAGCAGAGTATTTCACTAAAAACATTTGCAAATTCAAATTCTAAAACAATACATAAACTTTTCAAAATAAAGACAAAGTATTTGGACACTTTCTGGTTATCAAATGTTAGTAGAACATGTCCATATTAAATGTGATGTACTACACCCGTGGTTACTCTGTGAGGACACTTGTGAGAACAGACTTCATATATCCAATAAACATAACCTTGGAACCAGTTGGTTAAAAGTAATTGCAAAAAAAAGATATATATATATTTCTGAGAAAAAGTATAGCATCGTTTGGTTACAGATACCACTTGGTTTGATATTTTGCATCTACTGCAATTAAATTTTTAAGTGTGGCTTAACTGTCCAAATACATTTTGGGGCCACTCTACAGTACATCTATGCACACTTACCCGTACAACTTGCCATCAGCTTTAAACTTTGAAAACCAGAATGTAATTCATAGTTTCATCAAAGAGCAGAACATAGGTTATTGAATGTCTTTGATGAACATTGAAAGTAAAATACTGTTCTGAGACTAAACTGTTTTGTTTTAATAAATCCAGTTGTTTTCTAAATCCAGGAAACTGTTTTTGGATCAGTAGGCAACTTGTTGCCCTCACCCTATTTAGTGGCAATAACCTCACTGGCCTCTCTGACACATGAGCAGGTGTGCTGGTGAAGTCATGCCTGAACTCTTTGCTCACTTTCCTGCTCATCATTGTCAGTCACTTTAACTATTGTCTTGGGTCAGCTTGGCCCCTTGTTATGACATCCAGGACAAGTTGATACAAACAGCATTGAAGACGACCTTACAGAGGTGACAGATGACACATTTCGAGACCAGCTGCAGCGTATCTGGATTTCCTCTGCTGTCACAGAGACAGGATGTGTACTCGGAACTGCCTCTGAGAAGAGAATTCCACATATCTAAGGAAGACCTAGATAAGGGATACGGGTATACTGATACTGTCAAAGGGCCTAATGCCTTTGTAGTGGTAAGGAGAGACTACAGCATTGTTCGGCCCCTGGAAGAGATCATTCCAGAATACATAAAGCCTTTTTCTAAAAAGAGGGAGAGAGACTTTTGATTTTATTACAGTACAATAGGCTACTCTCATGATTGCAACCGTATGCCCTCTTGAGTCCAAATGGATATCTGCGTTTCACACTTTCAGAAAGAGGTCAGTCTGTCTTTGATCATGTCTTCTGTTCGATCTGATTTGGAGAGAAAGCCATGAACCGAGAGAGCTCCGATAGTCTTGTGTAACAGTGGGGTTTGCCATGGTGTGATGTAGGCCCGGACAGAACAAGAGGATGGGGATTTGCATAGAGATAACAGAAGGTCTCTCGTTGAATGGAGAGCCCGGAGCCCATCTCCTACGAGATTTTTTGGTGAAATGGGCTTGAATTTGGACTGAGGGAGCTGGTCAGCTGTGGCAAATTAAATTTGAAGCTGTTTTTCTTAGTTTTTTCTTAGTTCTGATTTCCAGGCCCATGGTGAATGTAATTGTTATGTAGCAGTTGCAAATTGGTTGTTATAATAATAATTAATAATAATTATATTTATTTATCACACATTATACATTTGCACATATACAGTGAAATTCTTTTTTTTTTCACATGTCCCAGCTAAGCTGGGGTCAGAGTGCAGGGTCAGCCATGATACGGCACCCCTGGAGCAGATAGGGTCAAGGGCCTTGCTCAAGGGCCCAACAGTGGCATCTTGGCGGTGCTGGGGCTTGAACCCCTGACCTTCTGATCAGTAACCCAGAGCCTTAACCGCTGAGCCACCACTGCCCCTGTTTAAAGGGGTGTTAACACCAATGGTGATCTGCAGTGACAAAGCAACCGGATATCTTTCATTTCCAATGGGAGTTGGCTATTTACGGCAATATGTGAGACAAAGTTGAGAAAAGTTTAACTTTATGCACATAGGAGTGAATGCCAATGGTTCTGAAGACAGTGGAGATCCAGGGTTCTCACGGTCACTGAAAACCTGGAAATTCAAAAATGTTGATTTCCAGGACTGAAACAGTCATGGAAATTTCTACAGTGAATATACATATTTTTTAAATATTTTGTCAGCTATACTGTGTATTTCTCATATGTAGAGTAATACTTGATTGCAAAGTGATGTCTGACTAGTGCTTGAATTGTTATTTTAAATCTGTTCTTGTCAATCAAGCTGGTGCATAAATTGGTCTAAATGATTTATTAGTGAATTATTATTTTAATAGTATTTTTTGATCCTTACTGATTCGTCTGCTGTAGTGGAGAACAGGCCATTAAAACGGAGACGGTGTGAATGGGGCTTAATACATGGGGATAGTTGGCTATACTATACCATATGTTATAAAGGTTGATTAAGTGCCTTATAATTAGCTACATTAAAGATGATTTGATGATCACCCTTCCTGCTGGCATGGTCTGCTTTCTGTAGAGTTCATCTCATCTTGAAATTTATTGAGAATTACACTGAACTATGGCCTCCCAGGATCTCTTCTTAAGGTTCTAGGAGGAATAAAGCTTTTTCAGGACTGGTTTAAACCTTATTTATCAAACTAAATTATACAATTAGGGCCACAATTTAGCAAGAGACATTAGATTCGCGTAAACCCAGTATAACGTCCACCTAGGATAGGACTTGATGGTTCAATATGTATGCAATTGTATCCAGATGTTGGCAGACGGCATTGTGATGGTACCGCCTGAGCCTTGAAATGTTGACGCAGGATTTCTGAAATTGAAATTGTCAGTAGGGGTTCACCTAATTTCCCCGCAGCTGATTAAATAATTATTTATTTAATGTGAGAGGCCCTGCGGATTGCCTAAGTGAATTACATGTAATTTCATTTCAGTGGCTTTGCTTGTAAGTCGCCCCTTTAAACCAGAGAATCCTCTCTCTTACATTTGGACAGCATGCCAAATGCTTTATTAGCTCTTATTTTCTCATATAATATCTATAAGTGTCAGTCTCCAAGAATGTCAGTAAGTCCTCTTTCCCTCATTATTTTCAGTGTCACTTCACAGTGAATATTAGTCACTTTTTAGTGTAGTGAATTTTTTATGCTTTTGAGACTGTTCTGTGTTTTAGACTAGCATATTGCATTTTTTTATGGAAACAAAAGTTACACATTCTGACTTGTGTGTAGCTGACAATTTGCTTTATTGTCTGTACAGATCTAAGTTGAAATATTATTTTATGTTCTGGATATAGCTGATTAATCATGAATATATAGGATGCGTTTGAGTTAGTTCATTAACACAGTTCAGTTTGCAGGTGTTAAGCAGTAAAAAACCCAAAATTGTATGAGTGGATTATTTCAGTCAGTGCTTGCTAGATTTTTCTTTATATTATAAATATAAAGAAATATTTAATATGTTAATATATACTGCAATATATATTAATGCAGTATCTATTTTTCCCCACTTCCTATGGCTAAAAAGGGGCATACATACATTTCTAAGAGGAACACACTTGACTTCACTGCACATCCTAGCACAGAAACTGATTCTGTGGAGCAGTGCGTGCTTATTCATTATGCGCGACGCATGTTCCGGGATAATAAACACGGGAGCGGATTTACTGTAAGGGGAATGGAACTGCACCCGCAAGCGGTAAGCCAGGTTTGGGAAAGAAATGGGCAAGCTGCCGTTTATCGTATCTCTTCGCATCGCCCGAAATGCTCTCTCGCTGTCACCTGAACCATTGTCAAAAGCGAAACAAAAGTGAAAATAGTGTGTCTGATGTGTCTGAACCTCAGCCAAAAAAAAAAAATAAAAAAAAAATATATATATATATATACACACACACACACACACACACACAGTATATTAAAGAGCACATATTATGGTTTTTAAACATGCCTAATTTTGTTTTAAAGGTCTCATACAATAGATTTACAAACATCCAAGGTCAAACAACACTTTAATTTGCTCATAATTTAAATTGCAGCATTACATTTTTTTTTCCCGGTGTCAAAAACGACTCGTTCAATGATCTGTTCTAAAGGATTCATTCTAAACTCCTCCTTTCAGAGAGCCTACTCTGCTCTGATTGGTCAGATGTCCCAGTCTGTTGTGATTGGTCTACCGCTTAGTGTAGTGTTTGAGGGTGGGTTAAAGCTGTTCGTGAGCAGCCAATGAAGACCAGAGGCGGTTAGTAATTATGTAGGTTAGTACAGGAAGTAAGTCTGGAATTACTAACGACTCGTTTCAGGTGTTCAGAATCAGTTCTTTAATTTGGGAGTCAATTACTCCATTTGTCGTGCACTTTGATTTTTGAAATTTTGCAGAATTTTTTACATTCACAAACAGCTATATAACACACTACATGAAAGGTAATATTTGAAAAACCATAAAAGGTGCTCTTTAATAATAGTTTTGAGATTTAAACTTAAGCAAATTAAAATTGAGCATTCAGTATGTTTTATATCTGTATGTATAGTGTCTAATAATGCATTAGCAGTGTACACTTAAGTTTATCTTGCCAATAAAGCTTGATATGAATTGAATCTGTGTGTGTGTTAATATATTGAATCATATATATATATATATGTACACACACACACTGTATATAAACATTGTTAGTGCATATGTTAATATCTTGCAGTATTTTATTCTTGTCATATTTTCATCTACATTTTTATCAACATCATATGTTTTAATTAAAATTGTTTGCCATCATGACATGTCTTTCATCTCATTTTCATTATCATTAACTACATAAAAAAAAACTTCGTCAGCAAACATTTTCATTGGTAATTTTATTGAGGATATTAACATTGTTTCTGCATTTGGACAGATCATTTTGCAGTCCATCTTAAAACTGAGTCTAGGAATGACATTCTAGAGCACTCTTGGGACTGAAAATCTCTCGATGCTGAAAGCAATTATTGTTGTCCTAAAACAGATATTTTTCTTACATAGCACATTGTTTATTGACCAAAGTTAACAAAAGATGTAAAAATGGTTACAAACCTCAGGAGCAGCTGCAGTTTACTGTAATGGCTCTAAGATAGAAAGGTGTGATACTTGTACCCCACCTCTTTCATCTGGGACAAGAAGCTCTTAATGGAGAGCTCTATGGGATTGTGGGAACATGCTCGTTAAATAAATAGATGTAATTAGGTCCTGCCTCTAATTACTTTAGATTCCTCTCACCAGTATGGAATTAGTCTGACTCCCAAGAGCACCTGGTGCAAGGCATTTGTAATCAATCACATACAAACAGAATGCACAGGCAACACCCACAGAAAGTACCAGAGTGCAACAGGGTCATTCATCACAGCCCGCAATGCAAACAAGAGCAGCCATTTTGTTGTTTACTGCAAGTAAAGTACCTCTAACCCCCACAATACCTGTACACATACATATGTCACAGCCCTGCTCTGCTGCTCGCTGTATGGAGAAAAATTGTCCCGAAAACTACATTATCCAACCTATTATTACACCTCAGTCATGGAATTTTTCATTCTGCCCAATGGCATAGTGCAAGATGAAAGGTCTTTCTGAAGCATGAAGTTTCTTATGAATATGATTAGTGTGTTTTAACCAGTGACAGCACTGTCACAGATGTTTGCGTGATAATGCATGGCACCTAGCGAAGGTCGTGACGGATGCCAGATAGTGGGAGCGCTAAGAGCAGATACAGTGATAAACTGAAGCAGGCCAGGAAACAGACAGGGCCCAGGTTCTCTGCGGCCCCTCTAGCCCGCGGGAAAAAAACAATGCATCACCTCACAGCATGGCCAGATGTGGCAGGCGAGAAAAATCGCCTTGCACTTTGGGAAAACAAAGACAATCAGGGCTTTCTCTCGTTCGCCTCCCCTTCTTTTCCTTTGGAGAGCAGATACAGCAAGCCAGTCAAATGTGTATTTTTTTTTTTTATCTTTCTTTTTTTCCTTGCCAACTTGTCCTTTTTCTGAGATGTAATGGAGGGAGAAAGAGATACAAAAAACAGAACCTGGCAGGGTAAGGTACACATTCGTTTTTACAGATGGCAGAATGGTCCAGTTGATAATTGAAAAGGAAGTCTGGGATTGTGCACAGGGGAAGGCTATTTCTGTGCTTTTCCTGTGTAATTGACACTTGAACTCGCTAGACCCATGACCACCCCTCACACCATACTTGTTCCTTCTCTGTTGGCCCCTCCAACCCCTTTAGACTCCACCCTCCTATTTAAAATATAATAGTTATTGCTTGTGCCTATAGCTTACCCTTTATTTTGTTTTTGTGTGTGTGTATTTTTCTCTGTGACTGATTCCCTGTATACAAAACAGTGTTTCTGTTAGCTTCAGTGTGCTGCTGACTAACAGCTTTGGTTTGTTTTTGGAATTTCTGTGACCTGAGTGCAAGCAGAGATTCTACCATGTCCTGTGTCTAGTTTATGTGTGTAATGGATTGTATATTGACATGTACCTGCTGAGTTGTGAATGCGAGTTGCTGGTTTAATTGAATTATGGGATCGTGCTCCTACTGGGATCCACACGCCAGAGGACACCAAAGTTAAACAGACATGGTGAGCCTCTCGTTTTGGGGGAATTTTGTTTTGCTGTTAAAAAACACTTTTACATTCAACATAATATAGAAAAGAATTGGTTATACAATGAACATAAACTTAATGTTAAGCATTTGATCAGAATAGTTTTTAATTTAAAGGAGACACATTAATTTTATTGCAATCAGGGTCCAAAATTAACTTTCTGCCATATCAGCCAATGGCAAAAATCCAAAAATCAATGGGCTATGAAAAAGTACTTTGCATTATTTTCTATTAAAAATATATTTTTATCCCTATGGAAATAGAATTATTTGTTGTTTTTCCTTGCATATTTTTTGACAAACAGTCACTGATCACATCACTTAAAGCTTTATGAACAAGAGACAGCCAGCCTGTTTCACATACCTGAAGACACTTTGTGATTGCATTCCTCATATTTTCGGTTTGGTGGCTTAGATGAATTTTCCCAAAAGTTAGAAGTTTAAAGAACTTTAGCCATTCTAGTTTAACTTCTGTGTTCTAGTGTGCTAGTTGCGACAAATGTTTTCTTTTAGTATGCGGTTTGTCTTCACTTACATTAGGGGTCAGACTGTCATCTTTAAAAAATTTATTTAAACCATGTAATATTGCAGTTCCAATTGGCAAGTTTAAGTAACTCACCAAAGCCAATTTTAACTCGTTTAAAAAAAAAAAGTAAAAAAAAGAAAAAAAAAAAGATTTTGGACCCTGACTGCAGCAAATGAACAAAAGCTTCAGCGGATCTGAAGGTTTCACTTCAAGATTTTTCATCTTACATTTTGACTAGTGTGAACAGAGTAACCGTTTTCTTTTCTTTTTTTTTACTGCTTTGTTCCCCCTGTTGGTATAAGTGGAGTCTTCAGCATTACATAATGCAAGAATCTGATTAACTAATAATTAATATTAAAATGACATTTTGATTCCTCTATTATCCAACATGTGCGCTGTCAGCAGACACCAGAGTCAAAGCAAAACATGGCCAACCATTCATTCTGATTTTGTCTTGACTCCAAGAATGAGAGTTTTTGATTGATTTTGTTTTAAATCCAAACCTTTTGGTCCACTGTATTCATAACCATATTCTGTATGTTTTCTGATAGGCTAAATAGTTGTTTTTGAGCCCCGGTACAAATGAGTAGTATGACCAGTAAGACAAATTATCAGTTGTTATCACAATTTGTGTAGGTTCAATGTACATTAACACCATCAGCAGCTGTTCTACACAGAATAGGCTGTTCTTTAATGTGAGACTTCAGGCCAGGCAGAGTAAACACATGTGAATGATTTGGCTGTGGAATCCAGAAGGCCATGGAGAGAAATCCACATAGCTGATGACGGACACCCTGTTTGGCTTGTAATGCTAGAACAGGATAGGAAAGAATAAATCAATCATGTCTAAACTGTCAGGACTAGCATGTGGCCCACTACCAACCCCACTGAGATCAGAAAATATATACATTTTCGCTTTAAGGCTGTAAGAAAGCACTGATTCTGACATAAATTAGCCATAATCCGATTTTGAGAAAATCATACTGCAAGATATTATGGCTTTGTACTGTAGAATATGCCAGATATCTTGCTTTCAAATATATGGACACATCATTAACAAAAAGTACCATGGTTTTTTGTAGAATCTTGGAGTACCACCCTCACAAAAAAATACTAAGGGGGCCTGGGTAGCTTAGCATGCAAATGGAGACCCTGGAGTCACGAGTTCGAATCAAGGGTGTGCTGAGTGACTCCAGCCAGGCTTCCTAAGCAATAAGTTGGCCCGGTTGCTAGGGTGGATAGAGTCACGTGGTTTACCTTCCTCATGGTCACTATATGGTGGTTCTTGCTCTCATTGGCGTGCATGGTGAGTTGTGCATGAATGCCACGGTGAATAACAGGAGCCTCCGCCCGCACTATGCCTCTGTGGTAACATGCTCAGCAAGCCATGTTATAAGATGTGTGGGCTGACTGTCTCAGAAGTGGAGGCAGCTGAGATTCGTCAAAGTCGTTTTAGCAAGTCAGTCCACTAGGCGGCCATCTTTGGAACTGTCTCGAGCAGACTTGGCAACTATTTTTCTATGTAAACAAGTGGCATACAAGAGCAGCTCCTATCTACTTCAATGGGGTAAAACTGAAATCTCCAAAATCGTTTGTCAAGATTACAATCAAAGAACATATTTAAAATCAGCAGCAAAATCTGACAACACTAGTATCATAAATTGTGCTTAACCTTAGATTACGTTAAAAACGCAATTTTCCTGGCTTGTGTAGCTAATGCACATGTGTGTTCTCGAATTGATTGACAGGCGATGTCTGTATTTAAAAGGTGATTGGCTCTTTTACCTGTAATGAGGGAATTCCTTTTCTACATCCGTTGATCATTGGGCATTCCAGTTTCTCCCATTTCATGGTACTTTGATGTATAACTTAAAATTGATGTACTGAAATTCATGTACTATGATATTTACATCTCATACAAAAAAAGTACTAGGGTGGTACTATGGTACAGTGATGGTATCTGATGGTAATACCACTTGACTTTGATTTATACTATGGCACTGAAATTCATTTACCATGGTATTTACATAGTACTCCAAAATACTTAGTTTTGCCATGGTATGTGTCAAAAAACAATGTTATCATGGTAAAAGTCTATAAAACCATGGCAGTATCATGGCACCACTTTTTTTTACTTTTTTGTTAGTTCATGGAACATCAAGATGAAGTAACATGGTATTACCATCTGATACCATCAATGTACTATGGTACCGCCATGGAACACAGTTTTTGTAAGGAATAGAATTACTGATTTGGATATGTGTAATGCTGAAAGTCCTGATTAATTGATGGATAGTCTTTGCTGATTATTGCTGCACAGAGCCATAATAAAGGTGCTGATGAACCTATATACCCACCTTTATATTTGTAAAAGAACATGCACCCCTACCACCAATGGATTATGCTGAGTTCTTGGCCCGAAATGCTGTGCACATCAGAATGATGCACTCTGGTTGCAAAGGGCAGTTGTCAGAGTGACTTTGCATTTGCTGATAGCTCATGGAAAACATTGCTCCATCTCATTAAGTTATTGCCATCATTTTTAATCTTTATGGTTGTGGAGGCCACCGTCCCTCATTCTCTTTTTACATTCATTTTCTCTGTATCTATGATTAATGGCTGATGTCGAACTGTAGAGTGAGCAGGCATCAGCGAAGGTGAGATCATAATTAGTTTAGCTGATGCAGGGCCCTCCAATGGCGCATCTGGACGGAAAAATTACCCTATAGGAAGCTGGCTGCACCCCAAAACTTTTTTACTGATACGTTGTGAAACACCAGATGAATCAAGTGCCCTTTTCCCTGCCAAAAAAGCTGTATGGTCTCTGAGCCAAAATTGTCTGCAGAAAGCTTTCCATTCTAAATGTATTAGAGCACAATTAGGAGCATTGTACTTTGCTGGCAGGAGAAATGTGCTCCCTACACAAGCCGTCTGAAGTTAGGCTAAATAAATTGCAAACATTCTATAAGGCTAAACGAGTTTTACAGGGGCCATAATCTAGGTAATTCCAGTGATTTGCCCCTGTTGACTCTTGAGATTCACTTGTAGTTCTGTCTGTTCCCTGCGGATGATTCATGTGGCTATATCTCTCTTCTTTTTTCATACTTCAGTTTATTTTTCCCTCCTCTCACAGTAGAGTGCAATATTTGAAGCTACTAGATATTTTCAGTATCATTTGGATATATAAAGTTACTTGTCATGCATGTATTAGAAAAGAGAAATTTATTGAAGGATCCAAATATTTGTTTGTCCCAAGACATGTCGGGCCAGTGTGGGCAACACGGTTTCAGGTAGCCAGGTGAGCATAGTTCTGTTTCCACTGGAAGGTTAATTATTGTTAGAATCAGCTTGATTCTATTAATTTGGACATATTGTGTCTCTAACTGCCTGAGCTGCCATACTCGGCTACAACCCACAGTTATCACCCCCCCCCCACCAACCTGCTTTTTCGGTTCTCTGCCTCTTCTGTCATTTTTTTTTTTTTTCTGCTCTCTCTTCATGTCTGTTCCAAAGCCTAGTGAGCTGCCTATATAGACAGTATCTTTACAGAGATATCCTTTCAAATGGACTTGACTGGGAACCAAATCAACCCAAATCTGAAGTCATTTTTCAGTGAAAATCTTGACATCCATTGCACGTTTATGAGCATTATGCGAGAGGCTCGCTCACAGTGACTCAAGTTGTCAGTTGAGCATGCATGCCATTGTGAACAAGCTTTTTCAGCGCTCATGAATGCGCAATGTCAATGTCGAAAATGTCAAGATTTTCACTGAAAAAATGACTTGCATTTAATTACATCTTATGCCTTCAGAAGAATCGGAATATGATGCTTGAGTTGCATGTACTACTTTTATCATACTTTTGGATCCTTTTTTACGTTTTAATGTGAATCACTATCAACTGCCATTGTATTGAAAAGATGGACCGGCATATTCATTAAATCTTTTTCTTTTGTGTTCCACATAAGAAAGTAAGTCATAGTTTGAAATGGCATAAGGGTGACTAAATAATGACATAATTGTCACTTTTGTTTGAACTATTCTTTTAAATGCTGCCTTCGTTGGCAGTTTTGAACTTTTCTGAACAGAGCTTTTGTCTTTTTACATTCACTTTTCTTCTCCATGCTCACCATCCATCCATCCTTTTTTTTGTTCCCCCCATCCTTTTTCCTCTTTCTCTTTGCAGCCCTCTCTTTTACTCACTTTGGCTCTCTTTATTTTTTATGATTTCAGAGACGGCGGGGTTCGGGGGTCTTCTGTGCCAACTGTCTGACCACCAAGACCTCATTGTGGAGGAAGAATGCCAACGGTGGCTACGTGTGCAACGCGTGTGGCCTCTATCAGAAGCTGCACTCGGTAAGGGGGAGCTAAGAAAACATCAGTGCAAGGGGCAGTGAGAAAGCCTCAATAGGCCACCCACAAATCAGAGAAACAGAGAGTTGAAATAAATGGAGAGGTGACATTGTAGCAGCTCCAGTCTGACCACTTCATTTCCGTGCTGTCAGGCGAGGATGCAGGATTCCCCAGGGGAAGAGCCCTTTTGGCCTTCCTCAGCCCTGCAGCCAGCTAATGGCCCTATGAAAGTAATTTTGCACCAGCTGGGAGCCCCACTTCCCACAGTCCTAACAAACACCTGACCTTAAACCTGAGCCAGTTACAATGGGCACTGGCAAAGCATAAAACCCTGTGATGTTGAGCCATTCTTAAAGGGGTAGTTCACCCAAAGCTGTAAATTGTCATCATTTACTCATCCTCATTTTGTTCCAAACCCATAGAACACAAAAGGATATATTAGGCAGAATATTAGCCTCAATCACTATTCACTTTCATTGTATGGAAAATGAAAGTGAATGGAGGCTAACATTTTGCCTTAAGAACTCCTTTTGTTTTCTATGAAAGAAAGTCAAATGGGTTTGGAACGACATAAGGGTTAGTAAATAATGTTTTCAGATTTCGGTGAAATATCCCTTTAAACCTTTTTTTTTACCTCTTGTATGCTATCATGGTAATAATTTTACACACCCTTTCCAGTTACCTAGAACCAAGGGGCCGGGGGCCTCAGCACACTTCCAAGGGGCCTCAAGTTTACTTCAAATTGATTTAAAACAAGAAATATTAAAATAATTTAACTTAATTAAAATGCTAAAAAAAAAAATACTTTAAGATGAATGCCTTTCTGAAACTTCTAAATTATTTTAATCAGACATGTTTAGTTCCGGGGAGGGTGCCTGGAACTAAATTGTCTTGGACAGTGAGGGGGTCTTGGAGTCAAAAAGGTTAGGAACCACTGACCTAGATGATATCAACAATTAAAAAGATATATTAAAGGCGAAGTGTGTAATTTCAACCTGTCTTCAGACTAGGGAAACACCGGTACCACTTTTTCTATTCCGATCTGATTCCGATATCTGAAATCTCAGTATCGGCCGATCCTGATCCGGTACCAATGTTGTTTTTTGCATAATTAGTTTAAAATATCTTTACCTCATTGTGTAGAACTAATTGGGGAACTCTTTTATATGTAAAGAAACCTCTAACTACACATTATTTCAATATAAATATTAATGTATACCCTATTAAGTAACTTTATTGTTAACTAGTCAGCAAAATTAACAGTAATTCCAGTCTAAGTCTTCAGTATTCAAATTTTTTTCAACTTGTATTCTGGACTTAAAAAGATTCAGATCTCTCTCTCTTTTTAAATTTAGTGGTAAGATATCAGTTCACTTTTCATTCACACAGTTATTTTTTTGGAACCCATTCAACTTAAATATTGTTATAATTTGTAATTAAATAATAATGATAATAATCATAAATTATTATCATTATGATTATTATTATTATTATTGACTTTTAGAATTTTAAATATAACAGTAATATACTGTATTTCAGCCATGCACCTTTAAATCGAAAACTATCAGGCTTTTATTTTGACATTCTGAACTCTCCAGGAAGTCCTGTTAGTGTCTGTGGGTATGTTAGTTCACAGTAGTTTAATTTGCTTCTTATTAAAATTTTGGTCAAATGCTCCTCCAGTGCCATTCTAAATAAGTGAAACAAACTATTGAGCATCTACATCTGAGATGTTGTTTGTGAGTAGCGTTCAAATATTGCGCACCACTGTGAAGGCTGAAAATAGCCACGAGTGAATCACCAGCCTGCCCGTGCCTATGTGTGTGTGTCAACAGAGCAGCACCGTTCACTAACGCGCTGCGCATGCATACTATATATTTACTTATTAAACACAGCCTTTTGTGATTCACAGAGCTATCGCATGTCTTCAAGTGGCTTTGAATAAAATGCACGAGTCGAATGGACTTTAATGGTGATTGAATGGTTCTTTTATGTCATTTTTGGAGCTTGACAGTAACGAACCTGACTAACCCACAGTACCGTATTTGGATCAGGCTTGTCGGACCGATACCCGATCCCTCTAAAAACGTCAGTATCGAAACTGATACCGATCCAAGTATCAGATCGGTGCATCCCTATTTCAGACAGGTTTCCCGAACACTGCCCTGTTAGTTAAAAAACAGGTAGTCCCGCCCAAAAATCACACCATTTTGGTTGGAATGCTCAAGCAAACAGAGTAATGTACTGAAAGCACCATAAAGACACAGTGTTTACATTTTTCAGGAAAATCTACCTTATAATGGCTCACTTATACTGTAGTTGTCTCTGCATATTAAACTGGGATATAAGAAGGTATTTTAAAATCGTAAAAACTAATTATACACTTCACCTCTTAATACATTTTATTGCCGTTTTATTATATTTTGGGTTTTTTAGTCTGTGGGAATTGGGAGAGCCCATATATTCAAAGAAAAAGAAACTGCTCAGAAATATAGCAAATTTTTGGACTCAGTAATAAAATGGCTTGATTTGATTTTCTTTATAGCTTCACAGTTCTCTGCTCCCCCAATTTAATTTTGATCTGAAGGAGCATTTCCCCCCCTTTTATTTTCCTTTCTCCATTCATCTGTAGCTATACCTATATTTTGTCTGCAATCTTGAAAATATTCCGCTGTTTTCTTTGAACTGATGTCTGGATAAACATAATGGATAAACAAAGTCGACAACATGTGAGCAATTAAACCTAAGAAACAAGATAAGCATTGTGCTTAGGCCAGTCTGTTGCTGGACTTAACATTGGTTTTGCATTCTAATCTTTGGAAATTCTTCAGAACTGGTTTAGTTCTGTGAGTGGAGTGTTTCTTTTATTTACTGTCTCGATATGCAACGTTGGAAGCATGCATTGGAGGCCCCAGGCTATTGGGACGAGTGCCTGGGTGGCACAGGCTCGGATACAGGGGCCCGACTGAATCAGTGTGGTCGGCTGGGGAAAGGCAGTCAGGCACTGCAGTGCCTGGATCACAAGAGACCCTTTCAGGGGCCATGCCACCTGGTGGTTTGAGCGGACTTGAGTCGTACTAACTCGGCCCAGCACGGCCGCTCACATCTGCCTGTCTGTCCGCACCACCTCATCAGAGAGGCTGCAATCAATGGCCGCTTCACAGCCGGCCCTTTGAAATACTGTACGCTCCATTTACTGCCCCACATTAAACTCTGTCTGGAGTAAATAAGTTTCCTGACCATGGAAGTTTTTCTAACTTTGACATTTATGTTGGAGTTCCATCATGCATTGATGAAGCAGCTGTACACTCCAATAAGTCTTTACTCTGGGGGTGTTTAAAGCTGTAGTTAGGTTGCCTGGGACAGAGAAACAACAAAGAGGGTGGCCATGACTTTAAGGGAGAAAGGAACAATTCTTGACAACTTTACAACCAAGATCACACTGATATTAAAAGGCCCCAGGAAGATGAATTTCATGCGAGTGGAACACAGTGTAACTGGGCAGGTGGCTTCAGTTGTTAGTAAGTAGTACTTCTCTGGGCCTAATCAGACCCACAGTCAATGAATGCTTACAAGCACACTTATTCATAGAACAATGAGTTATTTATGGAATTTTTGTTGATTGTTGTTTAGATGACTTAATTGTTTGCACTTATCTGGTTGATTTCACTTCATTACAGGAATGAAAATGTTCACTTTAAAATCTTCAGGTTCCCGTGATAATTAATGCATAGACATTGCTGTCGACAAACGTCTGATATGGCTAAATTACCAGCAGTACATCAACTTCAATCATGTTGATTGTCAAGTATCTAAAACCCTCTCAGTCATCAAGTAGTGTTTCATTTAAATATAAGAGTGGTTTTCTAATTTGTTGAATTACTGGATTTAAAATATTAACAGTTCATTATGGAAATATTCTTTTCTCCTAATCTTTTGTTTTTTTTCTTGCATTCTTTGGTGGATAATGAGGACAGCTATTGTGACAGTGTCAGAGTTTCCGCTAAGAAATTTTGGTGCCAGCCAACGTGTACGGGAATTATAAAGTTTACCAGACAAATTGGAAAAATTAGCTGCTTTTCAATTTAAAAAAACATTCAACACAAAAACATAGGGCAAAGTAAAAAGCTAAACTGCAATGTGCCACACATCTTTTTGTTCACAAAGAAATATTATAACAAGAAAAATTGTTAGGTTAGGTTAGGTCATATAATTTTTTTCACCTTGGCTAATTTCTTGCTCTTTACTTTTATGACTATTTTTCTCTGATTTTACATAGCATGAAGTGTTTTGCTGCGAAGCTGTTGTTAAAACCTCTGTGGCAGCGGAGCGCTGTCAGCATTGAGATGGCGTAACACTGTACACTTATGTCATCAACTAAAGGGGTTGCTGACACTTCGTGTTAATATTTTCACCGGACATTGTGTCATACATTTTTTTTATTTTGACATTGGGATGTTTTAAAGGTAACAAACTGGTATTACCAGCTAATGGAAAGCCTGGTTGGTGTTCATCTTTTAAAGACCTCATGAAAAGTTGACAAAACCAGATATTGTCAGATATACTTTAAAAAATGTACAGTCTCTCATTTCTGGGAATATGGACCTATAATATATATGTTTCATCTTGCACTATACAGAGTTTTGTCCAATCAAATGCATTTTAGAATTATACAGAGTTTTGTCCAATCAGATGTGCTCTAGAATAACACTGTCCCTGTGTTGAGTGTCACCCTGGTAACTGCCTAGCAACCAAATGAGCTCACCCTAGCAACCGAGTAGCAAAACATGTATATCTGCACCAGAACATCGTAGAGATTTCTGGATTGGCTCATTTCACTCAGACTAGCAAGGAGCCTTTTGAATATCACCCTGGTAACTGCCTAGCAACCAGATGGGGTCACCCTAAAAACCGAGTAGCAAAACATGTATATCTGCACCAGAACATCGTAGAGACATCCGGATTGGCTCATTTCACTAAGGCTAGCAAGGAGCCTTTTAAGTATCACCCTGGTAACTGCCTAGCAACCAGATGGGGTCACCCTAGCAACCGAGTAGCAAAACACACATCTCTGCACCAGAACATCGTAGAGACTTCCGGGTTGGCTCATTTGACTTGAGATAGAAAGCAGCCTTTTTATTTTTACCCTTGAAACTGCCTAGCAACCAGATGGAACACCCTAGCAACCATGGAACAACACCAATATCTTTGCACCAGAGCATCCTACAGTCATGGGGGTGGCCTCTTTCAACTTGGGGCAGTTAATGGGACATTGTGGTGACTTATTTTGCCACGGCAAGCACCACTCACATTTTCTTCAAGAAATGTACCTATCTTATTGTTATTACTTACTATAATTGGTAAACCCAGACCAAAGCCAAACATTTGTTTTTTATTCAAATTTGTACAAGAAATTATTACATCCAGCACTGGAAGACTGATCAAAAGATTTGATTTCCCTCAGCTTTTCTATAAAAATAGCAATAGCATAGGTCTGTATTTCATCAGTTCTAGCTCAATGCTCACCTTTGATGAAATAACTCTCATAACTTTTTGGTGAGATGATCTAACACCTATACATTCTAGCAGTGGACTAAATCACCAGTGGGGCACGCACTTTTCTAGTAATTGTTGTGCTCTTCACTGTGTTCTTTTTCCAAAAAGTAGCTTCTGCAGTGGACAATCAGGTTGTGTACATCACATTCCACTAGAAGCTAATAAACACTATGCAGAGAAATCACAGCCCGCAGGGTCCCTCAAAACACTGGCTGTGCGATTGTTTGTTTGTCTGATGTTTCTGTTTTTCGTTTTAGCTGTTGGCTGCTGATTCATAGTTGCCAGTTATATTACTGGAGGAGAGAAGGGAAGGAGGTGGGGTGGGGGGTTAGTAGATCTTCTCGTAGTCTTTCAGATCCTTGGTTTCATAAATAATCGGGATGCTTGTTTCACTGATGCTGCACTTACGTAGGCCAGAGGAGACTTTGCCCTTCATGTCAGCCCGACAGTAGTATTTTTTATACTTTTGAATAAAAACTTTTATACGCTGTGCAGAAATCATTTCATAATAGCACCTCATAAAACCACACTGTAGAGGGCCCTAAATGGAGGTCTGGGCCAAAACACATTGCAGTAATAAATGTCTCTTAGATTTTATCTTCTAATAATAGGGCTCGACATGCGCACAGCTGTGCGTCAGTGTCCGACATAAAACTCGCGTCCGCCTCGGTTTTTAACTTGGAGCTTTTTTGTGGGACGCAGACAAGATTATGTGGAACATTCTTTAAAAATCGTTTTTCGCAGCTCCTTAACATTTGACCACCCCTTGAAACAAGAAAACCCAAAAGGTAGAAAGAAATAGTTGTAAACTCTGGAATAGCAAAAGGTTGTTTTTTTTATAGACTGACCTTATGCGCCTTTCAGTATTATAAAACATCTTTTATTGGTTTCATACACGGTTCTTTAAGTCTGAGGTACTTTAACTGTTGAAGCAAGATGAGATGAAATGAATAGAGATATATTTAAGGTTGCTGAGTATGTGAAAAAGAGTGAAGTACTTTTGACAGTTTCTTCAAGATACCTCAGGGCTGTTTTAGGATTTAATATATTTTTCATAGAGAGGAAAAGGATCTTGCCAAGCTGTGATTGTATTGACGTAAAGATCAGTAATATTTATTATTAAAAAACAGGAAGACTTTCTTTAGAATATTTTTTTTTATTCATGTCTATACATTTTGTATTTATTTATTTATTTTTGCATTCATGTCCTACACATGGGACACAAGAAGCAATGTTTGCACAAAATACAGAACTAAATTCAGAAATATATTCTGGTTTTCTTTGTACCATAAAATGCAGAGTATAAGTTTGTATTTGATGCAGCACCAATAAATGTGCCAGGGCCACCAAACATATGGTTCACTCAAAAAAAAAACAAAAAAAAACTCATTTACTCAGCACCATGTCATCCAAAAGCTGTATTACTTTCTTTATTCTGTAAAACACAAAAAGAGATGTCATTTATGCTTGTTCAATTCAAAAAGAGCACCTTTAGACATGTCGCACCAGGTTTGACGTAATTTACAGCAAATGCCATTTGTTTTCACTTGTCAAGTTACCAACAGTTACGCAGAAAGTCTTAAAAATGCGACTGCAAATGGGATTTAAAAGCTACTGCAGGGTAGAAGTTTATCAGTGAATGACAACTTAAATTTTGCTCTGTTCCTCACAAAGTTATCATATGGCTTCAGAACACTTTCAGTATAGAGGCCAAGTTATTTGGACAACTTTTAAGGTACTTTTATGGTGATTTTTCACCTTTATTCAAAGCTTGGCAGTATAAATCACTATTTACTTGCCTTGTATGGAAAACAGAAGCACAAACATTATGCCTAAGGTATCATTGTATGTTCCACAGAAGAATGAAAATAATATGGAATAGGAACAACATTGGGGGTGAGTAAATTATGATAACATTTGAACTTTAGTCCACATTTTGTCAGTTTGTTGTGGTGTAGAAGTGTAGATATAATCAGAGCCTGTGAAATCTGAGTTTTTATTGCCTCTGTTCTGATTTAATACTTAAAACAGAAATGTTAAATGTCAGGTACTCATTTCTGTGATAAGCCAGTTGACAAATTGAGCACCATCACTTGTTTATTATAATACCTATAAAATAAAACAGAATCAGAGAAGAAGAAAGGAGAGAATCCAAATCTATAGAGTGAGTAAAGAGGGCCTGACATGGCCCAGCAGTAGAGGGCACTCTTTCTTTTTGTCTGACTTTCATCCCCTTCCTCTCTCAAAACAGACAGTCTGACATGTTCAAAAGAGCCAGAGCTTGCATTCTAACACCATCTATCACAGGGCATTAACTGAACTTAAGCAGCACAGTAAGATTTGTTTTAGATTTAACTCTGTCCCCCAGTGGCCAAACATTCTTCAAAATATGCATCTCCCATTTCTTCACCTTAAACATATGGTACAGAGCCAAAGACTAGTTTGAGGGGGATTTGTTGGAGCTACATTTTTGCATAAATAATTTTACATCTTTTAAGGAGAAAATGTTCGGGGTATAAGAGAATTATATGCTCCTTCTCTGTCATACTAAAAACACTTAGCCTTCCCAAAGCCTCTCTTCAGTTTGCTCCTCTTTGAAAGGGGTTGCTTTAATTTCCCGGGGAATATGATGGTGGATCTGGGTGCTACTAAGGCAAGTTGCATCCATACATGATTGATTCCCCAAGTGTCTCCACCTCAAAGTCAACAAGCAATAGGGTGGTGGTTGTGGGGTGCCTTCCACAGATCTGTAGAAATTATAGGATGGGGGAGAGTGTGGAGGGGGGTGACATGCCTTTGCCCTCTTCTTCTGCCAATTATCTCTGGCTTCGGGTGAGTCGTGGGTGATCTTGGCAGCGAGTGAGGACATGGAAGAACCTGTCTGGCTGTATAACAGAGGACGAGATTAGTTGCGTCACCGTACTGAAGTTTTTTCCACCTGTGCCACTGCCTACCAGAGGCATGGTGGAATCTGAGCTCAGAAAAATAGATTACAGACTAGTCAAGATGAATCAGTAATGACTGAAAATACAAGTGTTCCATTCTTTCCCTTCTGTTGCAGGAAATATCGCACATCTCTCCAACCACAGTAGTTTCCATTTTAGTATGGACATAAATGATGTAAAGTACCGTTACCTCAGGCTTATTCTTGGAAAGTTTCACCCTTTGATTTCAGTCTAGTTTTGGCAATTAATCCAATATCACTTCTATAATTGTTTCTTCCAACACAGGCTGTCCATGGATTTGTGCAGGGTAGATGCTGTATTTCATTTGACGTGAATAAAAATTAGGCTTTGAGTGATAGAAGTATTGTGCTTTCAATGTGTTGTACTGTTTTAAAGGGATAGTTCACCAAAAAATGCAAATTTTGTCATTACTTACTCTCCCTAATGTTGTTCCAAACCCATATGTCTTTTTTTATATCCATGGAACACAAAAGTAGATGTTAGGAAGAATGTTACTCTCAATCACCAATACTCGTCCATTGTATGGAAAGCAGACGCAAAGATGAGTGGTGACTGATTTTTTTGTTTTCCAGAATTATTATTTTTTTTGCAGAGGTCTTAACCTTACATTTTCAGTTCTCAGAGTTTTTTTTTTTGTCCACAGAATTTTTTTTTGAAAGATTGATTTTCAATATTTTGTTGGCTGAACAATTGACATCAGGTACACAACAGTACAATCCATTGAACAGACTGTACGTCTGTCCCTGAAAGCCTCGTTTTCATTTTTGGCAAATCAAATATGCCATCTGCCCGGGCTAAGGTTTATAGAAACTCCTTAAAACCACTAACTTGAAGAGACTAAGAGTGTACTTTACTAGTTAACACTTATTTGCATTTGTAAAATCACTGAACTACTTGAAATTTGAGCTAGGCTACATAGTCCAATGAAAACAAAGCAGTAATTAATAGCCTTTTGATGGCAGATTATTATGCTAACCAGCCTAATTACAAGAGTGTGTCCTCAGACTCCCAGAAGGGATAAATCATTTCACTAAAATCACAATATTAGATCAAAGACCTTTTTATGAGGCATTAAAAATAGATACAGTCCTGTCCAGTTTTGTGTTTTTTAAACACTCATGGAGGTTGTTTAAAAGCTTACCCAAATCAGTGATTAAAAACCTGAAATTTTCAACATAAGCGCTCTGGCTTTAGTCTTTTGTTTTTGGGCCCCATCTGAGTATTCCAATAAAAAGGGGACGTTTAGATTCATTATTAAATACACTGCATGGCCAAAAGTATGTGTACACCTGAATACCACACCCATACTGTATGTGCTGGTTGAATTAAAAAGTTGTGGCTTATCAAATTTTCACACTGTTTTCTCAGAGTCCGAGCATAGTTGATCCAAACCCGTCTGTCACAGGACAGATCATGGTCTAGGAGATCCAATTTCAGTCATAACAAAATTTTGACAAAATGTGTAGTTACTACATTTTGCCATTACTCTGCAAATTTGTCTTCACCGGAATAGTAAAGCATTTAATTAGATTAGCAATGTCCACATAACTGATGACCATGTAGTGCATATGTAAAGGTTACACTTTTTAAAATTGTATTTCTGCATGCAATGCACAGACATGCATTTTCAAAATAGCACTGAAGAATCCTTTGCTCTTTTTCAGACCCCCAGACCGCTGAACATTATCAAGCAAAACAATGGTGAGCAGATCATCCGTCGGCGGACACGTAAGCGCCTAAACCCCGACCCTGTACCGTCTGAGCAGGTGGGGTCCAAGCAGCAGCGTGTCAACAGTGAGGAACGCCTTAATGGCAGCCCTTTGGAGAGAAGAACTGAAGAATCTGGATCTGATGGTTCTTTGTCACGGTCTGAGTCCCAAGTCCAGCTTGGAAAATTCGAGACTTATGGTTCCTCAGGGACCAAAAGTCACCCGAGTCCCCGCTCCACCCACGCCTTCCTTGTCAACCAGACGCTGGAAATCCACAAGCGTATGCCTCCACTGCACATGCACAAGAGCCCTGCAGATGGAGGAGCTGAGGCTAATGGACTTGGTGCTGGACCCCAGGGCAGCGATGGCAAGGGTGGCTCAGAACGGGGCAGCCCTATCGAGAAGTATATGCGTCCATCAAAGCAGTCCAGCTACTCTCCTCCCGGGAGCCCCATCGAGAAATATCAGTACCCGTTCTTCAGCCTACCCTTCCTCCACAATGACCTGCAAAGTGAAACAGACTGGTTGCGCTTCTGGACTAAGTATAAGATGTCTGTGCCTGGCAACCCGGGCCACTACCTAGGCCATGTGGCTGGCCTTCCCAATCCGTGCCAAAGCTTTGTGCCTTACCCCACCTTCAGCTTACCACCTCATTTCCCACCTCCACTGACCTCTGGACCTGAGAGTGATACCCCACTCGACCTGGCCATCAAGCATTCCAAACCCAGTCCGACCCCCAATGGGGCCCTTGTTGCCAAGGAAAAAGTTGCGGAAAAGAAACAGGCATCACCTGTATCAGAAAGGGAGAAGGAGATGGATCGGCCCATGGAAGGCGAAGAGGGCTGTTCTGCTTCGCAAGTCTCCAAACCGGAAAAGGTTGATCAGGCCACACAAGATGAACTGTCCAGCAAATGTGCCCACTGTGGCATTGTCTTCCTGGACGAGGTCCTGTACGCCCTGCACATGAGTTGCCATGGTGATGGTGGGCCCTTCCAGTGCAGTATCTGCCTGCATGCTTGCACTGATAAGTACGATTTCACAACCCACATCCAGCGAGGCCTCCACCGGGCAGCCCCTGAGGCAAACGCCAACCCCTCTAACCAATGAGCTTTATGGTCTAGTATACCTGCAGTCCTAGCATAGCTAGAGCAGTGAGGAACCCAATGGGAGACTCACCAGTCTAAACCAGTGTACGAATGAATACATTGAACTTTTTGCTCAAAATGTGCCAAGATGGATCATGGTGCCTAATCAGCCAATGTAAGAAACTTCCATCAGTATAGCATTTCTGTGGGAGCTCACAAACACAAAAAGCTATTATCTATTTCCACTTGTAATGAACAAGAACTGCTTTTGAAGACATCGGTACAAGTAGCTACTCAATTTAGATATATTTTCCTTAATCAAGATATGTAATTTTGACAAGGCAGTTCAGCAAGCAAGGTACATCTACTCAAATTTAATTATTGCTTTTTTTTATTGTTGTTGTGTGTGTGTTCATTGATTTTTGGAAAGTTCTCTTACTTCATTCTGAAAAAAAAAAATGAAAAAAAAATGAGGATGTTTCTGCGTTTGTGGTTCAGTGTAGGAAAATGTGGCAGTTGTCTGTCACTATGGCAACAGCATAAATGACTGTCGTCCTCAAATAAAACATCCAGCATCCTCAGGGAATGTGTGTGGCTGAAATAGACAACATTAGATTAGTCTTACTGTCTCTCATTAACATTATACTAAATGTCTGTAGATTTACTGTTTGTTGTTGTGTTTTTTGGAAGAGATAGGGTTAGGTAACTCAAGTCACAATTCCATCAAAACTTTTAAGCTGCTGCCTTAGTTGCTTGAATAAATGCAATTCTTGTTACTCTAGAAATTTGGGAAGGAATTAAAAAACAAAACAATTTTCTAGGTTGTTAATAGTAAAATCATATTATCAGTGCCTGATATATTGTCCAAAGTATTTTCTACATGAAATGTTAATATGCAACATTGAACTTGCATCTGAATAAGGGCCCTGAGCTTGGCTCTGAAAAACGTTTACATTTGCAAATGTAGCAACACCTGCTATTTTGACTTAACTTTTTCCACGAAAACAGTAAGACATAACATTTTATTTCTTTTCCTCCAAAGGTGGAACATTTAACAAAAGTACTATGTTTTGTTTTTCTCGTCGTCCTTGGCCGCAAAAGGGCACTATGCATTCCAAGCGTCGTCCTTTCCTGTTACCTCTCCTTACCATGTACTTTTGCTTTGTAAATTAAGTAACTTGTATTGGACTAAAGTCTTCCTGTATTTTTCTCCTGTTCCTCTGATACTTCAGTTCAAGGGAAGCTGATCAGGCTGTGCTTTATTTGGTGTTTTTGGGAGCCAAGGCTCTAAATAATAAGCAAGTCTAAATTTATTCCGTTCCACCTCTAATTCTCAGATTAGTTTTCAGTGGTTTTACCAACAGAAATGCAATTGAATTTTTAAAGAATTTTGTTTAAAGATTGTGATGTTGATGGAACATAATTGCAGGTCTTTCTGGTGCCTTTCAATGGCAGTTGTCTCAAAGAGACATAACATTGTTATTTATAGTTTGTTTCACCTGGCTGTGCATTGGTTTATGCTCCTTTTGCCATTTTTATCATGAGTGGACAACTGTCTACCTGTAAAAAAACAACAAAAAAAAAACACAAAAAAAAAAAAAAACATCTTAAATTGTGAGCTCAAAAATAATCTCTAATCAGAAACATAATTTATCAAGTCAACTGCTTGATATATTGTAAAGCCATGTATGCATCTCTTCAGCTTTCCATTCTGTTTTAATGGAAAATAGGCTTTAAATCATTTGAACATCCCTTGACAAATGTCTTTCTTTTTTGTTTTGTCCACTCATCTATGCTTCTACACACTTGCCCCTTTTCATGGCCATATGTTCAATGAGTTGGGTCTAGTCTGACATTATTTATATCAAATGGAAAAAGGGAGAGAGGTTCAGGCTACAAATGCCTAATTTGCTCTCTATGTATTTCTCTGAAACTAACCTTACAACGCTGCTTAACTTCAAATGCCTCTTGAAAAATAACTGATTATTATAAACCATTGCTTTACACAAGACCATTTATACAGTTGGGTATTATATAACTTAAAGAATTGTTTATTTTTATGTTTTGTTTTATCTCTAAATGGCCATTCTTTCTCTTTAATTTGAAAATATGTTCATGCTTGCACTTCAGTTACTCTGTTTATTGGAAAGGAAGAAAGATCAAATGTGTTATTAGCATGCTAAGTACAGGTACTGCATTATAATAAATAAAAGAGATCTTGCCTATTTTTGAAGGTCTTGTGCAAGGCTTTCGCAATATTAAAATACAAGGAGTATTTGATGAAGCCTGTAAGCTTGTTTGGCCAAGGTCAAGGCAAAGGGCATAAATATGTAAATGTTTTAACCATTATTCTTAGAATGTTATTGTTTTTACACTTGCTGCATTTAAAGTGCATAGATGATGATTTAGGATTTATTTTTCTTTTTACCTGCCACCTTTGTTTTTATTTTTGTGTGGTAGGTTTTTACATGCAAAAAGATTCAATAAAGATGGCAAAGATGTCTGTTACATCTAAACTTGAATAATAATAATAATGATGATGATGACGATGATAATAATAATAATAATAATTAATACAATAATAAAACATTTTAGCAATTTGCTGTGTGCGCCTTCACTTATTGTCTCATCTGAAAGCATTTATCTTAAATCATAATTTTTTTTTTTGTTGTTGTTGTTTTGCATAAATACATCAAATAATGGCATGAATTGGTAGAGCTTAATTTTAGCCTATACTTTTTCTTAGAATGCAACAAACTTTGCACCACTAAAACTATTTAATAAATTATTAAATTAAGTGAAATCTGATTTTCATAATTTTTTCTGCTGTTTTAAATTAACAAGGGTGCTTTGTGTTCACTGTTCAGTGGCTACTACTCTTGGGCATATACTCAGGTCTATTGATTATTCTGTTTAATCTGGAGAGCTGGATCTAACCTTTTGACGGTTGATCAACTTAAGTCAGTGAATTGCAGTATCCCTGTGCTCACCGAGTCACATGACATGCAATCCAAATGAAACCTTTGATCTCTCACAGCGCTGTGTGAAACTGCTATTGATCGCTGTCCAATTGTTTTGTCTTTTGCCCTACAAGACTGTTGGTTAAGGGCTCATAATATACAGCCAGTAAGAACAGGTCTGGTTGTGGTAGGCAGGATGCCAGTCTAAAGCAGTGGTTTTCAAACTATTTGATGCCAAGAACCCCAAATATAATGATCCCTTTAAGAGGGACCCCCTTCCTAAAATACTGAGGTAGTTATACATATATAGTGGCATGTAAGATATATATAATTTACAAACCCCATTGAGCAAGCTAAAGGTGACCGTGGCAAGAAGAAACTCACTAGAAAGATACTACATAAAAATAAAAATTATTCTTTAATAGTATGTACATTGCAAGGAAGGAGATATTTATACTTCGAAGTTTTGTTTAGTTTTTCTCCCCAATTTGGAATGCCCAATCCCAATGTGCTCTAAATCCTCGTGGTGGCGTAGTGACTCGCCTCAATCCGAGTGGCGGAGGATGTATCTCAGTTGCCTCCGCGTCTGAGACCATCAATCCACACATCTTGTCACGTGGCTTGTTGAGGCTTGTACTGCGGAGACCTAGCGTGTGTGGAGGCTTCACGCTATTCTCCACGGCATCCATGCACAACTCACCACGCGCCCACCAAGAGTGAGAACCACATTATGGCGACCATGAGGAGGTTAACCCAATGTGACTCTACCCACCCTAGCAACTGGGCCAATTGGTTGCTTAGCCTGACTTGTGACTTCAGGTGTGGTAGTCAGCATCTTTACTTGCTGAGCTACCCAAATACTTTGAATTTGTATTTATTTATTTTTTGCATAATATATGAAGCCAAATTTGTTTTTATTTCTTATGGTTAAAAAATATGGCTGTCAACAGAAAAATCATGATTAATCTTATTTCTGAATGAAACTGTAATATTATAAAATTCAGTAAATTTTATCTTTACTTTTTCCCCCTGTATACATAAGTCTGGCATATGAGGTATCATTTGAAAGCTTAGAATCTGACCTTTTCAGAGATAACCATCACTTCTGCATTTATGTTACATACAAACATTTGGGTCGCAAATTAGCGACCCCCCCAGAGCTGCTGGGGTAGAGATATTTATATGAAAAAAAAGTCTTTCACATAGCACCTAAATGGACAAGTCATATATGAGCTGAAATCTCTCATTCTCAAAAATGTGACTATAATCACAATTTTTGCAATTAGTCCACAGTATGTGTGAATGGTGAACTTTTATATTTGAGTTTGAAAAATTGTGTGCGGCAGCCAAAAAATGCACCAGAGTTTAAAGAGTTAAAACAAAGGTTAGATTCTTGTGTTTCTAAACAAGCAAAAGATGAAAACCTTATATATACCTCAGAGTTTTCAAAAACTATTGATATGACTAGATATAATGTGCAAATTACATCTTTGCAAAAACAAAAAAACAAAAACAAAAAAACAACTGCATTATTTCCTAACACATAACATTTCTAAAGTTATTATATGGCTCATCGTTGTCATATAAGTCATATGGACCTCTTTCATGTTTGTTTGTTTGTTTTTTTTTTTTTTTTTGGTTCCTGGGCAGTAAGTGTTATTTCCTAATTGCTTATGCCTCAAAAGTATAGAAAATGGCTATTATTCCCTACAAACTTTGCTTTTGTGTCCAGACAGTGATATTTTGAAATTTACCTATATCCAATGAGTCTTTTCGTTCACATAAAGTCAGAAAAAACTTTGTATTTATACTAAAGTAATACAAAAATGACTACAAAAGATTTAAAAGTGAGTAGTTTTTCGAGATTTACGATTATACTGTAAATCACTTTCACGAATCAGCCCCCAAATGTAGTCTCCCATTATGTTCTCATTATACTGTCCTTGGTAGCGGCGTTCAAAGTCCAGTATATCCTGATAGAAGTGCTCGCCTTGCTCCTCCGAGTATGCTCCCATGTTCTCCTTGAATTTAACAAGATGTGAATGAAAAGACACAAATTCACCCGTTTTCTCATTGGAAATAGGTAAATTTCTAAATATCACTGTCCTGGTCACAAAAGCAAAGTTTGTGGGGAATAATAGCCATTTTCTACACTTTTGAGGCATAAGCAATTAGGAAATAACACTTACTACCCAGGAACAAAAATTGTGTTACATAGTGATATCAAAACATTCCTTTGAGATAAAAGAGATGTTGAATGCTGTCCACAACTGGCATAACCTCTTCTCAAAAGGTTCTCTTACAGTGACAGCTGCTAATGTAAGCGTTCATGGCTTCCATTTTTTCCCACTCTCTTTCTTGTTTTTTTTTTCCCACTAACACTTTATTGACCTTCAAAGCCAAAGGCCATCCAAACCCTGAGGAAAGGTCCCCGACCTCAGTGTGCTTGGCCAGTGGATGTTAAAGACACAGGACAGAGTGACTCTTTGAAGACAACCTCTCTCAGGACTCTTGTACACACAGCCACTCGGCTCTTCACACTGTGGGACACTGGCAGAGTAACTGTCACTCAGATGTGACAGTTGTGGCCTCATAGTCAGGAGCTTTATAGCAGGCAGGCTTTGATGCTGGAGGCTTTGGTTGGCTTCTGGAAATTTGGAGTTAGCTACACAGCTTCATAGAATTCTCTGTTGAAGAAGCCTGCAAAGACATTTAAAATCTTTAGAGACTATCGCACTGCGATCTACTGTATCTGCTTAAACAGTTTTATACAGACCAATTAATAAACAGGCACATTAATATTTCCACCTCGTTTATTTAATCAACAAAGCAGTCCTCCCCTCCTCTTTCCCATTGTTCCCTATATTCTTGCCACTGATTGACTACTTCCTCCATATTTCCTCACCAGCTTATACAAAAGCAAAATTGGTCATGAGCTGATTTGCAGCTAAGTGTATGCCAGCCAGCCCCCCCCCCCCCTTCCCTAGCTTAATTTTCATCAGTGCTGTGCCCTTGGTGAGCAGTTCGATTATCTATCAGCCAAAAGAGGTTGCTTTGCATGTAAACAATATTCTGTCAAAGATGGAGAAAGCCCCTTGAATATTAAACATATCGTTGTCCAACGTGATACTCCTGAGGTCATCCGGGGTGGAGATATGGAGCTGTAAATGCTCACACTTAAGTATAGGTTACCAAATGTCCCGTTTTATCTTGGACGTTTAAGTCTTGTGGCTATACTATTGAAAATGTTTACATTTATGGACTGACCCCATTCATTTCCATTGCAAGTGTCTTACTGTAACCATGTTTTTGTTTCTTGTTTTTATAAAAGAGGGATGAGTGGCGAAGAGTTGGCAACCCTACTTTAAAGTGGCCACTGTTGGTGCGCATTTACAGCAAATGCTTTCTGGTGTGCATCTGCGCTGTTCAGCATCTCGCAAAGGAATGCCATGTTTTTTAGATGCTGTGTCAAAGACGTCTTGAGACACCTGCATTCTGTTTCATTCTAGATTTTTTTTTTTACACGTTTAGTTATAATTTTCATTTTACATTCACAATTTCAATGTTAAATGAAACATGGGCCAAAAATATTAATTAAGCATCACACAGAATGTATCCTTTTCCGAGCAAAATGTTAAAGGTTGGTCTGCAGCCATTTGAATTTTGACACTAAAACAACAATAAGTTCTGCTTTGGGGCATTTATCCAACTTTAAGATTATTTAAAACATTAATTAATAAATAAACCTTGTCATAGACCAACAACTCTGGAGTGCATTTATGCAAGAAAAATGAACAATTTATGTTTGCTACTTGCTTTCTGTTTTCTGATTAATGTTCTAACCCTATAACCTTCTCTATCATCGTCATAGCTCTCGTTCAGTGTTTGGATTAGAGTCAAAACATACCTGTCAATTAGCAGGACAGTTAGGACACTGCCTAATTCAACGATAAGCAGAAGTAACTTTGAGATCCCTCACTGTTGTGTCTTCTCAAGTGCACACAAAGATATGCCCGCCTTTTTAGAATATAAGTCACAATAGACAGTTGAACACAATGGGCTTTATCATAACTGCGTGATTATGTACGCTGTGCACAGGCCTTTATCTTGGTAAAACACGGCTACTCGACTGACCTTTTATAAGCTGTGCAGGCTTTCTAAAGTGTCATTGCTCAATGAAACACAATGCACCTTGTTGGTGCCCTTCATTTTTTTTTTTCTTTTTTTTTTTTTTTTACCAGTACTCATCCCATCAACATTCTTTTCAAAGGACTGGCTGATTCACTCAGGCCACATTCCTCACCAGTCAAGTTTTGAGAGGTAGGCTACAACTCAACAGTGCAATCGTTTTGAATTGGAAATGGTGTAGAGTTTTGTGAATATATACTAGCTGTCAACCCATAATCGGAAGATAAAAACGGAAAAATTGACCATACACAAAAGTGGTTGTCTTGATCTAAAACACTTTAGCCAATTCTTAATGGTACTACATAATTCTTATGCTGTTTTTTCCAAACATCCCCAATAAAACTCAATTTAATTTATTTTTATAGAGCTCTACATAGACCATAAGAGCTTTATAAGTAAGAAAAGTATAGACAAAGTATTTTAGATAAAAATTAGAGCTGTCAGAATTAATGCGTTAACGCATGTGATTAATTTTTAAAAGTTTAACGCATACATTTTCCTTAATCGTGATTAACGCATTTACCGTTAATATAGCCTAAACACTGGTGTGAAGGGCGGAACCTTTGTAATGTGCCCACCAGAGTCATTACACTGACAACCTATGGGGAAACTAGTTCCTTCAATTAGTCAAACTCCCACTTAGACTTTGGGAAATGTTTAATGTTACTCGAATTGGTGGTATTTTAGTGTATTTCTTATGGAAGGCTTAGTTTGGAAAATGTTAATAAAGCATTATATTGTTACATATTGTTTTGTTTTCTTTCCTAAGATGGAAATAAATGCATTTTGACAAGAAAATAAGTATATATAGTCAAATTTCAGCACTCTCAAAATCTGTGATTAATTGCGATTAACTACAAAAAAAAAAAATATGCGATTAATCATGATTAAAAAATTTATTCAACTGACAGCACTAATAAAAATCAGTATTTGCAGATAAAAATCACTATAATCTGTAATAACCCCACTTACAATGGATGCCTTAGGTGAGATAGGTCTGGTATTCAGAAGTCCAAATTTCAAGTTATATACAGTATGCTTTTGCTTTTCCTGCAGGAAGAGCTTACTAATTTATTTTAATTCCGAATTTAGTCACTATGTCTGATTTTGAGGCAATTGATGGCAAAACCCTGGAAGAAATAGTACAGCATCTTAAAACGTTGAGCTGCTGTCATCTGACACGCTCCCCACATAATTTTTCAAAAATGTGCTTAACTGTCTGAAAAAAGATCTGTAAGATATAGACAGTGTCTCACTCCTTTCAGGCATGTTTCCAAAGTCCCTGAAAATTGCAGTTGTCAACCCCCTTCTATAAAAAGAGCAATCTGGATAACTCTATATTAAACATATTAACATATATAAACATATATTAAATCCTTTCATTGGCAAGATCATTGAAAATTTTGTTTTCAATCAGCTGAACAAATTCTTAATCTCGAATGACTACTTGGACAATTTCCAGAGACGGTGCTTATAAAGATACTTAATGATATTTGGCTAAATACTGATTTAGGCAAAATATCAGTATTACTAGATCTTAGTGCTGCCTTTGACACTGTTGACCACAACATTCTCTTAGACATATTGGAAAACTGGGTAGGGCTCTCTGGGACGGTCCTCTCCTGGTTCAGGTCATATCAAGAAGGGAGGGGTTACTATGTGAACATAGGCAACTAAGAATCTGAGTGGACATCCATGATGTGTGTTCTTGTTCTTAATTGGTTTTAAAATGTATTTTATCTTGAATTTTCTTTATTATTTGTATTTAAAGCATTTAGAATTGGCATTATGCATGAAATGTGCTATATAAATAAACTTGACTTGCCTAGCCTTACTAGTCTAGTATCAATCACATTTTTCATGCTTGATTTACTGTAGTAAGGGTTTTGCTTTTGGCAATATGGGAACATACATTATACAGTCTCTATTTTATGGAATCTACCAAATGTATCATATTCATTATTGTATAACGTTGTAGTCAATGCATGATATGTACTAGTTATACACAGATTCAGAATTAAAGGGATAGTCCACCCAAATATAAGAATACTCTCATAATTTACTCACCCTCATGCCATCCCATATTTTTATGACTTTCTTTCTTCTGCTGAACACAAATAAAGATTTTTAGAAGAATATCTCAGCTCTGTAGGTCCATACAATGCAAGTAAATGGTGGCCAGAACTTTGAAGGTCAAAAAAGCTAAAAAACAAAAAGAAAAAAGTTAAAAGTCTTTTTTTTTTTTTTTTTTTTTTTTTTACTGAAAATCTCCACTTTCACATTCTTTTGTTTTTGGTGATTCACATTCTTTGTGCATATCGCCAACTACTGGGAAGAAAGGAGAATTTATAGTAAAAAAGGACTTAACTATTGATCTTTTTTTTACCCACACCTATCATATCGCTTCTGAAGTCATAGATTAAACCACTGGAATCGTGTAGAATACTTTTATGCTGCCTTGATGTGCTTTTTGGACCTTCAAAGTTCTGGCATTGTGAGGACCTACAGAGCTGAAATATTCTTCTAAAAATCTTCGTTTGTGTTCAGCAAAAGAAAAAAAAAGTCATACACTTCTGGGATAGCATGAGGGTGAGTAAATAATGAGAGAATATTCATTTTTGGATGAACTATCCCTTTAATAATTGAAACAGCAATGTTTGTATAAAAAAAAAAAAAAAAAAGAAAAAAAGAAAACACGAAGGCACGCGTTAGGTTCATACATACACTACCGGTAAAACGTTTTGAAACACACTCATTTGTTATTATAATTTTTTTTTTTTTTTTCCACATTTAGATTAATAGTAAAGTCATCAAAACTATGGAATAACATAAATGGAACTATGAGAATTAGGAGTTCCCATCTATGTTGGGCACTTATTGGCTGCTTTTCTTTATTATTTGGTCCAAGTCATCAATTAAAATATATATATTTTTTTATTATATTTTAGTTTTATAATGAAATAAATTAATATGGTGGCACGATTATATTTTTGTCTACAAAACTAATTTCAAACATTTAAGCATACGCCTTCAGATCAAAAGATTGTTAAGATCATGAGAAACATTTCAGTCAAGTGTTTCAAAACTTTTGACCGGTAGTGTATATACTGATTTTATAAAAAAGGCAGTTGTATAAATAAAACCAGTTATAGGCAGTGCAACAAGTACATCATCATAAACTGAATAAGCAGAATGAATCTTCAGTACTTCCTGCCTGTGCATGTAATAAGTTAAAGGGATAACTCTTGTTCCAATCCCATATTTCTTCCATGGAACACAAAAAGAGATGGCAGAATGACAGCCTCATTCACCATTCACCTTCACTGTATGGACAAAAGATGCAATGAAAGTGAATGGTGACTGACACTGCCTTACATCTCTTTTTATGCCAGAAAGAAAGAAATTCATACAGATTTGAAACATGACGGTGAGTCAGTGATGACAGAATTTTCCATTTTTGGCTGAACTATCCCTTTAAGCCAAGCTATTTCTGTATACATTTCTATTTTCGCTTCCCTGCCTGAAACCTTTTTTCATGTAATTACCTAAAGTTATTCTCTATAATGTTTGATGCAAGCTTATCGAAGTGAGCAATTAACCATTAGTTAACTCTTTATTAGATGTCTCACTTCTCCCTCCCCTGCTGTTCAGCCTATATATTCTAATTAGCACCTCATTAACAGTGTGAATGTGCCAAGTTTAGGTTGGGGTGTCTGACGGCCATTTCCTCCAAAGGCTGTCGTGTGATAGTGGAAAAAGCCGGAGAATCTGAGGATGCAGACTGCTTTAATTAATGTCATGTCACTAGCAGTTACATCCCCAGAGACAGGGACATCTAAACATGGTGGAACAGTCACACCACCACCACATTAATGATTTACTGTATGAGTTTACCCGGCTCACCCTGAACTCACTGAATGACAGGCATCAGACAGCAAGACTGGAGTTGGCACACTTGCTTAATGCTTTGAACAATCGCTTTGCTGCTAAATCAGCTTTCACTCTTATGGGAAGGCGTTCCACTAGATTTTGGAGCATGGTTGGTGTTCCAATTCATCCTAAAGGTGTTAAATGGGGTTCAGGTCCAGGCTTTGTGGAGGCCAGTCAAGTTCTTCCATACCAGACTCAGTATGCCATTTCTTCATAGATCTCGCTTTGTGTACAAGGGACACTGTCAGAGTCAGCGCTTTCCCATGTGTGTAATTCAGACACAATATGTGACTCTTTTACTGTATACAAGGTAATAGGGGATAGGCGATAAAGGCAGTCACCAAGGTGGGTGGAAAATGGCGTGTGTAAAAAGGAAAAGCCTAATTTCGCATGAATAACCAATCATTATCAGATGTAACCTTTTAAACTAATCAGCTTTCAGTATCACATTGGTATGCTTTCAAGCCTGCTGCAACAGATGAAGACATTCAAATTTAGCAAAAATATCAGTGAAATCCAAATTATTTGACAATCTCAAAACAAGGGTCATATAAATTCTACTCAACGTAGTAGATGACGATGGAGTTGCTATGTGATTAGATGTTAACTGGGTCCTCCATTCATTTATAGGTTAAATGTTTGTTTTGGTCATAGTTTGTTGATGGCACTGCATGATTTGTTATGTTCGTTTACCATATGGACAAGTGTAGGTTGGTGATTGGAAGGATTATCAAGACTATTTTAAGACCTCATGGAGAGATCATCTCTGTACAGGAGCATAATTATCAACCAAAAAAAAAAAAAAAGATATGAAAAAATCTACTGCGATCAGTTATTGGTTTGATCAATCAATATTGATTTGAAGCCTTAAAGGAATATGCCAGGTTCAATATAAATTAAGCTCAATCGACAGTATTTGTGGCATAATGTTGATTACCACAAAAATTAGTTTCGACTCATTCGTCCTTTTCTTAAAATAATAAAAAAAGCAAAAATCGAAGTTACAGTGAGACACTTACAATGGAAGTGAATTGGGTCTATGAAAGTGAATGGGGCCAATTTTTGGAGGGTTTAAACACAGAAATGTTAAGCTTATAATTTTATAAAAGCACTTGCATTAATTCTTCTGTTAAAACTTGTGCATTATTTGAGCTGTAAATTTGTTTAAATTGTCATTTTTACAGTTTACATTTGATATTTTACGTTTTAGGGTTTTAGATTTGTTGACAATACATCGTCATGGTAACGAAGTTGTAAAATTGGCTATAACTTTACACAGAAAAGGTTAGTAAGTGATTTTATCTCACTAAAATAATTTTTACATGCATATCCTTTATGTCTTGTGGCTATACTTTTGAAACTGTATTTTAATGTTCAAAAATTGGCCCCCATTCACTTCCATTGAAAGTGCTTCACTTTAAACCAGATTATTGCTTTTTTTAAAGAAAAGGAGGGACGAGTCAAAATATTTTTTTTTATTTTTTATTTATTTTATGGTAATCAATATTATGCCACAAATACTGTTGACTGAGCTCAACTTGTATTAAACTTGGAACATTCCTTCAGGGTATGTTTTTAGGGCTATTGGTGTCTGAGGGGCCATTCACAAATCTGTCCGCACAGTTTTTCAATTGTTTCACATAGGCGCTACACGTTTTTTGGCACTGTGTCAAGTTTAAAGGATCATGACATGAGGAATCAAATTTTTCTTAATCTTGAGACATATACAGTAAGAGTACTCAAATCTTTCTCCTCACTACAAAAAGAGCATTAGTTGAAACCAAGCTGCCAAAACGTCTCGTTCTCTACTTCCTCCAAATTGTGACCTCGCACTGTGGTAGACATTTGCATCTGACCGCCTCCGCAGCAACACATGCATGCCTACTTTACCTATAATCACTTCCATAGCCCACCCAGTAGCGCTGAGCAGTGAGATGGCAAGCAGAGAGAGCAGGTCAGTCAAGAGCAGAGAGCCAATCTTAACAGTGGGTGTTACTGTCAAGTCTTAAAGGAGAAGCAGCACCAAAACAGAATGTCTCTGACAGAGAGTCAGAATGAGGGTGAAAAATGATAATTTTGTGACAGATATATGCAAAAAAAAAAAAAACTTTACTAATAATATAAGTGAAAATCAAGGAACATTTTAAAATAATAATAAAAAAAAGGCATGTCATGACCCCTTAAAAAGAACTTAGTCTATTATCAGTGCATCTTGAGACACGTGGGTTTGCTCTTATTGCAATCTGCTCTTATTACAGGCGCTGTGTCTAGATTTATTTTAGGGCCAGGTCGAGTTTGGTGCAAACGGTCACTTACGTACAGTACAGTGACAAAGGTGCACTACCTTGGAAATGTTAAATGCCCCCTTATAGTGACAGAAAAGATATGCCCCATTCTACTAAAAGTGCTTGTCTAAGGAGATTAATTATTAGCTGAAATAATGTAGCCAAACCTTTAATTTGTTTATTTTTTTAAACAGCACTATCTGAAGTAGTATATCTCTTTGTTACTGACAACAACATTTTGTGGAAGCTCATCAGTAGAAAAAGCAATTGATACTTTGTTGAGGGATAAGACTACTCATTCTTCAACAGTATTTATTTATTTATTTGTTTCTTTTTGAGTACTGTTATTTATAAACCTCTCATAGAGGTAATAAGCTCTTTGACCACAGAGATGAAGGAACTGTTCCGGATTAGATGATGACCTGTTTATCTGGGATTCCAGAGACCATGAGTGGACCTGTGAAAAACTACTAGTAAGCACTGGTGACACTGCACAGTATATACATTTGACATTTGTGAGCTGAGCTAATAAATAGTGCACTAACAATTCCAGGGTCTGGTTGTAAAAGAAGACACTGTCCCCTGTACATTTATCTACAAGTGTTGGCTTAGATTACCAGTGCTATTTTTCATCCTTTCTGAGGGCATTATGTCATAATAACACCCAACCATTTTTGTAGCAAATGACAATTCATCATGTTATTAAGCTATTATTGGACATATTTTCAGTCAAGGGTCTGCACGCAAATAAGGAGTTAATTTCCTGTAGCAGATTTTATCATGTCAGCCTTTCCCCTCTAATTGTTCTCTGTTAAGCATACTGTAGCTGGTATGTCACAAAAATTTGATGACAATAAAAATCAGGTGGGCTGAAAGAAGGCGGTGGCCCAGCTTGATTGCAGATAAAGCTTGTTAAAATTCCTCCCATCCAAATTATTATACATCTTAAGCAGGCACCACACTAGCAGACTACAAACAACTCGATTTTGGCCAAGGGTGTCACACTTGCCGATACAAAATTGCAGACATAATGACTCTCCCCGACTCTCTCAGATTCCCCGTCACATGGAGCCCGCCGAAATAATGACAAGGGTACCGCGTGAACATCAACTATTGTAACAGAGTGATTTAGGATGCGATTAGCATGGAGTAAGTTTACCTTGTGAATGTGTGTGATTGTGTATTTATCCCCTTGAGGCTTGCCAAAGAACGCGCATGTCAACATGCAGATTTCAGTGATAAAGTAATTAATTTCTGTAAAAAAAGACTGTAGTGCCACATTTTAGTAGGGATGGGTATCATCAGCCACCTCATGATTCGATATATCGCAATACATCACGAAATCTTAATTTGATTTCAATTTACAAGCTCTCAATTCAAAGTTATATATATTTCTGTTATAATTTCCATTTTGTTAATATACAGTATGGAATAAATGTTCTTTTAGCTAATGCTGTTATTTTTTTACAGGGGACCTTCTAACTTGGTAAATTAAGGAAATATTAATTTGACACATTTTATTATATATACATTTCATTTAATTATATGATTTTCATACTTTCTAACATTTTAGCTTTTTAAAAATATAAAATTTTCAAAAATCATTATGATTTAAAAAGGAGCCAAACAACTATGTGATAATAAATGGCTTCATATGATCACTATCCTTAAATAAAAGACAGTTTTTTGCATGATCAGTCATATTTTCAAAATCAATGCCAAAAATTTCACAATTTCTGCCAGGGTATGCAAACTTTTGAGCGCAACTGTATATATATATATATATATATATATATATATATATACTGTATATACACACACACACTACCAGTCAAAAGTTTTGAAACACTTGACTGAAATGTTTCTCATGATCTTAAAAATCTTTTGATCTGAAGGCATATGCTTAAATGTTTGAAATTAGTTTTGTAGACAAAAATATAATTGTGCCACCATATTAATTTATTTAATTATAAAAAAATAAAATAAAAAATGTAATAAAATTTTTTAAATTGATGACTTGGACCAAATAATTAAGAAAAGCAGCCAATAAGTGCCAGCATAGATGGGAACTCCTCCAATACTGTTTAAAAAGCATCCCAGGGTGATCCCTCAAGAAGCTGGTTGAGAAAATGTCAAGAGTGCATGTCTGCAAATTCTAGGCAAAGGGTGACTACTTTGAAGATGCTAAAATATAACATATTTTTGATTTATTTTGGATTTTGTTTAGTCACAACATAATTCCCATAGTTCCATTTATGTAATTCCATAGTTTTGATGACTTTACTATTAATCTAAAATGTGAAGAAAATAAATTATAATAAAGAATGAGTAAGTGTTTCAAAACTTTTGATCGGTAGTGTGTGTGTGTGTGTGTGTGTGTGTGTGTGTGTGTGTGTGTGTGTGTGTGTATATATATGTATATATATATATATTATTTAAATGCTGGACATTACATGAATACACAAATAGTTTAATATAAATATTGATACATTATTTTAAAGTATCGAATCGATACAATATCGTGAGAAAAAGTGTTGCGATATATATCGATATTCAAATGTATCAACACAGCCCTACATTTAAGTGTAGAAGAACTCCAGAAAAAATGCTTGGTGACAGAACCACATTTGTGATGATAAGCAGGCTGAGTGTGATCGCTGATGATAATAATGTTCAGATCAGCATGAGGTCTTGTCAGTTCTTCAGTAAAAGAGGAAGCTCATTGGTCACTTGGTGAGAAAACAAGAGCCTGCCCCCGCAACAGAGCCATTTTTTCTAACCATTTTGATGTGCTTTTCCAGGTGCTAGAACCATTAACTCAGCCGGTACTCCCGACTGTCAAGGGATTAATGATGACCTCCGGCTGACAGACACCAATGCGCACTACGCCTCTCACTTACTGGCCAGCAATAATGTAAATGAAGCTTATGTCTGAAAATTGTACCATCCTGCCAACATCTCTGCAGATGCTGGACTGGCAGTGCTGGTTTTAATTTTGAATTTGTCTACTGCACTATAAGGACAATACACATTGCATATAACTGAGCTTGAGTGTCCAATAGTCAATTATTCAGTCTCATCAGGTCTGTTGCTGGCTTGCATGCATTATGTTGCCTGTACTGTATGTAGAATAAGCAGAGTAGCATTTTACGTATAAAAAAGTTTCAGTAGAAGATTCTTATTGCATCTGAAACGAGTCAGTATCAGGGTTATTATAGCTTTGAAGTTATTTTAAATTCTGCCTTTCAATTAAGTTTAAAGTTAATACCTGTAGTTTTCACTCTATGATTGTTAATTAGATATGTGTAGTTTAGTTTTTAGATTTTCAGGATATTTAGTTTTTATTTTAATTTTAGGATTTTAGGGCTGCTAAAGTTAACTGATATCTTTAAATATGTTTAAAGGCATTCAAATTTTCAGGGCCATATAGTGCTGTCAATATCTAGTGGCATTTTCTTGTTAATTAAAGGCAGGTTGTAAAGGTTTCACATTTTATAAAATGCTTTGGATAAAAAACATTTAATTATGATAATTAATGTTTTATTATTCTAATTAGTTTTGGATTCATGAAAGTATATTTTAGTTTAGTTATATATATATTTTTTAATTATGTCAGTTTTTATTTTTATTTCAGTTGACATGGTTCCATTTAAAATGAGTTAAAATGAGTAAAAAAAAAATTATTTTATTTTTTAATTTTTTTTTGTTAATGAAACCTACAGGTCAGTATTTCAACTCTTCCACGTAACACAGCTTGCAAAACGGATGCACACTGATTGCACAAAGTCTCAAACTGAAAGCAGTTTCTGATTTCTGCAAATATTTTGTTCTGTCAGATCAGAAGATCCCTTGTTGCATTTACACTAGGGAATCAACGAGAAGCATCTAGGAAACAGCGTTAAAGTATCTTTGTTGCAGGCTTTGAAATATTAATTCCTCTAAGAAACAGTCTCATATGCTTGAAGTGCTGCAAGATTATTCAATAAAGGAAGGCATCTGCCATGTTTTTATGTAACTCATTGCACCCCACTTATTATTACCTCTATGCTGTTGAAAGACAGAATACTTCTTTGGAGTTGGAAGAGATAGATAGTTTTGCATGATCTTCTGCCAAGCCCATGATGCTCTGCCTTTTTAGTTTGTTTCTGCTGCACATTTTTCATCAGGTGTGCGTGAAGTGGGAGTGTGTAATTAGTGGCTCCCATGCTCTGAATGCCAGCATTAATTATGCTGAGTATTAATGAGAAGTTATCATGAACAAAGTTTCAAAAATCCACACCTCATTTATCTCCATGGCATCTCGGCAGCCTGACTAATGCAGGATGTCACAAGGCTGGATTTTAATTAAATACTTAATGCAAGACTCTGTTTGCTCAGTGAGTCCCACCTTATTCCAGACTGATTTTACATTGAAATCAAAAAGTATAGGCTGACTTCTATTTAGCAAAGCTAGGTCTATGCTGACCAAAATTTGATACACTGTCCCCAGTGGTCAAAGTGCTAAGTGTTGTAGGGTGAATGGGCACGTGCAAGCTCCATTTTGTGGGTAAAATGTCTGGGGTGGAGTGGTGGGGTTTTGGGGTGGAGGTGGTAGGTGGAAGGGTGGAGCGCCAAAAGGGAGTTGTAAAATGAGCTGTTTTCAGCTGTACAGATTGTAATACAGTGAAGAGAAATTCATATTTTATAAACTGTACCCCCCCAAACCTAAATGAAACTGTCAGTGGAGTAAAAATGTCATGTAAAGGTCTCTCAAATGTTTTCTATAACTTTAACAATCAGGGTTTTACCTTAATTGAACATTTTCAATGCTAAAGCTACATTTCGGGTCGCCGAAGCAAATTAAATGATATTTGACTCATGCTCTGTGCTTGGCTAAATATGCTTCATCTGAAATGCGCAAGTGAAGCCAGATTTCACGTGTGACACGCATGATTAAAACCAGGAGAGAGATGCTATAGGGAATTTGAGGAGATTCCAAGTGTATTCCAATGAAATAATTCATGGAATATTGTTCATCGTTCATGTTACAAGATTGCAAGACAGCAGTGTTTGTTATGTTTTGGATTGGCAGAATTAACAAAGTTAAAAATGAGCTAAATTTCAAGTGTCGTAGCAAGGGGTTTGAATACTTATGTCAATGTGATATTTCAGTTTTTTTTTAATTTGTATATATATATATATATATATATATATATATACATTTGCAAAGTTATCAAAAATCTGGTTTTTGCTTTGTCATTATGGGGTATGGAGTGTATATTGATGGGAATTTAAAAAAAAGCATTTTAGCATAAGGCTGCAACATAACAAAATGTGAAAATGTTTGTTTATTGTGTGTTCATTCATTGGTTCATTTATTTGTTTTTGGGTTTATTCATTTATTTGTTCATTCATTTATTTGTTTTTGTGTGTTCATTCAGTTTTTGGTAATTCATTTATTCATTCATTTGTTTGTTTGTTTGTTTGTTCATTCATTTATTTGTTTTGGGCATTCATTCATTCATTTGGTCATTTGTGCTTTTTGTGTTAATTTGTTTATTCAGTTGTTTTTGAGTGTGATCATTTGTTCATTTGCTGTTTTTTTTTATTTGTGTGTGTGTGTGTGTGTGTGTGTGTGTGTGTTTATTCATTAATTTGGTGTTTTTATTCATTCTTTTTTTCTTCCTTTTTTGTTTTGTTTTTTGTATTCATTCATTTATTCACATGTATTTATTTGAATGAATATGCTTCCTTAGGCTTAGCCATTTGCCCACTGAGATTCTGTTTAATTTTGTCTTTCATCTAGAATTCTGTGTATCAAATTTAGACACGTTTTTAAACATTTATAAGAATGCGCTCATGAAAGTCTAGTAGGCTCAAAATTAGCGGCGAATATGATTTTTACAACTAATAAACGATTGGGGAAACTGTGCAATTTGACTTGCTAAGAGGAAGTTCCATTCTCTGCCAGAGCTAATTATTCTCCTTACTGGATCTTTGCTCTTTAAGTAAGTGTGTGGAGCTCGAGTTTGCGCCCCTCTGGAATGAGTAGGTTTACATTATGCTCAAAACATGAAAATGATGAGCCATATTAATTTTGCACTGAATTTACTTAATTTGTATCTGGTCAAAACATTGTTAGACTGGCACTGCAGCATGCTGGGATTCATTTTTGTAGATGTTTTAAAGTTCTGTTCACACACTTGCAACTGTGTGCTTCTATCCTGGATTAATCCTAATTAATGATTACCCAAATAGACTGAAGTTGTTAAAATAAATGGAACTAGAGTTGTTAAAATGAAAGGAACAGTGTTTGCGTGAGATTTCATTCAATGGAACTCTCTTGCTTAGCAAATGGGTCTCACACATTTTGGACTTTCGAACAAAGAATTTCTGTCCATTTTAGATACAGACCTTCAACAGTTTGGCTGATTACAAAAAAATAAAAAAATAAAAAAATAAATAAATATATAAGAAAGGAAGATAATACTTTGAGATCAGTACTTTATTTTGCTCTCAAATCTCAATTAAATTTGAGCTGGTTACCTAATTAGTTACATTCTGTATAGCATAGAGAAGTTATTTATTTTTTTTTTTTCATGGATTAAATGTTTTAATGCATGCAAGGGCATGTGTTTAGAATATCAAGACCAGTATCTCGTTGTTAACGAGTCCCATATCTTGACATCAAAGTTTTTGATGACGATATGTCATGTGAATTTGGACTGGTGCTCATTAGAATCTCAAACAGCTGAGTAACTAAAATGTGTATAGAACATCTGCTCAATTCATCATGTTATGATTTCCATTCATACTTCAAATTAGCCAAACAACTGATTATGTATGACTTTTTGGGGTCAAATGAAATAATTACTCAATTGCGTGTTGTTTTTGTTGGTCTAGTCTGGTATATGTGATATCAGGAATGGGCAGAAATTCGAAAGGTCGACTTTTCAGCTAAATGCACAAGAATGCCAAGGTTTCCCACAGTGGTCACTGTTGATCAGAAATAATTTTAAATTGGAGAGAAGAGAGGGGAAAAACATTTAGCAGCAGGAGGGATGTGCAAAATATGTGAGCAAGCTCTCGGAAGTCTGTGTTAAACAAGACTATGCGAGTAGAGATATTACTAAACTGTGCAGATAAATCTTGTGTTGCAAACAATTGAACAATTGAGGAAAAACAGTGTTGAAAAAAAAAAGTTAAATGAGATCCTTCTAAATTAATGTTTGAATCAATGTGAAATTGTTAAAATATTTGGGAACGAAAAATCAGGTTGAGTTTAGACATGTTTTCCTTTATTGAAAGGCATATACTGTATGTCTCATCAGCTTTGAAGATTCTGCCATTCAACTCCCTCTTTGTGTTTTTTCAAGGTCTCTCACAAGTGTAATATCTGGTTGCATACACTAGAGATCCAGTGTGTGAAATTCTGTAATGCATCTCAAAAGATCAATAGTGCAAGATTCAATCAGACTTAAACTTAAAGATTGAATTTGTTTTTGAGCCTCTCTGCTGCAGTTTATCTGTACAGTTGCAGGGGGAAAAGTATTTGAATGGTAACAGGTTTTTGTTGCTAGGGTATAACTAGTTAAATTTAGCAGCCAACTACGCCACCTAGTTTTTGTTATTGAGACCCTAGGAAACTCCACTCAATTAAAATTCAGATTTGTATAAGGGAGGGAACAGTGAAAATCCAGACACTCAACTGGCAAATCACATTGTATAATTTATTACAACATGGTTCAAAAATAAGAAAAACATTTTTTTAATTAAAAAGACAGAGAAAGTCCCAACATGCTTGTAGTTAAAAACTCAGTCCATCTAGTTCAACTAAAAATGAAAATTGTCTCATTTACTCTCCTTCATGCTGTCCCATATGTGCATAACTTTCTTTGTTCTGCTGAAGACAAATTATGATTATTTAGAAAAAAATATCTCAGCTCTGTGGATGATAGACAGATCAATATTTAAGTCATTTGCTTTCAGATGTGATTCAGTATGCATATTCTATTTGTAGTTGTCCGCGCAAGCAGTCATGTTTTTAAAATCACTGACCAAGTCAAATTACTGTGCTACCTTTGACTACCACAGTACCCATCTTATTTATAGATTGCACTGTTCAATGCTTAAATGGTTGTTATGGCTAAACAGAGTATCACCAGGTAATAGCTGTCCATTCAAGGTTCAAGTGTTGACTTGCTTCCCACTGTTAGCATCCTGGTTACACTGTCTCAGCACTCTTGATAGCTTTTACCTTTTACTCTTTCCACCCTCTCAGTGAGAAATCATAATTTGTACTGTACATTGTTGTTTCTCATGTTTGATCTTTGCCTGCAAACACACACATCCGGTCAGCATCTGCACTTTGTGTTGACATGTCTGAGGCACACACACTGAGAACATCTGACTCCTCCAAATGAGATCACAGAGAATAGTTAGATGTGACATGAGATGGAAGGTATGAATTAGAGCTCGGGAACTCTGTAGGAGCTCGGAGTCAGCAGCTAGTGCAATGGATGGTGCAATCATATGACCAGACCCTGGAGCGCTAATTAAATCGGCTTGAAGCTGTGGCAAATTAAAAGGGGAATAAATTAAAGTAATTTACTTGTCGACCCTCCACCTACCTGCCATGTGAAATGAAGGGTTCACTGCAACCTTTCACCTTTGCTTCCAGCTGTTAAGGGTTATTGCAGTCACACAGATGAAATCCATTGACAGGTTCTGATGGTGGGCACAGTCAGTGAGTCAAGTTCAAAATTTCTCAGTATGTGTTTTCTTAAGAAATTGTAATGATTGTGGTAGGCTTCATGTTCCCTAGTGCTTTTCTCACACTGCAATGTTAACAGGAGTTTACACTCCATTAATTTATGGAGTGGAGCTGTCTCTGTCCACAACATTGGCACAAACAAATGTATACCCTTCCTGCTATACATGCGAACACAAGCAATTATACTCGTAAATGTTCTTAAACAACGTATTTTTTTGGACTACAAATTAGACATCTGCTAATGAAAGTAAAAAGTACACATTACCAAGTCTTTCTAATAGATATCTAAGTGATTTTCAGTTTTATAGGTTTAGTTTTGATGTGCAGATTATGACAAACCCCTATGGAAATTTAGGCAAGAAATCAGTTGATCAAAGTTGATGAATTTATCATGTCAAGACCAAACTCAAAAACTGGCAAAATTGTAAGATAACGCACAACTTGGCTCATGTAAAAAAAAAAAAAAAAAAAAAAAAAAAAAAAAATTTTTATACCATACAGACTAACAATTCAACAAATAGAATTTCAAATTGATACAATACAGGCATAACATTTTAGCTCGCCAACACTTTATTTTAAGAAAGGAAATGTCAGTGAACAAATTCTGTTTCTCATTCCATATTTATTTATGCTTTACAAATGACTGATACATTTCAATAACCTGTAATTCCTGTCCCTTGTCTCATTCCAAACCCTAATGTTTTCTCTCTTCTGTTGAACACAAAAGTTATTTTCCTATTAAAATCATGTCACTGATGGGTTGGTTATCGTCACTTATCTGATTTTACGTTAAAACTGTATAACAACTTCTTTTCAACATGGTATGGTAAATCAAAGACCATATGTGTACATTTATAAGTAACACTTTACAATTACTTTGTATACATTAATATTAGATAACACAACAGTTAATATGAACTAGCAATGAGCAATACTTTAACATGTATAAATCTTGGTTAATTTTAATTTCTGCATGTTCTAATACATGTAGTTTATTTGTAAATTAACATTAATCATTGTTAGTTCTGTAATGATGCTCAATGTATTAACAATGTTAAAGTATAGAACTGAACACGCTACCCATTTATCTCTATTATAGATTGGGAAGGTCAAAATACCTGCTCAAAACCAGAGACTATTTAGCCCGAGACGGAGCGTTTGTATTAAAATGAATTGGGAGAAACTGGAACGCCCAATATGGCAGATGTAGAAAAGGAAGTTCTGCCCTACAGGTAAAAGAGCCAGTCATCTTGTAGATACAGACATCACCTGTCAGTCAACTCGAGGACAAACACAATTTATGATACCATTGTCGACAGATTTTACTGCTGATTTGAAATATGTTCTTTGATCATCATCTTGACCAACCGTTTTGGAGATTTCGATCTTTGCCTATTCATGAGCTATACTTTCATGCAGCTTGTATCCATAGAAAATTGCTGTCTGGAAGCATTTCAAAGGTGGCCGCCAAGTGGACTGACCTTGAAAGGGACTTTGCTAAAAACTCCTTAACTTGAATAAGCACATTGTTGTGAATTCTACATAGCTTGACAGCTGATCTCTGCTCATTTTGAGAGCTCTTACACTTCAATGTCTGTTGTTAGATGGTTATGCAAGATTCTCATAAAGATCATATTTGCCATTTTGGTCTCCTTTAAAGCATGTGTTAACAGGGTGAGCATGGTAACTTGCTACTTGAAAGATCATGCATTATCTCACTTACTGGCTATAGTCTGACCTGATTATTCCATGGTTTGAGCAATCATCTTCTCAGTGTTACCCCAGCAACAAATACAGCCTTTTAGGTTTGTTTTCTGCCTTCTCTTTTCAAGGCTGTCTGCTTTGGCTTGTGATTGAACTTTGTGTGTGCATTTACTTTTTTTAGAGTAAAATTCACTGCGAGTATGCATTTTCACAGTTTTTATGGTGAGTTCAGTGGATGTGTGTGAGCAACATGTATTTCAATGGGGCTCTCTTGCAGAAGGTTTATTTTCTTTTAATGCCACGGTTTAGGAGAGCGCCAGAGCATGTCGGGAGGCATGGAGATTGATAATAAATTCACCAAGTGAAATCAAAGCAAACATAAATACTATGAAAATTAATTGTGAAGATTAAAATTATTTGCTTAATAGACCATTGTCCAGCTTAATCATTAATTCATACAAATATTCTGTCTCTGTAGATGTGTTATATCAAGGGAGAAAAGATACCGGAGTTTGAGTAATCAACTCGCCATCTGGCTGGTAGTATTATTATTTTTGTGTGTGTTTGTGTGTGTGTGTGTGTGTGTGAAATACAGCATAATACATGGTTAATATTTGTATTTATGATAGGCTATTCTAATGCTCACTGACGATGTAAGCGGACGACGTAAGTGTCTATGACGCAGAAAATCTGAAACAAAATCACGACGTGTCCAGTGTAACGAGTTCAACATGATATCGGGTCGAAGTGTCTTCATGTGTTTGTGACAAGTGCAGTTTCAGTTTTGGACAGAGATTGGCTCATGCGATGCGACTTCATCACATATACAGTTGCAATCAAAATTATTCAACCCCCCTGACCAGCAATACATTCTGGTGATGTAAATTAAAACACATCAACTAAAACCTCAGTAAACAGACAAAGTAAGTTTTTAATACACATTTGAGTGATTTTGAGAACAAAGAGTTCAGTTTACCCAAATTTTAAAATAAAAAAATAACTAATTCTCTCCACAAATGTCATGTCAAAAATATTCAACCCCCAAAGTCAATCATTTTGGAGCATCCTTTATCCTTAATAACAGCAAATAAATGTTTCAGGTAAGTGTTCTCAGGCTTTGGACACCTCTATTAGAATTTTTACACATTTCTCATGAGCAAATGCTTCCAGCTCATTGACATTCTTTTGTTTCTGTGCTGCCACTGCTTCCTTGAAATCCCAAAAAAGGTTTGCAATGGGATTTTAATGATGGATTGAAAGGGCCATTTAAGGATATTCCACGACCTATCCCTGAACCAGATAATTTAGATTGCAATTGTATAGGTTAAAACAGTTAAATAATCCCATTGTCATGAGGACAAACTATATTTTTATTTGTATAAACATAATGCAAAATACGGTTTCATATTATAAACATCTCGCCATTGCAGTCTCTAGGCACGATCATGATTTCAAGCTTGATTACACTTTATAGTGCTTGACACATGCGCAGATCGCTAGATGGCACTGCAGTGTAATCAAGCTTGAAATAATGATCGCCAAGAAGACTGCTGTCAAGATGTACAGTGAAAAAAGGAGTTATATTTTGGTCTGTGCTCACCCAAAATCAACTGGGTCATTTTAGAAGACATTGATAAAAATCACTGGAGTCCGATGGATTATGTTTGTGCTGACTTTATCTCCTTTTTGGAGCTTCAAAGGCCTGAACACCATTCACTTGCACTGTATGGAACTACAGAGCTGAGATATTCTTCTGAAAATCTTCATTTGTGTTCTACAGAAGAAAGAAAGTCATACACATCTTAGATGGCATGAGGGTGAGTAAATATGAGAGAATGTTTCATTTTTGGGTGAACTAACCCTTTAAGGAAACAGTAGTATGAAAAGTGCAGCATTACAAAGTTTCAGTTGTATCTGAAAAATATTATCCAAGACAGATCAGAGTACAACAAGAACAAAATATATAATTTTGTTTATTTTTTATGAATGTATGGTCAAGTGTTCATAGAAAAGATGTGTCTTTAGCTGCTTTTTGAAGAAAGAGAGGGAGTCTGCTTCACGGATGGAGGTGGGAAAGTCGTTCCATCAATGAGCCGAAAGTCCGTGAAAGTGATTTGGTGCCTCTTTGGCGCTGCTCATTTGCCGACTGCAGGCTTCTGGTGGGAACACAGATCTGCAGGAATGATTTGCCAGCAGCCATATCACTCTGCAGCTCTGCCTGGTTGCCCATTGAAGCTAAGCAGGGTTGAGCCTGGCCAGTACCTGGATGGGAGACCTCCTGGGAAAAACTACGGTTGCAGCTGGAAGAGGTGTTAGTGAGGCCAGCAGGGGGTTCTCACCCTGTGGTCTGTGTGGGTCCTAATGCCCCAGTATAGTGGTGGGAACACTATACTGTAAAAAAGGCACTGTCCTTTGGATGATACGTTAAATCGAGGTCCTGACTCTCTGTGGTCATTAAAAATCCCAGGGCACTTTTCGTAAAGAGTAGGGGTGTACCCCGGTGTCCTGGCCAAATTTTCCCCCATTGGCCCTTATCTATCATGGCCTCCTAATAATCTCCACCCCCGAGTTGGCTACATCACTCTACTCACCTATCCATCAATAGCTTGTGTGTGGTGAGCGTACTGGCGCGCTATGGCTGCCATCGCATCATCCAGGTGGATGCTGCACACTGATGGTGGTTGAGGAGATTCCCCTTATACTATGTAAAGTGCTTTGAGTGCCTATAAAAGTGATATGTAAATGTAAGGAATTATTTGAGGTTAGCTGAAAGTCACATTCAAATAAAATAATTCAGACAAAACATTAAGCAGTTCAACCAAATCAAATGCTGCAGGTTTGACATCATGATATTTGGTAATGAGACATGTAAGAACCAGTGTCGTTTGATGTCTTTGATGTTACAACTGGGTATTACAAACACTTCACGATACGATGCGCATCGCGATACTTGTATCACAATTAATTATTTTGCGAGGCATCACAACATCATAATTTAATCAAGATTGAAACAGCGCTAAACACATAAGAGACAAAATATGTGACCAAATCGGGGGGCAGGAATAGGCTGGTTAGCAGGTCCCCATTAGCCCCTGCTGATTGATGCAGTAACTACACCCTCCAGTGCTTAATTGCATGTATCCCCATTGAAAGCTATTAAAAAATAACAATGAATTCTGACAAAATACATTTTTTGATCACAAATATTTCATTAAATTGTACTACACCTTTTTCTGGTGACTTTTTTCTGGCAGGCTACTAAAAGCATGAAATTGACTTGTTTTTTCATATCTCATTCTATTGACGTCACAGATCATGCACGAGCTGAGCATGAAGTGTAAAGCACCGAACGAGCACTCACTCGTGTGAGGTTGGAACAAACCTAACTCATGCATCCTTGTTTGACACACAGCAAGAGTAGACGATAAGACACCTGTTCCCAACACATGTGCATATCTTATGCATTTAAAAGCCTTAGTAATCTGATAAACAAATGGGAACTCTTTGATTTTGCTGTTTTGTGTCATTGTTATATAAACAATATTGATTATAGCAACGTGTTAAAAAAACATAGAAATTTTTTTTTTAATCCATAATTTATGATACATCAATCTTGATTGATGTCTTTAAGACAGCTTTTAATTGTGCTAATCGCCGCTCTGATTTGGTTAAAAATTCCATAGGTAATTTATTTATAGTTATTTAATTTTTATTTCATATTTAAATCCTTTTTTATATGAATCTCCACTTTCACTTTCACTTTCAGAATGTGAAAGTGAAAGTGGTGATTTAATAAAAAAGGACATAAATATTGATCAGTTTCCCACCCACACCTGTCATACCACTTTTAAAGACATAGATTTTACCACAGGAGTGATATGGATTACTTTTATGCTGCCTTTATGTGATTTTTGGAGCTTGAAAGGTCTGACCACCATTTGCATTGTGTGAACCTACAGAGCTGATATATTTTTATAAAAATCTTTGTGTTCTGCAGAAGAAAGAAAGTCATACACATCTGGGATGGCATGAGGGTGAGTAAATGATCAGAGAATATTCATTTTTGGGTGAAATCTCTTTAAAGACATTAGAGACACTTCAGTATGATTTTCTGTAAAGCTGCTTTGAAACGATGTGCATTGTGAGAAGTGCTATACAAATTAAAATGACTAAAAAAGAAAAAGTAAATCTGCAGGTTCAGTTTTAGTCTCCCTTGCGCCTCATTGAAGTGTTTCTGACCACACTGAGTTAGGACTTATTTAGATGACCTGCTTCTTAATTACTGAAATGTTGAAGGTGATATGAATAATAAATGGATGAATACAGATATCAATACAGGCATCTAAAGTATTGATACAATATAGTGAAAAAAGGTATCAAAATATGTCAGTATGATTGTATCACCAAAGCACTAATTGACGTCCAACTTGCCCTATAGGTGTCATATTTGATTTGAAACATGAATAATGACTTACATTTTTGTTTATTCCTCACACAATGTTATCACATGGCTAGAGAAGACATTAATGTTGCTGTAATGCCATTTTTGGTGCTTGACAGACATGGGTCACTACGAAGAGTCTTATGGAATAGAGCTGTGTAGAGATTCTTCAAAATTCTGCTTTTGAATTTTATGGGGGAAAAATCAGTGGCATGGGTTTTAAACAACATAAGGGTGAGTGGGCTAAATTATGACGGAATTTTCATATTTGGGTTGTATTTCTGGTTTTGCAGTGGATGTTTGCTTGGCCTTTTAATGGAAAAATGTTCAAAGCATGGTGCCAAATAGGGTGAGTGTTTTCTTGAGGTGATATTAAGGCCAACTGGAAGTGATGAGTTATTGATGTGCCATTAAAATCTTGCAGTGTAAACGTGATTAATGCTCATAAATTATTTCAGTACTTATTGAAATTAGATTGCTGAAATCATCAAACACACATATTTATGTACATCATCAACATAGATGCATTCCCTGTCTCCTTCAGGTTTTTTATAGCCTATATGTTCATGCTGATATCCAGAGTTGTTAATCTTATGGCATCATGCTGAGGGGAGTATTTACCTTTATTGTGATGCAGCTAAAGTCTATGGCCAGTTTGATCATTAACACACTGATTGCTGTAAGTTAGGTCTAACTCACTTTGATGACATCCTCCACTCTACTCCAGTGGAACTACAATATTCTAACAAAATATAAATAACTACATTGAAGCTATATGCTATAATAGGCATTTAATAGGCTATATGATTAGATTTATATTAGGGATTTAAAAAATATCATATCGTACAATACAACACTCTCAATACGATAGTGTATGTATCGTTCGATACATAAATAAATGCAGGAGAAGCAGCACTAAGCACTCACAGCCCAGTAGTATCCAACTGCAGAACAGAGCAGCTAGTCTAAAATCAGATCAAAAGTCGAATTGAGAGCTAAAAGATCTATGGCAAACGCTAAACAGATTGTAGCGTACAGCTTGTCGAATTAGCCAAACAATGGTGTTATGTCCCGGTGCTACATCAAACATGTTGTTTTATTTATGCCGACATAACCATGCAAACTGGCAGAACTTGCAAAACATATGAGGAAGAAACACAGAAGCAGCAAGTTTGCTTCATTTAACAGACGTCTCCCAGTTGATATGGAGCACCATTACATGCAAAGCAAGATGCTGATGACAATCAAAAATCAGCTTATTAAAAAAAAAAAAAATAACAACGTGGCTTTATTTTGAGTTTATTTTTATTTATATATAGTGCATTTATTGGTACACTCTTAGAAGAAAAGGTTCCATGTAGAACCCTAAAGGGTTCTTTGAGCCAGGTGGAAAGGTTCTATATAGAACCTTTTAGGGGTTCCCAACATGCAACCGTAACATTTAGTTTTTGTTTAATTTTTAAATGTAATTTTTGTTTTATTACCAGGAGAACGTTTAATGGACATGCGAATTAAATAGTTCTTATAGATACTATATCACAAAGAAAGTGAAATAACCATATAAAAGACACTGAATTATTAAATAAAAAAACATTTTTAATAGTTTGTATTTACTAAACACAAGCAATAATTAACAAAATTAATTATGCAATTAGGTTGAGGATGGATGTGCTGATGCCTGTAAGTATGTGAAATATTAATAGACCTGCTGTCAGTATGCAGAGTAATAAAAAACAAAGAAATTGGTATCTCTAAATTATATCTTAAAATATGAATAGGAGTGTTGTTTTATCTGTATGAAGATGGTCAAACTACTAATGCTGCTCTGCAGAGCCATTGCAAACAGGAATTAACCATTATTTAGTATCATAAAAACCTTGATGCAATGCAAAATAATGAGAAATAATAGAAAAATGTGTACCTTTTATGACGTTGTTCATGTCAAATGTCCCCTTTGACTTCCACTTCTCATGGCTCTGATTATGTTGGTGGCCAGAACTTCAGAAGTGCTTTGAGTTAGGAGAAGGTCTTTGATAAAAACCCATGTTAAATTAATATGGCATCTTCAATAAAACAAAATACATAATTCATATTTTTGTACATGACAATAAAACTACAAACAACAGATACTCACAAGTTGAGAAACTGAAACATTTCCATCACTTCTATCCTCTCTTTAACTTTGGACATTTGACATATTCACACTCTTGAATTGAGCTTGATTAAGCTCTTTATATCAGTGCAGCTGGCTTAATTCAATGCTGTGATGTGCTCCTGGAAACTTGTTCCCATGTTTTCTAGATGCAAAGAAAATTTAATTATAACATAACCTGGTATCAGGATTATTAGTCAATCCACAAAAGAGATTTTAGTGATTCAAGTTTTAAATGACTAACCTCATGGCGGAGAATATCGCAGGCCTGGATGAAACAGTTTTGTCGACATTTATTCTTTGTGCTTGCTAAAATAAAAGTGTAAGTCATAAATGACAAGGAGTTAGGTCAAAATAAATATTAATAGCATAAAATGAATCAACAAATTAATTTATTTCTCATACCAGGGTAACGTCACCCTCAAGCTTTCAGCTCAACCTACTTTCCATGACCCTTAAAATTTGAAATAGGTTTTTCGCGCATTTTGATCAAGGACATTGGCTCTGATCATCTGTCATTTATCCTTTTCTAAATAAACCCAAAGCTGTAGAAGTACACTGTAAATTTTTTATTTTTCTTCAATATGAAATGCAAATGAAAAAGCAGTGTAGTGTGCTGTTCAAAACTATTTATAAATACAACTTTCAATAATGCAGTTTATGCATGCACGTACATACATACATACTCACATTAAGCAATTGTCAACCCAGAGGACCCTTTTGTGCAAAAAGGTTTTTTTTTTTTTTTTTTTTTTTTTTTTTGTAAAACTCTGTAAATAGAACCTTTTTTGGCATAAAAAAAAAATTCTATCTATATATAACCCCAAAGAACCTTTTTTTTTTTCTAAGAGTGTAGTTTCTCAACATGCTTTACATGGATATAAGAATAAAAAGCATGAAAAAATAAAATAAAAATACAGATGATAACTTGTGATCACTTGTCCTGGCCCTAGTCAGGATTCTGGCTGATGAATTTTGCACATATTGAAGTTTATTTAGTGTGGATTACAGATCCCAGCAAGGAGTGCATTGCAATAGTCAATGCAAGAACAGACGAAAGTGTTGATCAGGTTTACAGCCACAGAGTAAGAAACCCATGTTTACATGAGTTTTATTATTCTCTGCTTTTGACCTCAAAATGTAAACAGGTATGAGCACAACACAAGTGTAACGATGCTGCTGGTACTGGCAATGATGAAGACGATGACAATGAACTGAAGAACCCAAGTGCAATTTTATTTACAAAAGTGAAATTCAAAAAACCCTAACTATAAATGTGAAACAGAAACCTGACTCAACATGGAACCAACATTACCAAACATAATACCTGACAAGGGACAATGGAAAACATGAGGGCTTAAATACTAGACATGGGAGACCACATGACAAAAATGACCAATGAACAGACAGAACTGATAACAAGATAACGAGACAATAAACCAATAAAAACAAGAAACTTGAACATGGAGGGAAAACATGAAATCACATGACAAGGGAGCCACATGACATGAAAAAGGAACTAGAAATAAACTTTTCAAAATAAAAGACATGAAAAACATGAATTAACAAAATACACATGACAACAAGTGTGTGTGTAGGTGCTACCAGTAACACAAAGTGTTTACAATAACATGGAATCGGGGGGAAAGGAGCAAAAAAGGATGTGTGCTGAATGGTTTTTGTTCAAACCGATAAATTATATTTTTATAATGTATTTACATATATCGTAAAGCCAGAGGTCTTTAGCTTGCTCACTGGGGGCTTTAAGATGATTTTCTACAAAGCTGCTTTGAAACTATGTGCATTGTGAAAAGTGCTTTATAAATAAAAAATATTTTAGTGTAGACAAACACTCAAGAAAAACACGAGTTTTTCTCATAGTCTGCTGATGAATGCAGTGCTGCTGTTTAAGTTACTTTAATATGGAGCTCTGCTTTTTGTTTTGCAAATGCCAGACACTGTTGAGTCATTTAAGATTTAAAATACATTTGTGTTGAATCCTTGAATAAGTTTAAGCAAAACATTTGTGGGCACTGTTGTTTTATAATCGTATCGTGAGGCTACAGCAGTGTATCATATCATATCATGAAATTAGTGTATTGTTACATGCCTAATAAATATAATTTATTATTACAATCAGAGCAGTAATTATCTCACACAAAACAATGAGGATCTCAATTAGGGTGACTGAGTGTGTTTACATGTATTATCTGGTCTTTAGGGCTGTCACTATTGGTTATTTTTGTAATCAAGTAATCTGATGATTATTCGTACAAATAATCGAGTAATCGTAAAAAATGATTTAATAACCACGGTCACTTGCCAGCATTGTTAAGTTACAACTGTCATTGATTTTTAGAGCGCCAATTTTGACTAGAAGGATAAAAATTGTAACTTTATCTACAGGTTGTTAGATCTTGAGTTATTCACGTTCTAAATCTGACTAAGAGACAAAGTAGTACGATAATATCACATTTATTTAAATTCATTGCATAAAAAGCTGTACAGGTAATTAGAAAAATGGATGAGAGTTGTTTTTTTTTATTTTTTTTTTTTTTTTTTTTTTATCAAACGCTCTTTTAAATACTCAATCCAGAAATAAAAATAGCCACATAATGTAGAAGGGTTGACACTCCTCAGAACATGTAATATTTAATTCCTATTTTTGACATTTTCACATTAAGGAAAAACCTTAATAAGGAAAAAACAGCATTGCTGACATGACAAACCATCCAAAACGCTAAGCTGCATATACTGTTTTAAAACTGAATATACTGAAAAAAGTAGTTAAGTTAGTAGCTACTTTTAGTTAGTTACTCATGAATATTGCATGGCTGTGTGCAGGGCAAAAGAAAGATGCTCAACACACACTGTCAGCATAGCTCAGCACAGGTCAGTGTTTGTAAACATACGAAATTAACCTGAAATCCCCTCTGTGTTTCTTAATGTGTTCATTATTGACAGTGAGTGATGAACAGCCCCAATAATCACATAAACCAAAGTTTTGCAGGGGACATGATGGGAGGCATAATAAGAAAAAAGAACAGGGGCATATTATATTACTTTTAAGGCCTTCATTTTCTTTCTCTCTCCCCTTCTTCTCCCATTTTCACTGTTTCTCTCACTCTTTTTGTCCAGACTTCAAAGGATGCCTCTTATGCTTTCATCGGCAGATCAATGTAATGCTCTCTGTAAAACCTAAACAACATCAATATTAGTAATCAGATGTGGTAAAACACACAGACTGCTCTAATCCTGTATGCACTTGTCAATATGCCTGATGAGTAAGACCACCATGTCAATACACACAACTTTAATTTCAGGATTTCTCACCTAAACCTGTTGTACAGTATTCTTTCAGAAGAGTTATGATGCACAAGATTTTAATCTTTAAAATGAGTCCATTTATTGAAAAAACGGACCAGGATATTCATTCAAAATAAAGGAACATTTGAGCTTTATGTTAAGTTTGACTGTTGCAGTTATGACCTAAACAGAACAACCACTTAAGATGGGAAAGATGTGTGGTGTATATGGCATTTAGTTTCTTTGAAAAACTTTGCTATACTGTCAAAAACAAAACATATGAAATGGCTCATGATTAAAAACAAACCTTGGTTTAACTTTGCTTAAATCAAAGAGTACTCACACCACCACAGTGCCAGACAATTTATCATTTGACATGTTCCTTGTTGCCATGGATACATTGCCTCCTTGCTATGCAGTGGAGATAGACCATTGTCGTGTCCCTATCCAAGAGTGGTAGATCAAAGAGCAGTAGGTTTACTACATGAATGGATTTTCTCATGGGCACATTACCTTTAAGGTCTCTGGAAGGATGCCTGGCCTCAAGTGTTGCATGTTCACAGTCATGTACTGTAATTTCAGCTAACAATGAAGGGCCACTTTTTGTGCATAAAGTCAACAACAGTCCTCATCCATAGTCTGATGAGCTACTGTTGAATCCCACTGTATGTGCAATGGATGACTGTGCTCTTTTCTTCAGCTTCGATTGAGTAAACAATACAGAGAACACATGTAAATATGCATATACACTGGCAGCCAAAAGTTTGGAATAATGTACAGATCTTCAGGTTTTTTGGCAATTTCAAGCATTGTATAGCCTTCATTCCTCAAAACAATGACTGAATGACGGGTTTCTAGAGAAAGCTGTTTCTTTTTTTGCCATTTTTGACCTAATATTGAACTTAAGACATGCCAGCATATTGCATACTGTGGCAACTCAAAAACAAACACAAAGACAATGTTAAGCTTCATTTAATGAACCAAATAGCTTTCAGCAGTATTTGATATAATGGCAAGTGATTTTCTAGTACCAAATTAGCAATTTAGCATGATTACTCAAAGATAAGATGTTGGAGTGATGGCTGCTGGAAATGGGGCCTGTCTAGATTTGATAGAAAATGACTTTTTTTCAAATAGTGATGGTGCTGTTTTTTACATCAGTAATGTCCTGACTATACTTTGTGATCAGTTGAATGCCACTTTGGTGAATTAAAGTACCAATTTCCTTCCGAAACAGCAAAATCTGTACATTATTCTAAACTTTTGGCCACCAGAATACATCATGTGTATGAATAAATTGCTCGAGGACATTTTTCATTATGCATGTTGTTATGTATGTGTAATGTGTTTTTTTTTTCTTCTATTGTGTTGCAGATACACATAGAAAGGGAAAGACAGGGTTCCAACACCTTTTGACCAATGAATTGCAATGACTTTTCCAGTAATTTATGTATTTATTGTTAAAGGGATAGTTCAACCAAAAATAAATATTCTATTATGTACTTACCCTCTGGTTCTTCTGTCTTTCCTTTGTGAATCACAAAAGGAGATGGTTATTAGAATGTTAAGCCCAAAGTATACTTCGGTCAGACGTGAACACTGAGTGTCAGCGTATATTGTCAGCATAATTTTTTATATAATTATAAAAAAATATATTTATTATAGGATGCATGATGAAAAGTTCGTCATCAGCAGAGTGCTCGAGCATTGAATGAACGTAGCAAGAATTATTTTAAACTGACATAACCTCCGCGGTTCTACACTGAAGCATCTTCTCCACAGACCATTAAAAAAGAACAGCCTCTTGTCTCCTCACCAGTATACTGCCCATAGAATGCCTATGGAACCGCCAAGTTATGTATTGCTTTGCTAGCCTTGTAGGCTCCCCCTTCAGAGGGGCTCTGGCACAGCCCGATTTTTCTAACCGAGCGTCTTTGAACGTGTAAAATACGCATGCACCTGGAATTTTCTGCACTAATTATTGGGTCCACAATGTGGCAATACTCACATATGCACCGTTGCTGGCACGAAGATGCACTAGAATATGTAATCACCGCTAAACAACAACACAACAACAGTGGATGTGCAAGTCAAAAACGTGTGTGAGGAGGTCAGGAGATACCTGCATTTGTATAGCTCGAATCTGAAGGAATAAAAAGACATCTTTGTGTGTCTAAACTCCTGAGTAGAAATAGTCCCGTATCTCATAGTAGTCATAGTGCACATTTGCCAACCACCTGTGAATGCGTGCACAGGATACTTTGACAGGCTCGTGTTAGACTGTATGCAGACGCTAAGCGTTCGCGTCAAAACTGAAGTATATCTTGGGCTTTAGCCTCAGTCACCATTCACCTTTTGCAGCCTCATTCATGAAACTTTGGTAAATACTGTATGTGTAAATTTGCACATACAACCCAAATTCTGAAAAATTTGGGACAGGATGAAAAATGCTAATACAAAAAATAAAAAAATTATTGTATTTGTAAACTGTATTCACCCTTTGCTATATTGAAAGCACTACAACTACACATTATATGATGCTTTAACCTGAGAATTTCATTTTCTTTATTTTTTTATTTTTATTAATGTACAGTCATTTCAAATCAGATGATTGAAATACACTCCAAAAAAGGTTGGGACAGTCGAGTGTTTTCCACTGTGAAACATCATTTGTTCCAATACACTTATTAAGCATTTGGGCACTGAAGACACAAGTTTGTTAAGTTTAGAAAGTGGAATATCCCTCCATTCATCCATTATGTAGGTCTTTAGCTGCAAGTCAAGTCAAGTCATTTTTATTTGTATAACACACATCGTTTCAAAACAGCCTTACAGAAAATCATGCATTAACAGAAAATGAAACCGTAATATCTATAATGTCTTATATAACAATGTCGATTGTGAATTGTGTTTTAAAATAAGTAATTAAATAATAATTGTATTTAGAAACCCAGTGAGCAAGCCGAAGGCGACTGTGGCAAGGAACACAAATCTCCATAAGATGTTGGTTAATGGAGAAAAATAAACTTGCGAGAAACCAGGCTCACTGTGGGGCCAACCCTTCCCCTCTGGCTAACATCATGAATGTAATGCCAATATTAGTTATTTGTGTGCAGTGCAAGTCATGGTTAAAAATTATTAAACTAAGTAAGTGTTAAGGGTCAGTGTTTAAACAAAGATTTTGTAAGAACTGTAAGATTAATGACTAATGTCTTCAGATATTTCACATAGATGCATTGTCCTTTGTTAGTTGGCTGATGAAGGGTTTTATTGGCAATTAATTGATAGTCAATGTATTCCATTATAAGAGTGTAGCTGTACAATTGTATGGGGTTTTTGTTGCCATATGGTGTGCTTCATAATGTGCCACACACCTCGTTGCACAGACGTTGTGCAAAGTCAAGGAGGATGGGCAACAAGTCCTGATGGTTGCGCCGTACTGGCCCAAATGGACTTGGTTTTCATACCTGATGCTCCTGGCAGAAGCCCCTCCCTGGCGCATTCCCCTGAGGCAGGACCTTCTCACTCAGGGGCAGGGCACGCTCCAGCACCCGCACTCTCTCTGCTCTTCAGCACAACTCTGAATGAGTGGTGCATGCCATCTCCTTTTATACCCGTATGTCCAGGGTGGAGAGTGGCATGCAAATTCCACTCGCCAATTTTCATTGGCCTTTTCTGAATAATGCAAAGGTGATTGGGGCTCTCAAGAGCGAACCCCTAGTGTCACTACATCGACACAACGTCTCGTTCCCTCCATCAGGGAACAGAGGTTACATCAGTAACCAAGACGATTTGAAATTTCTGTACATTTTCAAAAAAATAAATAAATAATGAAATTCACAAGGTAAAACATCATATAATGTTTAGATGTATTGCTTTCAATATAGCAAAGGCTGAATATAATTTACAAATCACTCCTTTTTGTTTTTATTCACATTTTTTACACTGTCCCAATTTTGGAATTGGGGTTGTAAAATGGACCTTCCCAAAGATTTTTATTAGTTTCTTTTTCATTAGTTAATCATTTGAGTTTTTGAGTCGCTTCTATATTCTCTCTGTAAATGTAGTCACGGTAGTTTATTTGAAAGAGCTCAAAACATCAGGATGTCCTTTATGCATAAATTACACATGGTCAGTGGCATGTGCAAATTTTGTTCATACTAACTGACATTTTTAAAATATGAAAACTTTCATGAATCCAAGAATTTAAATCAGAATAGCTTTATGAATGATTTACACACAATTCTTTCTGATCATGTTTTCGAGTTTTTGAGTCGCTTCTATCTTCTCTCTGTAAATATAGTCACAGCAGTTTATCTGAAAGAGCTCAAAACATCAGGATGTCCTTTACGCATGAATTACACGTGGTCAGTGGCATGTGCAAATTTTGTTCATACTGACATTTTTAAAATATGAAAACTTTAATGAATCTGAGAATTTAAGTTAGAATAGCTTTATGAACGATTTACACAAAATTCGTTCTGATTGTGTTTCATGAATGAGGCCCATTAAAGGTGAATAACAACTGCTGACTTTAATTCTGCATAACTCTCCATTTGTGTTCCACAGAGGAAAGAAAACCATACCAGTTTGGAACATCATGAGGGTAAATAAATGATGACACTATTAACATTTTTGGATTTCTGTCTCTCTTTAAGGATTTAAAAGACAAAGACATTTTATAGAAAAGGCACGACAAAGGGCAGTTTCTAGCCAATTAAGTATTTTAGAGTGGATAATAACTACAAACATTTATTTCCATTATAGAAATGTTCATAAACGTTCATTTTACGATTTTATTCATTTCCATAGCTTTTCCAGTCCTAGAAATCACAATTTTAAAATACCCTGATATTTTTAGGTTTCTAGTTTTTCCGTGACCATCAAAACCCTGGAAAAAGAAAGCAAGAAAAGGAAAAATAAAAATAAAAATAAAAATAAAAAGAGAAGTGAATGGAATGGAATGGAATACCATCTCTGTCCCAAAGGGGTCTACATAGGATGATACATGTCCGTCTAGTAGACGTTTGTGTAGTTCAACTGGAAGAGCATTGTGCTAGCAATGCCTAAGGAACTAACATACTAGTAAAATGTATACCTTGAATGCACTGTAAGTTACTTTTGAGGAAGTGTCCTAAACGCAGCAATGTCAAAGTAGATCCCCTTCAGTGCAATGCAGTTCAGGTATTGCAGGAGGGAAGATGGTTTCCCCCTATCTTTGTCTTCCTTTGCCTCCCTCATACACTCACTAAATCTTTCCTACTCTCTTAAACCCACCACATCCCTGCTCTCAGTCTCAGTCTGAGCACTGTCTCTGGGTGTCAGACAAGTGCTGTAAGCTGAGCCAGCAAGACCACCATGCTGCTGATTTATTCATGGGGACTGCTTCCCACAAAATCTGTGTTTAAGCAGTGAGAGCAGCTTGTCTGGATTTCAGGCCCAATGGATGACTGGGGCTCTCCAGAGTGTGGTGACACATGGGAGATCAGAACGGGTTTCATGCCACATCAGCTCCCGTGCACAGAGATATATAGATCTTAGAAAGTGAGCCTCTGCGGTCCAGTGGACGTTCAGGCCCTGTGCTACTGAGACGTGGGTTTGGCTCTGTCGGTATGAAGGTTGATGTTTCTTGAATAATTCATGATCCACTCAGCATTTTAAGTGCTCTTTATTGAATTGCACAGGCCCACGATTTACCGACATCACTGGCTGAGAAAATTGCATGTTGCATGTAAAGGAATAGTAAACAGAGAACCCGGAAAATGTGGGCTGCTTATTTTTTGAGCGTATTTGCCTTTAACCATGTACATGTCATCTGGAGAAAATTGGACAGAAAATACTCACTAAGTGATGAAGTATAACGTTTAAAGTTGAAACAACTATAAGTAAGCCATTTGTAGGTTGATTTCCCTGAAAAGTGTAAACACGGGTGCTCAGCAACATTGGCACAAACAATGGTATGATTTTGAGGCAGGACTATCTCTTTGTACGACCCATGGAAATAGTGTTTTGGAAATCTGTTTGAAAAAAAAATCATTATTTTTGATAGTTCGTTAGGAGCCACATTCTGCAGAAAAATTGCACACTATAGCTTTAATATAAACCTTGTTATTTCATGACAGAACATTGACATTTCTTTTGTAAAACCTGTGATGTGTTCATGTATGGCAAGGTGTAAATTTATTAGAGGAATGTTCATCATTACCTTGCAAAATGTTCCTCAACAAACAAGCTCTTAAAGGGTTAGTTCACTCAACAATGAAAATTCTCTCATCATTTACTCACCCTCATGCCATCACAGATGTGTATGACTTTCTTTTGCAGAACACAAACGAAGATTTCTAAAAGAATATCTCAGTTCTGTAGATCCATACAATGCAAGTGAATGGTGATCAGGCCTTTGAAGCTCTAAAAAGCAGATAGAGTCAACATAAAAGTGATCACTGATTCTGAAGTGATCTAGTTGGTTTTGGGTGAGAACAGACCAAAATGTAACTCCTTTTTCACTGTACATATTGACAAGTGAAGTCTCCTTGGCGATCATGATTTCAAGCTCGATTACATTTCCTATAGCACCATCTAGCACTCTGCAGGAGTCAAGCACTAGGAAGCTTAATCGAGTTTAAAATCATGATCATGCCTAGAGACTGCAATGGCAAGATATACAGTGAAAAAGGAGTTATATTTTGGTCTGTTCTCACCCAAAACCAAATGGATCGCTTCAGAAGACATTGATTAAATCACTTGAGTTGTGTGGATTACTTTAATGACTTTAACAGCTTCAAAGGCCTGATCACTATTAACTTGCATTGTATGGACCTGCAGAGCTGAGATATTCTTCTAAAAATCGTTGTTTGTAAATGAAGAGAGAAGTTTTTTATTTTTGGTGAACTATCCCTTTAAGAACACATTTCACTATGATGATGGATTTTCATGTACCTGAAGGCTTCATAATGATCTCAATGTTACATCAACCACGTAATCTTACCACTTTTGACACATTGTCATTCCAACATCGTATTTACTATTGCAGTTTACCGGGTTTGGCTTTCATTATGGTGCACTTGTCGTAAAATATTTAATGCCCACAAGTCTTCAAAATATTTATTCCTTTATATTAAGTATAATTTAAGCCTGTCCACAGAGTTTGCTATTACTAGGTCGTATAGACTTTTACATAAATTAAATATATAATTTTTATGGTTTTTATTACTGGATTGATCAGGCTATTGATTCTCATTTGTCAAAATGGCTAAGGTCCAGTGCAGTGTCATGGGCAAATGAATGGGAAAAAGGCAGGCTAATAAAGATTTCTGCTCAGGCCACACCTCTACCATATAAATTGTACTAGAATATATAAAGAGGGCAAACAATCTAATGGGATAATCAGGGACATATGGAGCTATGGACATTCAGTTCAAATCTATGTTTGGCAAATATAGATGAGTGATAGGAAGTACTAAAAATTAATTGTGTTTATGTGAACAGCACCAATTAATTATCACTATTTTATGACTGCAAAGGACAGCCGGAGTTGGCATTAGCTTCAGAAGCCTAAACTGAAAGTTTCAAATGCCCCATAGGACAACAAGTCCTGAAGCTCACTAGACTCACATAAACCTTTGATGCCATATTCTTTTTTGGTTTAATTTTTTGCAATGACTATAGACATTGAGGATTCAAAAACTCCTTTTTGTAGTACAAAGGATCCGGGTGTCACATCACTTTTAGTTTATTGGTCAGTTGATTATTATATATATATTTTTTATTTAGTTATATATCTGAACTCTCTGCATATTAACATTAGTTGTTTAACTGTAGATTGTCAGTACAGGTTCATATGGACAGAGAAGTGAACATTTATAAAATACATTTCTGTTTTGGTTAAATAAACAATTTGAATGGTCAGGAATGAAAACTAATAGTTTTTAAAAACAATTTGCAAATTCTGATTGGATGGTGCTGTGTTCACAGACATTGTAAAATTATTGTAAAGCACACGTGTCCCTACATTCTTTATTAACATGCCAAATTGCTACATTGCTTGGCAACCACAAACAGCCCACGGTAATTTTAGTTTTATTGAACATTGGTGTCTTTTATCATATTGCTGTTGCCTCCATTGAATAAAAGCAATAAGCCACTCAAGTCTCTGCATTGCAGTGATTTTACCACAGTTAAGGGGGTTCCATTTGTCATTATGCCTAAGTACACCCCTTATCTGTGGTAAAATCACTGCAATGCAGAGACTTGAGTGGCTTATTGCTTTAATATATTATCTTTGTTATTGTCACCTCTTGTTGATTGAAATGTACCATGAACTTGGCTAACTTGGTCTTTTGCTTTGCATTGCATAGCAATGTGGTTTTAATAACATAAATAAATACTTGTCAGTGACTCGTCAGGTGTAATTTCCATTTTAATGGGGACAAAGTTTATTGACAATGTTTCCAGAAAGTCAGTCTTGTATCTGCTATCATAGACAGAGTCATTTACTGTCTGACTATGAACACTTTATTATTGAGTTGATGTTGAGATTTCCCCTAAACTTGAGATTAGAGGAAGTAAAAATGTGCTCTGCTGGGATTTTAGGAAACTCACATGATTAACATGGATTAAGTGACCTTAGAGCCACAGGCATCTCAGAAATGATGCAAAGTTCAAATTTAAAGAGGACAATAAATTAATCACATGTCCCTCGTCCTGCACGCATGACAGTTATGTCTGATGTTAAGAGGCATCTTGATTAGACGCACATCATTGCTGTTTGGTTATAATGCCGATAATGAGCTCTGAAATTAAATGAATGTACTTGAGTTTAATTTCTCAACAGTACCACACGATTGGAGCTTGAACCTGTATACTAAATATTTATTAGAGCAGTTGAAGAGCATATGAAGAGGCATCAGTCTATTTACGTTCTTCAACACATGTACATACATACACACCTGACTGATCTCACAGTCAAATGGGAAACAGGTTGACTTTTCTTTATCTAAAATCAGTCTATGCTTACCAGAATTCGAAACACTGCCCCCAGTGGCCAAAGCGGTAAGTGTTGTTGGGCTTTTGGGCATGTGTGAGCTCCGTTTTCCGGGTGTAGTGTCCACGGAGGGGTGGCATCTGCAAGTTGTGAAGAGAGTTGTTTTCAGCTGCTCAGGTTGTAATACAGTGAAGATGAATGTATATTTTATCAACTGTACCCCCCAACATTAATAATGTTAGCGGGAAAAATGCAACCTCTGAAATCACTGAATATGCAAACATAATTACTTCTTTGTTTCAACTCAGGATTTGAACCCAGATCTCCTATGCTGCAGATGCAATGTGCTTCCAGTTGCACCACAAAACAACATATATATTCTTGAGCTGATGCAAAAATGTATGATAGGAGATGCCGCTTGTCAGTAAGTCAGCATAATGTTGCTGATTCTCAGGTACTGGAACTCTCGGAAACAACATGCCAACTTCCCGTGTGATCATGTTGTACACACACATACTCACATTCTCCAATACACAGTGAGTACATACATTTCTTTGGATACTTTTTGCCATTTTTGGACATTCATTAGGACATTCGTGTCAATTGCTGTACTTCTGTTCTTGCACATTCAGTAAGTCAGAGATTAAGCATGCCTTCAATTCGAACTCTGTGAATGTTGCACTCTCAGCATACTGGTCTTTAACAGCTGCGTATGTTATTTAAATGCATCTCTTTTTCTAATTTGTGTAATTGCCTTTGTACCATAGAGTACCTATGTGTATGTTGCAAATATTTTGAACTTTGAACATTCAAGCTGTATTCAACCAAAATGTTGAGCTAAATGCATTTTGAAAACAACTCGCCCCAATATTTTTTCTCTTTGATAAGTTGCACAATTATTGTATGTAATTGTTAGTTTAAATGCTGTGGCTTAAATCACCCATAATTTGGTCAGTCCAACTGAGTTGCACCTCCCACAGATCATTTGCAGAACCCTAACTGAATGTTCTGTCATCATTTACCCCCCCCCCCCCCCCCCACCATTCCAATCATATTCCAATCATATATATATATATATATTATAAATAAATATATATATATATATATATATATATATATATATATATATATATAAATGAAGACAGGACCCATGTCATGTTACATGATAAACGAAAACTGTACCACTAAACTAACACATCTTACATTTATAAAACCAACTAATAGGTTGTGAAAAAGTGTTCCAGGGCACAAAGTGAGCCAGAAAAAAAAATTTAAAAAATAAATAAATAAAAAAGGGTGCAATGAGTGTAAGATACCCAGATTGACCTAATTTTGTTTCAGCACTTTTCCTTGTCCTCGCGGCCATTCTGATTGGAATAGTTTTTAGAATATGATTGGGATATGCTTTGGCAGATATGCCTTGCTGAACATTATAGTTGCCACTGGGGAAGAAAATAACCTCTGTCCTGGGCTGCTGTCCATGATAGGGGGTACACTGCGGCCAGGGACTGGAGATGAAAGAGAGAGAACAGCAAGGACAGAGTGACAAACTTGTGTGCTGTTATGAGGTAGCTGTTTATCACTTAGATGTTGCTGAGTTTGGTCAGTACCAAATGCAACAACTTAATTAATGCACAGGAAAATGTAAATATGCATTTAAAATAAATGCCACTCTAAGGGGCTGTTCAATGCTAGATGAACATCTTTGACCTTTGTGCCACGTCTTGCTGTTTTCAGTGTCTTGTGTAGGAGTGCCGCATTTAGGTGCTGTGTCAAGTTAAAAAAATCATAAAATGTCATAAGGCAGATATTAACTCGGGTTGCCCATGCAAATGTACAAATAAACACTCTTCTCTCCACACCACTTCAAACAGTTTTTTCGTAGTTTTGTCAGGTTCCACAAGACTGTTGGGGTGTAAACAGTGCTGTGTGGTCACTGCTCTTTGCACTTAATTTAAGTAGTCACTCAGAAAATAAATGTGAAATAAATTTGCATGTGATTACTTTAAAAGACCAGAAATCTATATTAAGACATAGTGAAGGGGAAGTTCCCAGACTTGTTGGTGATAACTCTAGAAGAGAATTTATACAGAATTATTCTGAATTTGTGTTCTGTTGTTCCAATGTATTTTCCTCTGTTGTGATTAAAGGCTGTGCCATGCATGCTATAAGTGGATTTGACTCTAATTCATTCACATATAATACCCCGAGGCTCTTTTTTCTTTTTGTATTTTCCTGTGGAGATCTTTTTAACGTATTATGCTCTCGCACTTACGCTTTTACCTACTTCAGTCGGAGCAGTGCCGATGCAAATTCTCATCACACTGACTCATTAAATTACCTCCCCATTCAAAGCACTGTGCATAAACAAAGATGTGCTTGCCTGCTAAATGAGAAATCCGGTTTCATTTGTATGGTAGTCGCACCATTGTTAAAACTACAAAAGGTTACAAGGGAATAGAATCCTGGGATAAGCATATATATATTTGCTTTTGTTTGAAATTAATTATTTACTTTGCAGAATTGGCATATATTTTATTTTAGTAGTTCATGAGGTCAATCTAGAGTGAAAAAAATCCAAATCAAAATCAAATAATTAGCTTAAGTGAACATCATATCAAAAACAATGTTTGTATTCATAAAAATCTGTGGAGTTTTTGCATTAAAGCTGAAGCATGTCATTTCTGCGACACTAGCTCCACCAAACGGAATTGCAAAAATAAACAATGTTTTCAAAACAGCTTTATGAATATGACCCTTATCTGCTGTTGTTCAGAATCAGATAGTGCTGTCCCCAGCTCACACCATTGGTTGAGTAACGTTGTTAGGGTGGGTCTACGCAGGTCTCTCAAAACAAACACAGGATTTTTTATAGTGCCACATAGACTCATTGTTAACAGTTTTCGGGAAAATTTACCGATGAAAGGCTTACTTTGAGTGGTCACTGCATATTAAGTTGGTATAGGAGAAAGTATTTTAACACTGAAAAAGTTACATACTTCAGCTCTAAGTTACTGTTCTGTACATATAGATAGTTTTCGATTATGTCATCAAACACCCCCTGCCACCATTTTGGGGGGTAAACAAGGCATTGCGTTTCTCCAGTAGAAACGAGATAAAGAAAGAAATTTGAAACAATGTGACCGTGAAAAACATTTAAGTAGTAGATACAAACGCAGGATAATATTTCAAGAAGGTGTTATGTGAAGATAAATAGGAAGATAGACTTAAGCGGTTGATTGGATCCTTCCAACTTGTAAGAATAAACACTTCTTGTTCTGATGTTACCTACGAGCTGTGATATCCTCACTTGATGCACACTGTTAGTGCTTACACACGCCAGGAACTACAGACATTTCAGTCTCTATAATTATATCATTATTTCTTCTGTGGATTGGTTCTGGACATTAAACTTTATCCATGGGAAAGAACAATCGAGAAGACGACCGCATTAATCTGGGCATACATGGTGCAAGTTCTGACACTCGGGAGGTCGTGAGCCCCTGCATACGTTACGAGTCAGTTTATCTGATAATTGTACAGGTACAATCGTACACGACACGACTTTACGACCTGGTGTATTCCGGAGCAATCGCAATAATTTTCACGCTATTTATCATTATAAGACATAAAGCCAGAGGAGGACATTGCTTTAATTCCTTGTAGCTTGCGATTTAGAAATAAAAAAGAAGACAGGCATGGCCAGGGGCTGCATTAGCTGAAAACTCATCTGCAGATTTAAAAAAAAAAAAAAAATAATAAATATGTGTGATTATTAAAAATGCTGTCCAACATTTGACAGATTCAGATTTCGAAGCGAGGCTGTGTGATTTTATGACTGTATACATCAATCATAACATCAGTGTGTGCTTCTGCTAGTTACTTCATGATAACAAAGTGCACAAAATGTACAAGATTAAAAAGTGCAAAAAATTCATGCACCGTTTCTGTCGGTTATACTTGGATTTAATTTAAAAGCAAACATGACATTTAGAGCAGAATTCAGAGTTATTTTAGTGGAGTAGGCTACCTGAACTATTCAGCTTTAGATGTAGGCTATGTCCTTCTCATCCATGTCACTGCTTACATGTTGATAGAAGACATTCTGAAGAAGATCCGTGAGGTCTTGTCCATGTAAATGCGCTTTAAAGCCGCATACAGCAATGTGGCAGCAGGGCGTGGACGAGCGTCCGTCCGGAGAGAGAGAAAGTGGTAAGGGCGCTTACACCTGAGCTAGATTATGTCTAACACCTGTCTCTAATTCCAGTGAGCATGGAGAGAGCGGCATATAAGCGGCCACGCCACCAGCAGAGAGGGAGAGAGAGTCTGGCACGAGAGTTGTGATAAAGACTTTGTGATGATTAAGAGGCTGTGACGCTAAAGAGTTTGTGAAGCTGAAGAAGTTACTGTGCCAGTTGTGACTGTGCTACCCCGAAGTTTGTGATTAAAAGCTCACCTGAGACCTGGAATATCCTGTCCCAGTGTCCTCCTTTTGTTACACTGGTGCCGAAACCTGGATCAACTGAAGTACGCCCCATGGAGTTCCCCCTGTTGGCAGAAATCCTCAAGACCCTCGCTGGCCTACACCAGTCCCACCAACAATTCCTGCTTGAGCTGAGACAAGACAAAGATCGCCGTTTCTTTGATATCCTACGAGCTCAAGCAGAGGACCGGCACACGATCCGGAGCCTCCTCAGCCAGGAGAAACCTGACCCCAGACACCACATCCCCCATGCCCCCACCTACACTCCTAAAGATGGGGGTGGCAGATGATCCAGAGGTATCCCTTGACCTCTTTGAGTGCACCACCGAGATCTGGGGCTGGCCGCGCGGCCAGTGGGCAGCCAGGCTCATCCCGTTGCTATCCGGGGAAGCCCAGCTTGCAGCACAACAACTGCTGGTGTCTAGTCTCCTGGCTTACGAGGACCTGAAGAAGTCCATCCTGCAGCAGTTTGGCCATAGTCCAGAGCAGAATCACCAGCTCTTCCGTGGCATGAAGTTGGAGAGAACCGGCAGCACGTTCGCCTTCGCCCAACGGCTCCGGGATGCCTGCCAGAGATGGCTGCTGGTGGGGGATCGCGACGTCGAGGGAGTGATCGATCAGGTGGTACTGGAGCAGCTAGTCCATTGGCTACCGCGAGGAATGGCGGAATGGATCCAGTACCACTGCCCGCCGTTGCTGGAGGAGGCTGTCCAATTGGCGGAGGACCATATGGTGGCGTACCTGATGGCGGAACAGCCCTCCCACTCTCTCTCCCCTTCCCCTGTGTTTTCCCTGTTCTCCTCCCCCTCCCCTCTTCTCTCTCACTCTGCTCTCTCCCCAGAGCCCGTTCCTGCCCCACGGAGGCGAGGAGTCACGCCACCGAAGCCAGTACCTCGTGTGCGGGGGTTTGCACCCCCCCCAGCATCTACAGTGCCCCGCCGCTCTCCAACTCAGGTGGAGGTGACCGCCGACGTAGGTGCGGGCATGGCGCCTGGGCCGGTCTGCTGGAGTTGCGGGGATCTGGGACATTTCCGGGATCAGTGACCTGTGATGGAGCTGGGGACGGATCCCCGACACTCCGCAGGTTGTCCCCGATCGGGCCGGAGCGTACCGGATACCGGTAAGAGTCAAGGGGGATACTCACCAAGCCTTGGTGGACACAGGTTGTAATCAAACCACTATCCACCAACGCTTGGTTCAACACGAGGCTTTGGGCACAACCAAAAGGGTGAGGGTGAAGTGTATGCATGGGGATATTCACAATTACCCCGTGGTGACCCTTGTGATCAAATTTCGGGGAACAAAACATAGAGTGTAGGCCGCGGTTAGTTCCCGCCTCACTGACCGCTGATTTTGGGGATTAATTGGCCTGAATTCAGAAATGTATTAAAGGGAATATGCGCAGATGGGTCCTGCACAAAAGCGACGAGATTTGAAATGTGCGATGCTCTGGCAGTGGAGGCGGAGCCGGGGCCATCTTCGTAAGCTCCACGTCAGGATGACGTGAGGGGGGGAGAGGGTTCAGCCCCTCCCGTCTTCAGGGGATTTCCCGAAGGGGATTTCCCTTTGGAGCAGTCACGAGACGAAACCTTCAAGCATGCCTTCAACCAATTGAGAGTGATCAATGGTCAACAACTCCAGCCGAATGTCACACTTTCATATCCCTATTTTGCAATTATAAACGAGCGGTTTTATAGAGTGACGCAGGACGCTCAAACAAAGGAAGATACAACCTAGATCTTAATACCGCGGAGCCACCAGGAAATGGTGTTCCAGGCAGCTCATTATAATCACATGGAGGGTCATCTAGGGGAAAGAAAAACAATGAACTGACTAATAGCCCGTTTTTATTGGCCGGGCATTGGCGGCGATGTTCGCAGGTGGTGTGCAGCATGCCGCGAATGTCAGCTGGTGAATCCAAAAGCACCATTGCTCCCCCTTCTGCTGATCGAGGTCCCCTTCGAGAGAATTGGCATGGACATCATCGGGCCCTTAGAGTGGTCAGCATGCGGACATCACTTTGTATTAGTCCTAGTGGACTATGCAATGCGATATCCGGAAGCAGTGCCTCTATGCAGCATCTCAGCACGTAGTGTTGCGGAGGCACTATTCAAAATAATCTCCTGGGTGGAGATTCCGAAAGAAATCCTCACCGATCAGGGCACAACTTTTATGTCACGGACACTATGCGAGTTTTATGAATTATTGGGTGTTAAGTCAATTAGCACAAGTGTTTACCATCCACAAACAGATGGCCTGGTGGAGCGATTTAATAAAACCCTTAAAAACATGATTCTTAAGTTCGTGCACGAGGATGCTAGAAATTGGGATAAATGGCTCGATCCCCTGTTATTCGCAGTACGAGAGGTCCCGCAAGCCTCCACTGGGTTTTCCCCATTCAAGCTGCTGTTTGGTTGGGCCTGCGTGCCGTGCTTGATGTCATATGCAAAGCTTGGGAGGAGGGACCTTCAACCAGTAAGAATGAAATTCAATATGTTCTTGATCTTAGAGCAAAACTCCACACCTTGGGGCAACTAACACAGGAGAATTTGCTCCAAGCACAAGAACAACAGAGCCGACTGTATAACAGGGGACCTTGGCTATGGGAATTTGCACCTGGAGATAAGGTACTCGTATTACTTCCCACATCGGGCTCCAAATTACTCGGCAAGTGGCAAGGACCCTTTAAGGTCACAAGACGAGTGGCAGATCTCGATTATGTGGTTAAGCGAACCGATAGAGGGGGCACACGTCAAATAAATCATCTCAACCTCCTGAAATTATGGAGGGAGGCAGTCCCTGTTACGTTGGCTACAGTGGTCTAGAGAGGGTGGAGCTCGGGCCGGAGGTGAATACAAAACCCAATCATATCACCTCGGTCACTTTTGGAGACCACCTCATACCGTATCAAGTCGCAGATGTTGCCAAGTTGCAACAGGAGTTTGCAGACGTGTGTTCCCCTCTACCGGGTCATTCAAACCTCATCCAGCACCACATAGAGACCGAGCCAGGGGTGGTGGTATGGAGCCGTCCCTACCGATTGCCTGAGCACAAAAAGAAAATTGTTCGGGAAGAATTGGATGCAATGCTCGATATGGGGGTAACAGAGGAATCCCAAAGCGATTGGTCCAACCCAGTTGTTCAAGTTCCTAAGAGCCTAAGAGACTGTATGTTTCTGTGTGGATTATAAAAAACTCAATGCGGTCTCTAAATTTGATGCTTACCCAATGCCTCGCGTTGATGAGTTGCTCGATCGGTTGGGCACTGCTCGATTTTATCCGACATTGTATTTGACAAAGGGTTATTGGCAGATCCCCTTGACACCAATTTCCCATGAAAAACAGCCTTCTCCACACCGTTTGTATTACACCAATTTTTGACACTTCCATTCGGTTTGTTTGGGGCTCACGGCTAACACATCTCACTAAAAAGGGAGGTCCAGACCCGTTCCAGTGGACGGAGCTGTGTCAACAAGCATTTACGCAGGTTAAAGCTGCACTTTGCGGAGAGCCGCTTTTACATGCACCTAATTTCTCTCTCCCTTTTTATATTGCAGACGAACACTTCAGACAGGGGGCTGGGAGCCATGCTCTCGCAGGTGGTGGAGGGGGAGGAGCGCCCAGTGCTGTACATCAGCCGCAAGCTCTCCTTGAGAGAAACAAAGTACAGCACCATGGAAAAGGATTGTCTCACCATCAAGTGGGCGGTCCTCACTCTCTGGTACTACTTGCTGGGGCGGGCCTTCACCCTCTGCTTGGATCACGCCCCACTCCAATGGTTCCACCGCATGAAGGATACCAACATGCGGATCACCCAGTGGTATCTGGCTCTCCAGCCCTTTAAATTCAAGGTAGTCCACAGACCGGGGGCGCAGATGGCTGTCGCCGTCTTCCTTTCCAGAAATGGGGGGGAGTGGTAGACAGGCGGGTGGTGGGGATATGTGGTAGCGGGGGCGTGGTCGAGCATCCGTCCGGAGAGAGAGAAAGCGGTAAGGGCGCTTACACCTGAGTTAGATTATGTCTAACACCTGTCTCTAATTCCAGTGAGCATGGGGAGAGCGGCATATAAGTGGCCACGCCATCAGCAGAGAAGGAGAGAGAGTCTGGCACAAGAGTCTCATGGTGAAGCTACTAAGTTTGTGACGCTAAAGAGTTGTGATAAAGACTTTGTGATGATTAAGAGGCTGTGATGCTAAAGAGTTTGTGAAGCTGTGCCATTTGTGACTGTGCTACCCTGAAGTTTGTGATTAAAAGCTCACCTGAGACCTGAAACATCCTTTCCCAGTGTCCTCCTTTTGTTACAAGCAAAGTAAAAAAATCTTGTTTTAGTGCAGCGGTTGATTGACAGGTAGAACTTTCAACCTAGAAGTCCTTAGTTTCACCAGATATGCGATAGGGGACTTAAAAAAATCTATCACACATCCACTATCGTCTGCATATACAATTATAACAGATGCTATATCCCCTAAATGAAGCCCTAGAACTGAAACAAATGCAAGTATGATGAATAAAAATAGACCATGATGGAAACTCCGTCAAAGTGATAAAATTTGTTTCAAGCACAACCCGTATGGCAAATGATTTGTTTGAAGAGCAGAAAACAGCATGGCACTTCTGTAGAATCCTTCCCAGTTATGTGGTCATGAAGAATATGGGAAAACACAGCCAGTCACTGTTGAAATATCTTATCATATAATGACATTTTATATGTTGTTGATTTCATCAAAATACATGACTTCTTTTTGGATGGCTGTCAATGGAGAGACATGCTTTTGCCTGCATTATTGTGTAGTTAAAGCATCTATCAGCAGGGGCTAACTGTTAAAGCTAACCATCCAAACTGTGACTCCCTGGTGAAGTCATCTGAGAGGGAAAGTTGTTTCAGAGGCAGACCAAGTTCAAGATTCAACAGAGATATGTGATCTGCAGGCTGAAATCTTAACTCATGGGTGCTCAGTTCTGGGATCAGCTGTCACATGATCAATCACTTGTAAATGTCAATAGATAAGGGCAAAATTTAAGTCCCTTTCATGCTTTTAAGAGCTCTTCAAAAACAATTTCTTGATGTAAAATGGCTATTTTTGAATGGCTGTCAATGGAGAAACATGCTTTTTGCCATCATAGGGAGTAGTTCCAGCACGTACCATCAGGGGCTAACAGCGACCTGCTAACCAGCCAATTCCAGACCCCCTGATTATGAAGACAAATTTGATTTTCTTTAATCTTTAGAATAACGTGCATTTATTAATCGTGCACAATAAGACCAGGAGTGCATATTAAGAAAGCAAATTGGGTTGATTTGAATTTCGTGTTAAGTTTTTAAAGAACTTGAGCTGACAGCTCCACAGGGCTAGACTTATCAAAGCCCTCTGTACACCCAAAGTTGTTTACATTTGCGTATTTTGTACCACAATTAGTGCAGGACTCAGTAGAGCACAGGAGGAAATAGATAGAGAGAGACAGGGAATGGTAGAAAACCTTGAGGAGAACCACTTTTCAAAGTAAATCACAAACTGTGCCTTGCTAGCTATGGCAATACTGATAAATGGATGGGTTTACTTTGAAGGTATTGTGTTAAGGGGAGTGGACACCTGGTTATTTTGATCAAAGCCCCAAGGTCATGTGCTCCGCCCTGTGTCTGGAGTCACGAGTGATGGTGATTCTGTGTGACATGACATATCTTTGACATTTAATTTCACCTATCAGATAATAGCAAGGAGGATGGTAGCTCATTTGTGCCACTTTGGAATAAATCTGTGGATTTAGGAGAAGCAGGAGAAGGAACTGAAGCAATGGAGGTTTCAGAAACTGAAACAATTGAGCTAAATATAGCTCTTGAGTTTATCATAGGACAAAATGGTTTGATTTATATGTTACACATATTCCTAGAAGGATCCAGTCAGAGTGGTTATCTGAGTTACTGTAGCCTTTCTGTCAGCTCCAACCAGTCTTGCCATTTTCCATTGACCTTCTTATCAACAAGACGTTTCTGTCCGTAGAACTGCTGCTCATTGGATGATTTTTGTTTTTGGCACCATTCTGAGTAAACTCTAAAAACTGTTGTGTGTGAAAATCCCAGGAGATTAGCAGTTACAGAAATACTCAGACCAACCCGCCTGGCACCAACAATCATGCCATGGTCGAAATCACTGAGATCACATTTTGTACCCATTCTGATGGTTGATGTGAACTTTAACTGAAACTCCTGACCTGTATGACCTGTAGGGGCAGTGGTGGCTTGGCGGTTAAGGCTTTGGGTTACTGACTAGAGACCTCGGATCATTAGAGACCCGAGGTATGTAATAGTGTTGTTTTTGTTTTTTGTTTTTTGTTTTTTTTTGCACTTCCATAAATTATATATTTTATGATTATTTCATATCTACACTTCTGTTCAAAAGTTTGGAGTCACTTGTTTGTTGAAATGTTTCTCATGATCTTAAAAACCTTTTGATATGAAGGCATATGCTTAAATGTTATAAATTAGTTTTGTAGACAAAAATATATTTGTGCCAACATATTTATTTATTTCCATACAAAATGAAAATAGTATTTAAAAAAAAAAATAATAAAAAAATAAACATTTTTAAAATGGATGACTTGGATTGAGTAGTAAAGAAAACCAGCCAGTAATTGCCCAGCATAGATGGGGATACTGTTTAAAAAGCATCCCAAGGTGATACCTCAAGAAGTTGGTTGAGAAAATACCAAGAGTACATTTCTGCTAATTCTAGGCAAAGGGTGGCAACTTTGAAGATGCTAATATATATATATATATATATATATATATATATATATATATATATATATATATATATATATATATATATATATATATATTTTTTTTTTTTTTTAATAAAAGTTTTTATTTATTTTAGATTTTTTTTTAGTCGCAACATAATTCCCATAGTTCCATTTCTGTTATTCCATAGTTTTGATGACTTTACTATTATTCTAAAATGTGGAAAAAAGTAATAATAAATAATGATCAAGTTACCCTAAACTTTTGACCAGTATTGTATATGTTTACTTTCACAGGATATCTATTTCTTTGTTTATTACAGGGCAAATGACTACTATATTCATACAAATAAATACTATCACATTGATTTTCAGTGCAACAATGGTGATTTCAGTATCTCATATGCGTGTACACATCCATATTATACATGCTATTTCTTACTCAAGGTGGCGCTGATGTTTCATTGATTGACTTGATTTATATTTGACATTGCTATTTGATGAAGATACAATATGGAAGTAAACTATAGCAAATACAACACATGAAGAGTATGACATGATTAGTGTCATTTGAGTATACTATTGAAATTATGTCAGTTTTGCATTTATTTAGACTCAGTGGGCCTCATTCATGAAACACGAGCAGAACTAATTTTGTGTAAATCGTTCATAAAGCCGTTATGACGTAAATTCTCGGATTCATGAAAGTTTTCGTATTTTCAAAAGGTTTTGAAATGTTTACTGCTCTTGACCATGTGTAAATCATGCGTAAGACAGCCGAACGTGTTGTTTTCTTTCAGACAAACTGTCATGACTACATTTTAATAGAAGTAAAATTAAATAAGTAATGAAAAAATTAACACAATTGAATGAGTGAAATTAACTTTAAAAACTAACATAAAAAAGCTTTTATTTAGAAACATTTCTTTGCTGCTTGCATTTACTTTTTCAAAGTATAGTTTTTCCAGCAGAAGTTCTTGACATGGGGTGAAGGTTCAGACGCAGTTTGCATTTGATTTTCTGAAAAATAAATAAATAAATAAACAAATAATAATTATAATAATAAATAATAATAAAATAAATAATGCCTTCTAACGTGACTGGCTGGACATTTTTTATTAGACTATTTGATATAAGCTCTAATTTAGGTTTCATAGAAGGCTTATATGCATAAGTAAATCGCGTTCAGTTGATAAGGTATGGTCAATGCTAATGCTGTTAACATCACGGGCAGTTGCAGACACAATACAATGGGGAAAAAAGAGAAAAAGCCCTCACACTGTCTGCAAATAGTTTGCAAATCTGTAATATATTACAGCATTTCAGTCAAAGACCTTCTTCAGGCATTCTATCAATTTTTTTGAAGATTTTTCCTGTTCCAAGTCTTGGAAGTCTGATGGTGGTGATGCGATCAGCTGAACCAGAAAAGTGGACCTCCTCCTGCTGGTGTGAATTGACCATTTTTTACAATAAAGCCTTCATGTCAAACCATTTTTATTGACCTCTCGGACTGTTTCATTCACAAAAGATCCCCTGATGACAGCAAATCATGTGATGACTGTAAGTTCCTCACTTTCCTTTTAGAACGAGCATGCGAGTGTTTGCTAAATCAATATATTACGATGTGAATGCCTTCCATTAAAAACAAACAAACAACAACAACAACAAAAGAACTTTATTTCTGTTCGCATAGATGTTTAAAGCTTTCGATTCTCATTTACTAGCAAGTCTGAAGCCTTTCTTAAATGGCGTTTGCATGGGTGTGGATTATGATAATTGTGAATGAATGTGCACGTGGGTTCTATTTACAGACGTTTGGAATTCACTAACACACACACACGTTTTAGTAACAAATCTGGAGAATACGAAGCATTTTGATGGAAAGTTTTCAGGTCATTTTCGGGAACTTTTCATTAATGAGGCCCAATAAGTGCCTGAGAAAATATTTATGTGTAGCTTATGTGTGGATTATGCGTTATGTGTTGCTCAATATAGGTTTGACATTCAGTTGCATCTCATGAAATTTCAGTGCAAGTAACAAATCCTGTTCTTGATTTGTCCTGATTTGTTGCATTATCTCTTTAATATATGAAAAAAAAAACAAACAAACAAACAAACAAAAAAAAAAAACATCAAAATATATTTTATTTTATTATTTTCTAGTTGTCTTGAAAATATTTTGAAAATTTTACACTATCTGGGCATTTTGTAGATCTATTTTTGATAGATATACGTGCCGGGTCTCTAAAGACCCAAATATGTAAGAGTTTTTTGGTGAAATTCCCATGCATTTAAGGGATAAACACTCACTTAGCACTTTATTTTGAAGACCTACAAACCTACTTACTCGTGATTATCTAATCAGCCAATCGTGTGACACCAGTGCAATGTGTAAAATCATGCAGATACAGTCAGGAGCTTCAGTTAATGTTCACATAAATCATCAGAATGGGGAAAAAATGTGATCTCAGTGATTTCGACCATGGCATGATTGTTGGTGTTTGAGTATTTCTGTAACTGCTGATCTCCTGGGATTTTCACACACAACAGTCTCCAAAGTTTACTCAGAAAGGTGGCTTAAAAACAAAGAAACAAAAAAACAAAAAAAAAAAAAAAACATCTAGTGAGCGGCAGTTCTGTGGACAGAAATGCCTTGGGAGAAAGGTCGACGAAAAATGGCCATAACCACTCTATACAATTGTAGTGAGCAGAACAAAATCTCAGAATGCACAACACATTGAACCTTGATGGGCTACAAAAGCAGAAGACCACGTCGGGCACTTTATTAGGACCATCGTGTTCCTAATATAGTGCTCAGTGATATTTTGCTGTGTACTGCATGTATATATATATATATATATATATATATATATACACACACACACACACACACACACACACACACAAACAAACAGGTATATTTATGTATAGATATATTAATATATTATTTTGTATTGTATTATTTTGTAATCATTTATGGAGCTTAGCTACTGTGGTCACTATGGACCATTGTTATAGTGACATCTTTACCGTGGTAAAAAAAAAACTAAAAAAAACCCTACCACATTTGAAAGTAAGAGGTGTTACAGAGGGAGATTAACCACTGTGGCTTTTTATCATTGTCCAGCATTTCTGTCAATGAAAAGCTCTAAAATTACAGAAGGTACATAAGGCCAGCCTAATGCAGACAGAGTCCGCGAAAACAGACAAAGCCGTACAATGACTGTGTCAAACCTGGCTTAATGCACTACTGCTGTGGAAAACTCACTTTTAAAGAGGTGAATGAAGAGGATTATGTGCTCTTTGTTTGGGAATATTTTTCTCTTGTGTAATAATTTGCCTCAAAGTGAGGCGCTGCCAGAGGACTGAAAGTAGACACTTGAAAGTGAATATGACTTTCTAAAAATGCTCACGAAAAGAATTCTCAGCTCAGCTCAGCAGTCTGTTAATTTCAGTGATGGGCAGTATCTTCGCTACAGATATCAAAGCTATTAGCTTAACTACATTTCTGAGTAGCGAGACGGTTGCTTCGCTAGTTTTTAAATCAAACAGCGTTTCAGTAGCGAAGCTATATTTTTGACAAGGTAGCGGCATAGCGTTGACAAAAGCTACACCGCTACATCATGCCTTGTACCCGGTGTTTACTAATGCCAGTTTTGAATCAGAAGATCACTCATTTGAGTCGGTTCTTCACAATGAATTGGTCACACATGATAGTAAATCAGTCTGAATCGGTTCGTGATTCAATCTGAATGACACAGAAAGCTTCCGTTCGCGCTGCTGAATCATTTGGCGTACGCGCTCACTTGTCAACAAGCTCATGGAATATTTTATAACACGGCAAATAAGATAACGCTGGTTGCAGTGGATCTACAGTCAATCAATGGAAACCAAACCTGCAAATACATCCTGTCGTTTGCCAGTGATGAAGAAGGTCTTTATTAAGTTCAATACATGTGCATCTTGTGAATGACTTCTGCAGGTAAATACATTTTCCAACCAAAAGAGTATCAAAACACTTATTAGCCTACACGAAAACACTTAAAAAAATACCATGACATTACCATGTTTTTTGGACATGTACCATTACCTGGGAGCACCATGTTAATACAATAGTTTATGAATGTGGTAATATAGCGAAGTAGTTTTTTTTTTTTTTTTTTTTTTTTTTTTTTTTATTAATTTGAAGCATCATGTAAATACAATAGTACATGAATATGGTAATCATATATCAAATTAACATGGTAGTAACATGGTATTCTTTGAAGTACTTTGAAGCACCATGCAACTACAGAATGGTGCATAGTTGTATATCAAAGTACCATGGTATTACCATCTGATACCATCAGAAATCACATTGTTATTGCCCAGATGTGCTCACATATACACACACACACACACACACACACACACACACACACACACACACACACACACACACACACACACACACACACACACACACACACACACAGCATGGATGCGTGTGTCTCCCTCTCTCTCTCGAACTGGAAGGAATTTAGCCTCTTATCAAAAGCTTCCAGTACATACAGAAATACAACAGCTAGTCACAGAATTACAGGATAAGATGAATAGTATACTGTATGGACGCAGAAATGTGCAAATGTAACTATGTTTAAATGGGTATTGGGTTGTAGAGGTAGTAGTATAAATATAAAATATAAAATGTAAAAATAGTGAGTTTTCATATTGAACACGTGTTTGTAGAGGTAGTAGTATAAATATGAAAAATAAAATGTAAAAATAGTGATTTTTCATATTGAACACGTGTTTGTAGTGGTAGTAGTATAAAAATGACAAATAAAATGTAAAAATAGTTAGTTTTCAAACTGAATATGTGTTTGTAGAGGTAGTAGTATAAATATGAATTTACATGTTTTTTTTTTTTTTTACGTGCACATACGTATTGCACCTACTGTATACTTGTATACTGTATTGCACTAAACTGTAATATACTGTACCATGGCTTAGATAAATGTCATGTGAATACGTCTTTTAGGTGCTTTGTCTATGACAGTATGCTCTGTGCATCAGCGGTTGAAACAAACTGAAGTAGCTTTAATGTAGCAAGCTACTTTTGGCGTGTAGCTTGTAGTGTAACTTGCTAGCTTAGCTTATCTAATTTTTCTGTTGAATAGTTGGTAGCTTTGCTAACAAATCTTTTTGAGTAGCTTGCCCAACACTGGTTACTTTAGCCACAAATGCTGTTGCTGGTCTAATTTCCATTTTAACATGTTTTCATAAACATGTTTTTACAATAATCCAGACTGATCTAACTGTAAATTTGGCATTAGTAGGTTGAAAGTTATTCAGCTAAACATGGTCTGTGCTTACCAAAATTTAAATTACTACCCCCAGTGGCCGAAGCAGAAAGTGTTTTTGAAAGTATGGGTATGTGTGAGCTCCAGTTTCTGGTTGAAATGTCCACAGAGAGGTGCTAAAAGCAAGTTGTAAAGTGAGTTGTTTTTAGTTGTAAATGATATAATACAGTCAACAGGAATGCATATTCTAGTAACCATATGACAAAACCAAACCTAAACCTAACTGTCAGTGGAGAAAACACTTGGAGGGAAAATACAGCTTCTTAATGGTGCTCATCTTTGATCATGTGAAAGCGATTACTTCCTGGTTTCCATGGGACAGTAACTCAGCTGAATGGGGTCGATACCGATGTATTGGAGCATTTGGTAGCAACATGTCAAGTTCCCATGTGATCATGTTGTTGTAAAATAGAGGAGTCTGGAACTAGTTGTCACTGGGAAGTTGTCAAAAGGGAGTTGTCTTATAGTTATCGGTACTGTAAATTTTAGGTCAAAAGTCCAATTGCATGAATGTTTGTTTTATCTAGCAGGGGTTTTCTGTCTTGCTTTTGAACACCAAAGGGGCAGTGGCTCAGCAGTTAAGGCTCTGGGTTACTGACCAGAAGGTTGGGGGTTCAAGCCCCAGCATCACCAAGATGCCACTGTTGGGCCCTTGAGCATGGCCCTTGACCCTATCTGCTCCAGGGGCACCATAACATGGCTGACCCTGCACTCAGACCCCAGCTTAGCTGGGATATGTGAAAAACAAATACATTTCACTGTATATATGCAAAACATGTATGTATAATGTGTGACCAAAATAAAGGCTTCTATTCTACCTAGTTAAAAGCTGTCATAAATTCCCTTTCCAAACAAAAATGTCAATATTATTATATTTTTGTATTTCTGTTGGATAATTAAGGGAACACAATTAAACCATACTTGCATACATTAAGGTTCAACTGTATTATAAAGGTACATTTTAACCAAAAGGTTGAACTGTGTATTCAGGAGAAGGACAATTTTCAGAAATGTCAGGTTGGGGCAAGTTGTCACAAACATGGGGGTAAGTTATCAGATTTGTTTCTATTTTATACAATTCATTATTTACATTTTCTTTTGATGAAAACAACATATTGTTATTTTGGTTTGTTACTTTATGTTTGCTGTTTCATTAAATATTTTGGCTTTCAAAATTGTGGAATTTTGCTGTGAAGCAATTAAATAGCATATACAATGTAAATATTTTGTCCTGTGCAATAAAAGTGTACATGTTTAATAGCTTTTTTGTAGTCAGGATTACAAAAAATAAGGTAGGCCCTATATGTTTCATAACAATAATAATCCTAATAATATTAGCTTCATTATTATACTGTACAGTATAAAGAACTTTGGAATTATCTGGTTTCCTTTCAGGTATGAAGTTCATTAGGTTTGAATGTTATGTGTGAATGGATATCAATTCCATATCTCTTCATATTTGTAAGACTAAGCATTTATACAGTTAGTTATCCTTCAATGATTTTAGATATCATGCAGTTAGTAACAGGAATGTCAGTTACCAACTTGAGATGGAAACAGAGTTGGTGTCCATTCCCTCCAAGCTCAAGGCATAGATCAGAATCCTAGATTCTAAATCATTGGTGTTAAGGTTCCTATTCCTCACCTTACTGATGCATGTTTCACCTTACTGACGCCACAGTCTCATGAGAATAATTGTAATTTTATCAATGTGTCTCACAGCCAGCTCGATGCCACTCATTCTGACAGCACCAGCCATGGGCTCACAAACCCTGTATTTGTCTTCCTCTGACAGCCTAAGAGGGCTACACATGAATGTTTTATCTTTAGGAAAGAAATTTTACTGTCAAAGATTTCGAACCCATACAGAAGTCATTATTTGCTGAGCTCAACAGTTGTAATAGTAAGACCTGAATGGGATTTAATAGTTGTAAAACCTTGACATTTCATGACAAGATAACTAATTATGAGCAATGACCCTTCTCTAGTAGACTAGACTAGATAAATCTCTTGTGCATTTAAATATTTATATACAGCTCCTCGGGGCTTACCAAGAAGCAAAAAAGTAATAACCTCAGTTGTCCTCAATAAAAACAAGCAATCAAAGCTGAGATGGACAATCTTTGATTCAACAGAGGAAAAGTTGTTTGTAAAAATGAGCTATCTAATTTTCAAAATGGACTGAGATGTATACTTTATCCTTGCTATAGAACTATTGTGAATGTTTCTGTTCGAGAAATGGTATAGTAGGTAGACTTCTTTTCATATTAGAGCAAGTGTTTTGTGCCTTTCAACAGATTCTGGCAAGGTAAAAATACTTTTTTTTTACACACATCCTTTGCTTGCCCTGCTCCAAACAGCAGGTCTTTGAAAACCTTGAAAATAAAAAAATAAATAAAATAAATAAATAAATAAATAAGACAAAATAAAGATCTTTAAAGTGAATACAAATGGAATAGTGGCTTTCTATGAGAATCTAAGATAAACGTAGGCTGAGACACTTCTCCCCAAACTTTTTAGCCAGGAACTTCTTAATTTGTCTCCAAAAAAGAACTGTCCCACATGCACCTGAAATCCACTGAGAAAACTGTTTTACTGAGCTCTGAGTTACTGTTTTAATGTAACTTTTGCTTTAGCTCCCTAGTCACAGTTATGCCTGGAGACTAGTTTCTGTTTTGTTTGTCACTGACTTGCATCAGACTGGAAAACAAGGCAGTTTGTTTTTATACACAGATGCTGAGGGAGCTACATGAATTCAGTTTTGTACTAATCTCATTGATTTGACAAATATGCCTTTTGGTGAAAAAAAAAAAAAAAAAAAAGACAAAGATGTTAACTCCAATTAGGAGAAACCCACTACAGGTTTTAATTGCACTATACGGTTCTTAGAACAATTCTGTCAGATTGCAACATGCTTCTTTAAGTTGCAACACACACTGCAAAAGTCCAGAGAATGGTGTAAGAATCCTCAAATTATCCTCGCAAACTCAGCGAGACAGTCTTAAAATCAAGTGTTAACCTTACATGACCAGTAGAGGAGCAAAAAAGAGCATTTTAGAAATGTTGGGGTTTGATGTTCATTTTTCCCACCACCGTGTGCACACCATGAATACATTTTATCCTTTGAAATATTTTTGACCAAGTTTCCTTCACAGAAAGAGTGTTGAGGTCATTGCTCGTCTTTCTATCCAGAGTCCATCTCCTATTCCTTTTCAAATGCACTGTGTAAATCCTGACCCATATCTCATTCTCTTTCACTCGTTTGCTTCTGTGGTAAAATTAATGAATATGAATACAAATTAAAATGAATTAATAAATAAATGAACAAATTGTAAATTCATGAAAGAATGTAGGTGTGTTTTGAATTGGAAGATAAATGTGCTTAAATGTAATTGTTGAGGATGTGTAGGTATGTGATGTACAGTAACAATAAGTAATGTGATTCACCCCCCACCCCCTCCACCAGGTTGTGCCTGTACGTAATTGTTTGAAAAGTATTTGTAACGAGGTAAAGTGGGCAAGGGGGCTCACTGGGTGCGGAACAACGTTCCTGGTTGTGCCTGTACGTAATGGTTTGAAAAGTATTTGTAACGGGGTAAAGTGGGCATGGAGGACACGGATGCATACGCACACACTATGGCTGTTCTCAAACTGGCATCTCTGACTCCCCTTTATCGCACTCTCCCGCTGATTAGTTGACTCAGCACCGGCTGTGCACACTTACGGCCCGGCCACGCCCTCCTCCTCATCACAGTATTATAGTAATTAATGTTTTTGAACTGAGTCATTAAATTACATCAACACTAAAATAACGACTTATTTGTTCCATTAATCAGAGTTGTGCCATTAATCAGACATTTATTCAAAGGAATTTAACAGTCCACTAACAACATGAACAATCCTACTGTTGCATACTGCCTTGCACAAAATAGTAGGAACTCAGGAATCCTTCAGATTCATGGATCACCCCAACCAGACTTCCAGTGTAGATCCTTTAGATTACCTGCTGAGATATGTAATCAATACTTCATCAAAAGCAATAATGATACATATACACCAATCATCCACAACATTAAAACCACCTGCCTAATATTGTGTAGTCCATCTGGCACCAACAGTCATGTCACGGTCCAAATAACGGAGATAAAACAAAATTCCCCATTCTGATGGTTGATGTGAACATTAACTGAAGATCCTGACCTGTATCTGCATGATTTTATGCACTGCACTGCTGCCACATAATTGGCTGATTAGATAATCGCATGGATGATTGTTGATGCCAGAAGGGCTGGTTTGAGTATTTCTGTAACTGCTGATCTCATGGGATTTTCATGCACAACAGTCTCTAGAATATACTCCGTATGGTGCCAAAAGCAAAACAAAACAAAACAAAACAAAAAAAAACATCCAGTGAGTGGCAGTTCTGTGGACTGAAACACCTTGTTGATGAGAGAGGTCAACAGAGAATGGCCAGACTGGTTCTTACTGACAGAGTCTACGGTAACTCAGATAACCTCTCTGTACAATTGTGGTGAGAAGAACGCAATGCCATTTTTTTGACAGCACAAGGGGACCCACACAATATTAGGCAGGTGGTTTTAATGTTGAGGCTGATCGGAGTAATAACAGTACATCATTCCCCCAACAATCTATACAAATATTAGCAATGCTCAAAGCTGCTTTCCACCACATTTTAAAGGGATGGTACACCCCAAAAATGAAAATTCTCTTATCATTTACTCACCCTAATGCCATTTCAGTTGTGTATGACTTTCTTTCTTCTGCTGAACACAAAGAATTGTAGAAGAATATCTCAGCTCTGTATGTCCATTCAATGCAAGTAAATGGTGACCAACACTTTCAAGCTCCAAAAAGCACATAAAGGCAGCATAAAAGTAATCCATACTTTTGTGGTTAAATCCATGTCTTCAGAAGCGATATGATAGGTGTGGGTGAAAAACAGATCAATATTTAAGTCCTTTTTTACTATCAATCTCCACTTTCACTTTCACATTCTTCTTCTTTTGTTTTTGGAGATTCACATACTTCATGCATATCACCACCTACTGGGCAGGAAAGAGAATTTATAGTAAAAAAGGACTTTTTTGACCTGTTTCTCACCAACACCTATCATATTGCTTCTGAAGATATAGATTTACTCACTGGAATCTTATGGATTACTTATACGCTACCTTTATCTGCTTTTTGAAGCTTAAAAGTGTTGGTCACCATCCACTTTTATTGTGAGGTCCTTCAGAGATGACATATTCTTCTAAAAATCTCTGTTTGTGTTCAGCAGAAGAAAAAAAAAGTCAGACACATGGCATGAGGGTGAGTAAATGATGAAAGAATTTTCATTTTTGGGTGTAATATCCCTTTAAGGCAGGTTAGGTACAGGTGATTTAATGTAAATATGTTTAATGTCTTAATTTACAAATTACAAATATGTCTCTGTGGTTAAAAAAAAAGAAGGTCCTGTGTCCCATATAAGACACTATACACACACTATGTGCACTTACACTATGCACTATCCACTCTAGATGCCATGAACATCCCACACTCTTCGGTTGAAGGAGTACTGTACATCATCTGGGTAATCGTAGTACTTTTCATTGCATTTTCAGTGTGAACACAGTACTCACACTACTTGCACTACAATATGGAGTAGAAAAGTGCAGAAGTATGTGGTTTGGGACGCAGCTCTTGTTTCATAATAAAACTTTTATTTTTCTTGCCTCTAATCTGTCAGGTGCCTTCCTCTCTGTTTATTAGCTGCTTTGAGCATCTGGAATTTCCAATTATACACCCAACTGATGTTAAGGTTTTTACAGGATATAGGATTATGTCTTTAAACCAGAATTATGTGTAGATACATCTGACTTTGTTGGTGGAATTATTATATTTTGAATCTGTGATCAAGACAGATGACTTACAATCTTACTTAATCAATATCCATCATTGATAATAGATTGTCTTTCAAAATAATGTGATAGTGGGTTTATGGTTGTTTGACTTTGCTTGAATAAATGTGGGGTTCTTTACATTCAAACAACAAGTCACGCCTCATTAGCTGGCTGTGCTTGCATATGAAAATAAATTTAAGTGTGTGAGTAATCCCTCATTAATAAAAACTGGTGCAACACACACTGGGCATTCACATAGTGGGAGTGTAGAGAAACCATAATGTCATGTCATTGTGAAGTTTTAAACTTTAGCTTTATTACAAAATCTAGCGAGCCTGCTGCCTACATAGGCAGCTTCCTTCTAAAGCAGCATCCTTACCATCTTGTAACCAAAAAGTGACTGATTTGGAATGCTACATAGGCTACAACTCAGCAGAAAACACAAATAGCACTCTACACAGGACACTCGACTTGCAGTTGATTTCAATAAAGTTTGGTGTTAGCGTGTTGCTAAGCTAACAACAATACTCTAATTAGCATAAAAATACATAAAATGCATAAACACTGGTAAAACAAATAATTTTTAATTGTACTGAACTATTTTATTGATAATTTTTTATAATGTATTAAAATCAACATTTCCCTTTCCTCTTTCTGATTGTAAAATATTAATAATGTTGCAACACTATTAGGGAATGCTTTAGAATGTGCTCTTTGAATAGAATATGCTTGCTATTTTATCTGACCTGAGGCCATTCTCTCTGTTTAGTGACCTCAGATGACTAAAAGTTGGAAAAAGCATGTACCCTAAGTATCCTCCCATCTGGTCTGACCACACGAAACACAATTTATAACATGTGTTGTAGCTGTTGTGTGTGGTAAAGGTGAAAAGGGCCAGGATGTGTTATATGCTATGTGACCCGAATTGCACTTAACACTTCGATTGATTAAATCCTGGAAGCTGCTAAAACTCTTCTGTGGAACGGAAGGTGCTCTTTCAATCACACAGTGAATTTCGTCATGCTTGGTACATCGAGCCCCAGCCACAGGAGACACACATGGATAGAATTACTAAAGCACCCAGGGAGTGTTATCTCGATGGGAGTGGGCGAACTTAGTTGACATCAAACACCCTAACCATTTTGATTCGTTCATTAAAAGCACTCAAGTGAATTACGAGCAATTAGAGTCATGGATGACATGCTACCCTGCAGACAAAACAGCTTAAGCTGGTTTGCTGGTCTTAGCTGGTCTGATTTGCTGGTTTTAAGGGGGTTTTGGGCACTTGTAAGCTGGCCAGGCTGGGGGACCAGCTCCCTGACCTACTCAACCAGCTGAATACCAGCTTGGCCAGGCTGAAAGACCAGCTAGACCAGTGTTTCCCAACCATTTTGGTCTTGTGTACCCCCAAAGACTGCCAATAAGTCTCAAGTACCCTTTCATCAAACACAGAAAATAGAAATGTGTTTCTAACAACTTCTACTGAACATAATTTCTGTCACAATTTATTTACCATTATGTTGTTCAAACCCTGAATGACTTTCTTGCTTCTGTGAAACACAAAAGGAGATGTTAGGCAGCATTGTTAGTCTGCGTCTTTCTTCCATACAATGAAAGTGAATGGTGACTGAGACTGTCATTCTCTCTCACATCTCCTTTTGTGTTCTATGGAAGAAAGTTAATGGGTCCGGAACAGAGATTGCTCTAGAAAAAATCTTTATCTGTCACTTACAGTCTGAGGGCCTGTTTACACGACAACGTTTTCAACTAAAACGGAAAACATTTTATGCATTTTGGCTGTTCGTTTACACGACAGCGGCGTTTTGGGGCCTGAAAACGCAAACTTTTGAAAACGGGTTTCAAAGTGCAAGTTTTTGAAAACAATGCCGTTATCTTCTCCGTGTAAACATACATAAATGTGAATTTGTGAAAACGATGACCTCATGCGCACGCGTATTACGTGTTCAGTCTATAGGCATGCGCGTGAGTACTTCAAAACAACGCGTGAGACATTAAAAACTACAATGGCGGACTACAGGACTGTGTTTGTGCTGCTCAAGATTTTGAGTTTATTGACGCTTCTCCAGCAAAGTGTAGATCTTCATTGTTTGTATTCACCGCTCTGTGGAAGAATGCTTATGTGCGCAGGCACATAGTGTTTCTTTACAAAGTGACATCGCCAACTGCTGGCCTGGCATGCACAATACAGCATTTTTAGTAGTTTACGTGGATCCGTGTGAACAGCGATCATTTTGACATCATTGTCATCTGTACGCAAAACTTCTCAAAAACTCAAAGGAAAAACGTTTCCGTTTTTAGTACATCGTTGTCGTGTAAATGTACCCTGAGTTGTAAAATTTCCATCATTGTCTGTTTTTACGTGCCATACTTGTTTTCATTTCATAAGTACTAGGGCTACATTCAGGGGCGTGGCATCCATTATGGTAAACACATGACAGAGGATATATACAGTATACAGAGGATAGCACAGTACAGAGGAGATGTGTACACAGTCATGTGTACACACATGACTGTGTGGCAGGTCTGATCACTGACAATGATGAAACAGCCTACAGAGAGGAGGTGTCCACATCACTGAGGAACTCACATGGTCCATCCACACTGAAGTCATTGTGAAGAAGGCTCATCAGCGCCTCTTCTTCCTGAGACGGCTGAGGAAGTTTGGAATGAACCGCCACATCCTCACACGGTTCTACACCAGCACTGTAGAGAGCATCCTGACTGGACACAGCCCACAACCGCAAAGCACTGCAAAGGGTGGTGCGAACTGCCAGACACATCATCGGAGGTGAGCTTCCCTCCCTCCAGGAAATATATACAAGGCGGTGTGTGAAAAAAGCTCGGAGGATCATCAGAGACTCCAGCCACCCGAGCCATGGGCTGTTCTCACTGCTACCATCAGGCAGGCGATATCACAGCATCAGGACCCGCACCAGCCGACTCCATGATAGCTTCTTCCCCCAAGCAATCAGACTTTTGAACTCTTGATCTCCCACAATCAAAATACATCAGCACTGCACTTTATTATTATTATTACTCTTACTCTTATATCTCACACCGGACTGTCATAAATTATATTATTATTATATTATATTCTCTCTTAACAACTTACTATCAACCAACAGCCTGAATGTCAGTACAGTACAATACAACCTACTGTACATTCTATATATACTACTATATATTCTTTTTTATTTTTATTGAATAATGTGTATCTATATTGTGCGTATTGTATACTGTACAGTGTATGTTATTATTTGTATATTGTATTGTGTGTAATTATGTGTATATTAGACTTTAAATTGTGTTGTGTTAATTTGATGTTATTGTAAATTGGTATATGTCTCCACTGTCACGACTGCTATATTGATCGGAACTGCACCCAAATTTTACACACCATTGCACTTGTGTATATGGCTGTGTGACAATAAATGTGATTTGATTTGATATAATAGATTTTTGACTTCCCAAGCGAGTCTGGTGAAACCAACGAACAAGTTCCAAGTTCTACCTGTCAATCAACCACTGCACTAATACAATAATTTAAAACTTTGCTGGTTATGTGTGGCTTTGACCCTTCTGCACGTACAATGAAACCGGTGTGATTACATTTGGCTGGGCTCAGAGGTGTACGATCAAACTGGTGCGATCTGCATTTGTGCTGCTGTTTACAAGCAAAGAGGGACTAAAATGTTTTCATAATGAATCAGCTGCTCAAATAGTCATTTAAACATCACAATATCTTTATTTTTATGTTATAAACATTCAAATAATCACTAAATAAAAGTATAAAGCCATTACCGTCAGAGCAGAGTTTTCATGTAGAACTGCGATGCTGTTTTTTGAAGTCAAACAAAGAATATATTAACTAGTTAGTCCACTCGTGCCTTCTACCATTTCATCCATCACTCATTCTCACGACTTTCGGGGCTGGGAAAGTGGAAGGGCTAGTTTTTTAGAAACTTCTATGCTTGACGAACTCAGAATCCAATGCTGCATTGCAATGTAAACAATATAGCGGTAGGCAGCAATCGCGGTTGCAATCACATCAGATCTATCATAATCAATCATTATAAACATCTAAAAACTACATTATATGTTTGATAATATGTAATCTGTCCTCCAGTGCATCTGCTGTGAAGTATACCATGACATTTTTTAAATTACAATGTGCATTAAAGAACTCACGCTGGGGGATTTACATTAAAAAAAAATTCATTTGGCAGATGCTTTTATCCAAGCGACTAACAAAATGAGGAAGGATACAACATAAGCGATTCATATTAAGGAGAATCCATCAGTATAGGAGAAACTCACGTGTGAATGGGTTAAAAAGAAATAACCATCCTGTCGGAAAATTTGAAAAAGTGCATACACGCATGCACAAGTTCATGTAACCTTTTTCAGTGTGCCTAATAACAACATAAAGTGTCACAAATGAGGAGCACACACATGTGAAGCTCAGTTAATACAAGTACTCCATTAAGAATTCAGAGATAACAGAGAATTCAGCTCTAGACATAATGTTTGAGCTTATATTAAATGCAAGTATAATTGTCAGAAATGATACGCCACTTTTTTGCGCTTTCTTTTCTTATACTTTTTTGCACTTTATTATCATGCAGTAACACACTGACGTAATGATTGATGTATGCGGTCATGAAACCAGAGACCCTCCACTCGAAATCTCAACACAAATGGTCAAAAGAGAATACCAGATGTAAATGGCGATGGCCCTGTCCACTTGTGATTGGATCACCTAAAACATCTTAATACCAGGCAATAAACAGGACACACACAGCGGAAGAGAGAGGGAGCGAGAGAGAGAAAGAGAGAAACAGAAAGAGAGAGAGAGAGAGAGAGAGAGAGAGAGAGAGAGAGAGAGAGAGAGAGAGAGAGAGAGAGAGAGAGAGAGAGAGAGAGAGAGAGAGTCAAAACTGATGCACTAGGTTGAAATGGTTTTCTTGTTTCTTTTTTATGTCAAAATGACTTGGAATTATCCGTCAGTGTTAAAAAAATAAATCCGTAAATGACGGAGAATTTTTGGCTAACTCAACCCCTGGTCTGGAACAACACGAGGGTGAGGAAATGATGACAGATTGTGCATTTTTGGGTCAACTATCCCATTAAGTTGTCTGTATCTATTTTTGATTTATGTGGACAGATGATCCTCTTTCTGCATACATTCCTTATGTGATATTATACTTTATATCCATTATAATCAGCTGTGAAGTAATATTCATATATCCATTTCCATGTACTCATTCTCTATGCCTTCACATTATCAATATATTCATTTATCTATCAATCATATTATCAGTGTACTCAATTATATTCAACATGTATGCTAGAATATTGTGTTTGTCTCTTTGTATGACATTGTATGAGAGTTCATGCAAAATCGATGACTTCCAGAGACCTTAAGCCCCGTACACACATGCAGTGACTTTATCGCTTGATGTTGCTAGTCTCTGTACTATGAAGTCGCTACCGGGCGTTCCTACTGCTGTCGCTCAGATGAGGCATTTTGCTTGTAAAATTATGATTTCATTCTAATTTGACAAGGAATCAGTTTTATTGTACCTAAAAATGCACATTCTGCTATGGAGAGTGTTTTTATATGAACTGCAGCAGTGCTCATTGCATCATATCATTAATAAGATGAACGAACTATCAATGTATGAATCAAACTAATGCATCATTTTGTATCATATTCATGTATGTGGTTACAGAACGAACATGTAGAACAGTGAAATCGCTCACAGAATCTTCTCCTTTCCCTGCACTCGACTCCATTATCTCAAAGGAGACAGGTGACATGAGCTCCAGTGAGCTTCACTCCTGTTGGTTGTTGCTCCCGAAAGACTTTCCTCATTTGCATTAAGTTAAACTTTTCTCAACTTTGTTGTGTCGCTCACCACGCCCACATCTAGTCGCCAGAGGTCGCTGTTGCTCGTGTCGCCAAAAGTGGCCAGCTCTCATTGACAATGAATGAGATGAGGTCGCTGCATGTGTGTACGGGGCTTTAGAGTTGGGGCGAGGGAACTTAGTGTCTGAGTTTTATGCTTTATTGTCTAAAACTTTGTGCAATCGCGACAGACACAGGACGTCTCAATTGTTTGCTTATCTTGCTGAGCTCAGTAATTTGTACGATACCTAGCTAAAACTAATATGCAAGGGTGGTCTATTTTGGCCCCTTAGACTTAACCACATTTTTCGCACCTCAATAGGTCAGAGCGACCTGACCTGAGTTATTACTTAACAGGGCTGGATTGGTAATCTGGCATACCGGGCATTTTCCCGGTGGGCCGACGCACTCTGGGGCCGATCAGGGGTGGACTGGCCATCGGGAGAACCGGGACTAAGCTGAAATGAGCCGCCGCGTTATGCAGAACAGGCCACAAAACAGCGCCGCAATATGCTGAAGGGGGCAGCGATATGCAGAAAAGGACAGCGAAAGTATGTGAATAAAAGTCTTATGTTGGATTGTTTATCCGGCTCCCGCTTCCTCCTTCAAAGAGAGCTAGAGATTTGTCACACTTAGTTCATTAGACGAGACAAGACAATGTACTATTAGATTTAGATGAGAACATGTATCACCAGTCTTAGGACTTAGTCCACATGTATATTCATTAAGTTTCATTTATTCAATATTCATATTTATATTGATTTTTACCTCATTTATAAATTTTAAAAATTAATTGTTTTTCCTTCAACAAATCATCTGACTTGAATGAAATCATTCCATCTGCTGGATCACCCTGCACCAATATTATTGGTTTTACAAAGCAAAAGCAAAATCTTTTCCAATTATGCTACATGCTTGGATACCCCCTGGTTGGGAATCACTGAGCAAGACCATCTTAAACCAGCTAAGACCTGTACACCAGCTTATGCTGCTTTAAATTGTTGTTGTTGTTATTGTTGTTTCAGCAAGTTAGAAAGAGCTAGTAAGCTTATGGCCTGTCTCGTGTGTTGGCACTCCCTGTAAACAAATGCTTGTCTTTGTTAAAGAGTTTGTGATCTCACAGGCTTCTCTCTCTGAGCCGGAAATTGTGTCTGCATTAAGTTGTGGATATGATACTAAACTGTAATTGATCTTCATTTCACCTTAATTAAAGTATGGCTTTTGGCTCTTTGCTGCCGTGGTGATAAGCGGATAAGAACGCTGTGATTCCACTAATTTCCCTGCAGCTCTGTGGTGAGGCCAGACCTGGATTAGAGGTGGATGACAATTAGATAGTGAGACGGCAGGAGTTTCAGTTCAGTTTCAGGGGCCAGTGTTAATAATGCTATTGGCTGAAATAATACAGGACAATTGGTTAAGACATTATCATCAGGAAAAGTCTCAAAATAAAGATGTTTTAGCACTGTGGATTGGCATAGCTCTATAGTAGGGGCAAAAATTACACACATGGTTATTACAGGCATTCTCAGTCACGGTCAAGAATGTAATTTGAATATATTTCTTTGCCTTCGCACAAAGGCTCTGTTCCAAAACCTAGCTGCAGCATATTAAGGCATCGTAGGCACACTCCAGATGCGAAGTCTGTTCCAAAATATATGTGCACAAATATTACAATTGTTCTTGAAATTGTTACGTTCACATGTTATGTTTGGGAAGATGAATGCGTTACCTCAGAAGAACGCAGTGACATCTGCTGGACGAGGCACTCTACAAATAGATTTTCACGCAGCCACTCACTGAAATTCACAGAGTAAAAGGTTGATCTTGGACATTTAAAAATCAATATAATTTAAAAATCAAGTTCAAATGATGATCGCGATTAACTGGAAAATCAATATTTTTTACCCAACCCTACTAAAAAGGAAAGTAGGTTCATCACTTTTCAGTAATAATAAAATGTATCAGTCTCTTAGCTATACATTTTTAACCATAATAGAACATTTTTGATATTTTGTAGCATTTGAAAAAAAAGATAGAGAGGATGAGGGTGGATGTGTCCGGGCATGTTTTCCATATGTTCCTGTACTGTAGCTCAATTAGTAGAGTGTGGCACTAACAACAGCAAGGTCATGAGTTAAATTCCCAAGGAATACAGAAAATGATAAAACTTATACCTTGAATGCATTAAGTCGCTTTTGATAAACGTGTCTGCCAGATATATGAATCAGAGTTAAATGTAAATGTTTTTGGATAAACTGGACTGAACAACAGTATGTAGCATCATGACTGTGTAAATCTGGCCATATGGTTACCTATGTAGGTCAACAAACACCCTGTTTTCAGCTGTCTGTTTTCCAGCCCGTGAAACATTACTTAATTTTCACTCTTATATAGTTAGACATTATAAAACATGTCCACTCAGTATGTCTTCCTAGTTTAACAAAACATGCAAATTTTGTCAGTAAAATGCAGGGTTCAAATAAAATAGCACCATCAATATAGTAAGAGGTGACAGGGTTACAGTAGTACTGCACATTTACATTACCATCATCAACAACACACAGTTAGCTGCTGGCAAATGTTACTGTCTCTCTCAGGACATCTAGCATTGAGCAAGCCACATTCTAATGACACGTTTCCAAAGTAGCTAAGGGCTTACAGTGACCGTACTTTGACCATACAGTGACCATAGGTCAAAGGTTATCTGTATCACCCAATATATGGAACTCACTCCCCCTGACTCTTTGCAGCATCTCTTCTATCTCTGAGTTTAAATCTCAAACTTTTTTGTTTTCTCAGTGTTATTTATTTTAATGTGTTATGTATTCACTCTCAGTGACTGTGCTATCTGAACTGTGTTTTTGTGACTGTTCTTTGTTTGTGTATTATTGTGTTACTATTGTAACGTGTCCTTGAGCTCTGGAAAGGCGCTATATAAATTAAACTTATTATTGTTAGTAGTAGTAGTATCAGTCCATCCCTTTAGCTGTTGTTTAGGTCCACCTCTCTCATGGAGCCAGCTCAGACCTGACATTGTTGGAGGAGCCTGTCTGTCAGTATCTAATTTGCTTCAGTACTTACAGACCATTAATTTTGTTCAGACTCAACCAATATTTGGGTTAAGGTCACTTCAAGGTCAAGGAGATAGCTGACCACATAGTCATACAGTATACCTTAATGTGATTTAGCATCCTTTGTTGCCTGGAACGACATTTATATCAAATAATATAAAGTATAATAATAATACATTCATATAAATTAGCCTTAAAGGGATAGTTTGCCCCAAAATGAAACTTCTTTCAAAATGTACTTAACCTTATTCCATCCCAGATGTGAATGTAGGGCTGGGCGATATGGCAAAAAAAAAAAATCTAAAAAATAAAATTTTTATCAAACTTATGGATGATTCACAATTAAATTTTTTCAACTTTTAAATGTACTCCAACATGATTCAAATTGTATGTTCTTTATTAGAAGGCAACCTGGTTAGAGAAATCCAAGTTCTATTCATTATAGGAAACAAAGGTGTGCAAGAGAAATGTACAAATGCAGCACATGGGGAAGTTGTCAACAGAGTGTAAATGTAAAATAAATTAAAATCTAATAAACCCAGATGTTCAGAAATAATAGAATAAAAAACTGCTAAATAATTCTTAGCCAGTGTAGGTATTCATTTTATCTAAACCAAGTCTATATAGAAAGTTGTCAGCATCCTACCTCCTGTAGTTTGTCTCCATGCCTCTAGAGGTCCCCTGTGTTCTCCTCTACCTTAGTTCTTCCTCGTGTGGCCTTGTTAGCATTATCCAGCTCACCTGTGCCTTGTTTCCCCCAGTGTATTTAAGTTGTGTTTTTTTCCCTTGGTTCCTCACTCAGTTTTTGAGTCTCTGCCCTGTGTTTCCTGCCTTGTCTCGCTAAAGCCGCTCTAGCTACCCCAAGTAAGATATCCTGAGGTCCTTTCACTGATTGTAATTGTTCACTGGCTCTGTTTTCTCCCCTCGTGGAGATTTATTTTCTCCTTTGGTTTTGCCCATTGTTTTTTGTTTATGTGGTTTATACCTCGGTCCGAGAAGAACTTTTGTTGATTCATTTTTGCAAGGACTTTTTTTTAATAAATCTACATCTCCTGGAATACTGCCTTAAGTGTTTCATTTGGGTTCAATATTACCACTCCCGTGGTACATTCCAGGAGATGTAGAGTGGTAGATCTCTCAACCACCACACCAGCGACACGGGTTCTAGCCCAGCTCGTGACAGAAAAACCAAGTCACAGCATGGACCCAAAAACACTCACCTCCAAGGACCTGTTGGCAGTGATTGAACCCAACCCAACACAAGTCATCTTTCCAGTGCCATGAAGCTGTTCTCAGCCATCAGGAGGACCTAATGACCAAACACTCTCAACTCCTGGCTGATGTGATGGGTTCCCTCCACCAGCTCTTTGAACTGCTCCCAGGTGCTTTGCTTCACCCCTGAGTGGCAACAGGCCTACTTCAGTTGCAGAGCCAGCCTCAATTACCACCTCCCAACCTGGGGATCCTAGTTCCTGCCAGGGTTTCCTCACCCAATGTTCTCTGACCTTCAAGCTCCAGCCCTCAAGTTCTGCTCCAAGATTGCTTACATAATTACCCTTCTCTCAGACAAGGCACTCTCCTGGGCCTCTGCAGTGTGGCGAGGCCTTTGAAGAAGAGTTCAAGTGAGTGTTTGACCATCCAGTCAGTGGTCGGGAAGCTTCCAAGTGTCTGCTTACTCTCAATCAAGGCTCCCACAGATTTCGCCATCGAGTTTCAGACCATTGCAGCAGGAAGTGGATGGAACAATGAGGCATTGATGGTCTGCTTTCAAGGAGGGCTGTCCGAGCCCCTTCAAGATGAGTTAGCCACCCGAGAACCAGCTGCTGATCTTGAGTCCCTCATTGCGATGGACAATCGCCTGAGAGAGTGGAGGGTGGCTCGCCGCAAGGCGTCTCAGTCCCAAGTTCCTGTGAGCAGATCTGTTTCCCCAGTCCATATTCCTGTGCTCAGGGCTTCCCCGGCTCCTGAACAGCCCCATGATTCCTTGGAGGACATGCAGTTGGGTCGTTCCAGGCTCTCTCCCAACGAGAGGGAACGTCGTATGTGGGAGCAACGTTGCCTCTACTGCGGTGCTTCTGGCCACTTTCGCTCCACTTGTTCCGAGCTCTCGGGAAACGGTTATCCCCGCCCAGCTACAGGAGGGCTGTGATGGGGAAAATTAGAGCTCCTCCTACTAATGCCGTTCCAGCCACTCTGTCCTGGGAGGGCCACCAGCATCGGGTCCAGGCCATGATCGATTCTGGCGCCGCAGGTGACTTCCTGGATCTATCCTTGTCTAAGGAACTTGGGATCCCTACCCAACTTCTTCCTCATCCCCAGGCAGCTACGGCATTGGATGGCAGACCTCTGGAACCTGGCAGAATAACAGAGGCCACTCAGTCCCTGCGACTTACCATCCATCAACACCAGCAAGAGGAGACTTTCTATCTTATTGACTCCCCCGAGTATCCTGTTATCCTGGGCCACCCCTGTCTGCGCAGACATAATCCCTGGATCGACTGGTCTGCTGGCACCATTCGGACCTGGGGTTCCACTTGCCATCTCACCTGCCTGAGTCCCTCAGCCCCTAGTTTTGAGTTTCAAGAGTCTGTCGACCTGTCTTGAGTCCCCAGTTCCTATCATCAGTTCAAGGCAGTGTTCAGCAAGTCCCGGGCTACCTCCTTACCACCTCACCGCCCCTACGACTGTGCCATTGAGCTACTCCCTGGCTCCTGCCCTCCCAGGGGTCGGATCTTCTCCCTGTCATCCCCCGAGTGCACAGCAATGGATACCTACATTAAGGAATCATTGGAAGCCGGCATCATCCGTGCCTCTACTTCCCCGGCTGGGGCGGGCTTCTTCTTTGTGGGGAAGAAAGACAGGGGTCTTAGGCCATGTATCAATTACCGTGGCCTCAACAAGATCACGGTTCGGAATCGATATCCCCTTCCTCTCATGGCCACTGCTTTCGAGCTACTACAAGGGGCTTCCATTTTTACTAAACTGGATCTACGCAACGCTTACCATCTCGTGCGGATCCGACAGGGGGACGAATGGAAGATGGCCTTCAACACCCCCACGGGCCACTATGAGTATCTGGTGATGCCGTTCGGGCTTACCAATGCCCCCGCTGTGTTCCAAGCACTGATAAATGACGTTCTCCGGGACATGCTTAACCAATTCGTCTTTGTATATCTTGATGATATCCTCATTTTCTTTGGGTCATTGGAGGAGCACAAGGGGCACATCAGCAGAGTCCTCCAGAGACTCCTTGACAACCATCTCTACGTGAAGCCCGAGAAATGTGAGTTTCACGTAACCCAGGCTCAGTTTCTCGGGTTCATCATCACTCCTGGCCATGTGGAGATGAACCCTAAGAAGGTTGAAGCTGTCCTCAACTGGCCTATTCCCGCCACAGTTAAGGAGGTTCAATGTTTCATCGGCTTCGCAAACTTCTATAGGAGGTTCATTACGAGCTTCAGCTCCATGGTGGCCCCCTTAACTGCGCTGACCAAGGGAGGAGGAATCAAGGTTCACTGGGGTCCGGAGGCAGCGGGGGCCTTCGAGGAGCTCAAGCGCCGCTTCACTTCCACTCCCATTCTCTCGATCCCCGACCCAGAAAGACCTTTCGTGGTGGAAGTGGACGCCTCAGAGGTGGGCGTAGGGGCCATCCTGTCACAAAGGGGTGAGGATGGGAAATTACACCCTTGTGCCTTCATGTCTCTTTGCCTGTCGGATGCCGAGCGCAACTACCACGTGGGGGATTGAGAGTTGCTTGCAGTTAAACTCGCCTTGGAGGAGTGGTGCCATTGGCTTGAGGGGGCTCAGCACCCTTTTCAGGTGCTCACGGACCACAAGAACCTGGAATATCTCCAGCAGGCTAAGCGGCTTAACCCTCGGCAGGCTCGATGGTCATTGTTTTTTAATCGATTTCAGTTTCTCCTGTCTTACAGACCCGGCACCAAGAATGTCAAGCCGGATGCCCTGTCCCAAGCCTACTCTCCCGAGACACAGGAGAAGCCTTTGGCATCGATTATTCCGAGGTCTAGGATTGTCGCACCCCTTCAGTGGGAACTGGAAAGGGTGGTGCGAGAAGCTCAAGCCCAAGAGCCAGACCCAGGAGGTGGTCCGGCAGGACACCTGTACATCCCTCAATCTGCCCGGGCCCGGGTCTTACAGTGGAGTCACGAGTCTCCCTTGACGTGCCATCCAGGAAATGCTCGCACTCTTGACTTCCTCCAACGGCGGTTTTGGTGGTCGTCCATCAAGGAAGACATAAAGGTCTATGTGGAGGCCTGCCCCGTGTGCAGCCAGGGAAAGTCTACACATCAGCGACCTCAGGGACTGCTCCATCCCTTACCCGTTCCCCGTAGGCCATGGTCGCACCTTTCTTTGGACTTTGTCATGGGACTCCCACCATCCCAGGGCAACACTGTCATCCTGGTGGTTGTGGACCGGTTCTTTAAGGCCGCACGGTTCATTCCCCTGCCCAAATTGGCTTCGCCAAAGAGACAGCAGAGCTTCTCATGAACCATGTCTTCCGGGTGTTTGGAATCCCCCTGGATATTGTTTCCGACCGAGGGCCCCAATTCTCATCCCGGTTCTGGGGTGCCTTCTGCAAGCTGGTTGGGGCCACAGCCAGCCTATCGTCTGGGTTCCATCCAGAGTCTAATGGCCAGACAGAACGGATTAACCAGGATCTGGAGACCACTCTGCAGTGTATGGCGGCCAATAACCCCACCTCTTGGGCTACCTACATCATATGGGCAGAATATGCCCACAACAACCTCCTGTCCTCGGCCACTGGACTATCCCCCTTTGAATGCCAGTTCGGGTATACCCCCCCATTGTTCCCTGAGGAAGAGTCACAGGTTGGCGTTCCCTCGGCCCGGCATTTTGTCCAACGCTGTCGGCAGACCTGGAGGAAGGTTAGGCTTGCCCTTCTTCAGACCTCCCAGAGATACCAACGTCAGGCTAACTGCCGCCACCGGACGGCCCCTAATTTCCGAGCTGGTCAAAGAGTCTGGCTAGCCACCAAGAACCTTCCCCTCTGGGTCGAATCAAGGAAGCTTTCCCAGAAATACATTGGCCCTTTTAGCATAGCAAGGAAAGTTAACCCTGTTTCCTATCGTTTGTTTCTTCCCCGTTCACTTAGAATTAACCCTACATTTCATGTCTCATTGCTAAAACCTGTTTTGTCTTCTCCATTTGCCCCCCCATGCAGACCCCCTCCACCTCCCAGGATCATTGATGGCCAGCCATTGGGTCCAACATTACCACTCCCGTGGCTCAGTGGTAGATCTCTCAACCACCACACCAGCGACCTGGGTTCTAGCCCAGCTTGTGACAGAAAGTTATCTAGAAATCAATATCTATAAATTATCAAGTTTATCTAGAAAGTACTCATTGTATATCAAACAATTTGTGTGTATCTTCATAAACCTCTGTAGACAGAGACGCACCATCTAGCAGTTCACAAAGAGAAGCACAACAATATTAAATAATTTATCATTACAATTCAACTAGCAAAGTTTGTCAAAATGATCACTTGCCAAATGTTGGCTATTGATGCAGTACACTTGAAACACATCACAGAACAAAGTAATAAGTAGCGATCTATCTGAATCATCATGGCAAAAGGAGTGGCAGATGTTTGATTCTCCCATATATAGCCTCTCCATGATTTGAAATGAAGCGCAATAACTGTTATGCAAGTAATGCTTTTTTATGGGTAAATAGAAAAGAAAGGAGCCTGTTCATCAACATGTGCACGCCGAGGCCAGTTATAGTCTTAAGCTGGTGTATACATGCGTGATGGAAGGAGATGTGCTGTACAATCACACATATTGATGGGGAGTCGACTCAAAAAGAGTTGATTCCTCGACTCTGACTCGTCCTAGAATCGGAGTCGACTCTGATACAGGAATCGATTCTTTTGTTCGACTCCGTTACTTTATGAACAGGACGTTGTGATTGAATAATGAATTGGAACCAATCACATCCTCTACAAACACCTGTTGGTTGGTGGGACACCACCTCATTTATCATGTGCGTTTTTTAATTGAGAGATAATGTGTGTGCGTGCAAAAGAGAGAGAGGGTGTGACAGATTTTAAAACTTTTGGAAGTTTTTGTAGTATTACATCAATGCAAGGGATAGTGGTTGGAGAAGTGGATTCTCCCAATTTGTCTAGTTTCTATATGACAATGAAATTATTTCCGACCCAGCCTGTTTCTTGTTATTTACCCTCTTAAAATTGGATATGAGCAGCAACTAGGGAATGACATTGTTTATTGACATTGACACAGTCATTTTAAGGTAAAGTTATGCAATGTCTCTAATTATAATAGCATGAGTTTATGTCTTCATGTCACACATTTTAAAAACTAAATTTAGTGTGCGATTAAAGACTGCAGTCTTCACAGGGCCATCGCCAGAACATATGGAATAGGAAAAACTATTAACTTACAGGTAAGCTATTGATGTTTTATCAAAGTAATAACCACACCAATATATCTTAATTAAACCCACTGCTATTTAATCTGTTGTGGTTGAGACTGTTGAGTTTAAAATTTGCACCATACATTCCATAAAAAAGCAATTTCACATACCATATTGTATGTTCCATTTAAAAACAATGGGTCAGAAGTTTACATTTGTTAGTATTTGGTAGCATTGCCATTAAATTGTTTAACTTGGGTCAAACATTTTGGGTAGCCTTCCACAAGCTTCTCACAATAAGTTGCTGGAATTTTGGCCCATTCCTCCAGACAGAGCTGGTGTAACTGTGTCAGGTTTGTAGGCCTCCTTGCTCGCACACGCGTTTTCAGTTCTGCCCAGAAATTTTATGTCGGATTGCGGTCAGGGCTTTGTGATGGCCACTCCAATACCTTTGTTGTCCTTAAGCCATTTTGCAACAACTTTGGAGGTATGCTTGGGGTCATTGTCCATTTGGAAGACCCATTTGCGACCGAGTTTTAACTTCCTGGCTGATGTCTTGAGATGTTGCTTCAATATATCCACATAATTTTCCTTTCACATGATGCCATCTATTTTGTGAAGTGCACCAGTCCCTCCTGCAGCAAAAGGCAGCGTAAAAGTAATTCATAAGACTCCAGTGGTTAAATCCATATCTTAAGAAGCAAGATGATAGGTGTGGGTGAGAAACAGATATGGATCACTATAAATCTCCACTTTCACTTTCACATTCTTCTTTTGTTTTTGGCAATTCAAATTGTTTGTGCATACCACCCACTTAAATATGAACCTGTTTCTCACCCACACCTATCATATCGCTTCTGAAGATGTAGCTTTAACCACTGGAGTCTTAGGAATTACTTTTACATTGCTTTTATGTGATTTTTGGAGCTTAAAAATGTTAGTACCCATTTATTTGCATTGTGAGGACCTACAGAGCTGAGATATTCTTCTAAAAGTCTAATGTTTGTGTCCAGCAGAAGAAAGAAATTAATTTACATCTGGAATGGCATGAGGGTGAGTAAATGATGAGAGAATTTTCATTTTTGGGTGAACTATCCCTTTAACCCTATGCTGAATCTTGCCTATAGCAAAAGGTCTGATCTGTACTGCAGCTTACTCTGGCCAAAAACCACTCGCTTAGACAGGAGGAGCTGTCTGACTGACATATAAAGCGATCAGTCAGAGTTTGTATTGTTTCTTTGTGCTGTTTAGGGGCGGGGTAATCTATAATATATTGTAATCTAGATCTATATTATACTCTACATAAAGGGATAGTTCACCCAAAAATTCTCATTATTTACTTACCCTCATGCTATCTATGTGTATGACTTTCATAGTTCTGATGAACACAAACAAAGATTTTTAGAAGAATATCTCAGATCTGTAGGTCCATGCAATGTAAGTGAATGATGATCAGGCTTTGAAGCCCCAAAAAGGAGATAAAGTCAGTATAAAAGTAATCCATACGATTCCAGTGGTTTAATTAATGTCTTCTGAAGCGATCCAGTTGGTTTTGGGTGAGAACAGACTAAAATATAACTACTTTTTCACAGTACATCTTGACATTGCAGTCTCTAGACAAAATCATGATTTCAAGCTCAGATACACTTCCTAGTGCTTGATGCATGCGCAGAGTGCTAGATGGTGCTGTAGGAAGTGTAATCGAGCTTGAATTCATGATCGCGAAGGAGACTGCTGTCAAGATGTATAGTGAAAAAGGAGTTATATTTTGGTCTGTTCTCACCCCAAACCAGCTTGAATGCTTCAGAAGACATTGATTAAACCACGGGAGTCGGATGGACAATGTTTATGCTGACTTTATCTGCTTTGTAGAGCTTCAAAGGCCTGATCCTCATTTACTTGGATTGCATGGACCTACAGAGCTGAGATATTCTTCTAAAAATCTTCATTTGTGTTCTGCAGAAAAAATAAAGTCATACACATTTTAGGGTAAATGATGAGAGAATTTTAATTTTTGGGTGAACGAACCAAAATGATCAGTTAATTTAAATAATGGCATTTAAATATAATCTAGTTTAAAAATATTTAAAAAAATATAAAATAAATTATTAAAAACGATCTAGTTTACTTGCTACTAACTGCCACAAAAAACTCTGAATGTCTTTAAAAGAATCGATGTCACTAATTTGACAAACTTGGATTATTTCATCCTAAAAAGCTCTCAACATGACATTGTTTTCAAGCAGACTGATTGAAAAACAAACAAAACAAAACAAAAACTCTGTGCCCTTACTCACGGAGGTTTTGTCAAACCAGCCAATCAGATTACAGATTGGCTGAGATTTAGGCTGAGACTAACCCTATGCTTATGCCTAGCCCTACATCTAAAATCAGAGGACTGTGATTAGTTAGGAATGATCCAAGGAAATGTCCTAATTTTTGTAATCATGTTGTGCTAGCCATACAGTATATGCTGTATGCTTATTTTTTTTTTTTTTTTCAAGCATGCCATTCATAAGTTAATGTCTAAATCTCTCCATGGCTTAACATGGCAGTAAAGAAAAAAATATATATATTAAGGAATTCTTAAATTCAGTTGTAAACTTCATTGGTGAACTTAATTGACTTAAGTAAAGATGATTGTGTTTGTATATTTCTTTTGCCATTCTGTTTCCTGCAGTGCTATTTGGCATAAAATGGATGCAAAGTAGTCAGGTAAATTATGTATGGATGTTATCATAGATTGTATTGGTCTAGCATATTGTAAGTGATAATGAGATACTGTGATTTTTTTTTTATAAACCTGGAAAACAAAGGAAACCCACACTAATAATCACAGGCTTAACAATTCCCCGTACAGTGACACAATTCCATCGACTCTTTTGCTGGTTGAGGCAGCCACATTCTTCTCTCTTATCAAATAGAGATTTCAGAGTCATTATATCCGATCAAAGGCAAAGACAGAAGTGAAATGAACAGTGCTTCTTGTGTAGAGTAATGGATCTAGAATGTTTTAATCTCAAGAAAGATGGAAACCTACTTACGGGCTAGATTGAACAGTCCTAAACCTTTTTGTCTTGTGTCATTGACATCTTTTTCACAAGTTCTAATATAAAATGCCTCCACAACCCATTCACAATCACTATTCAGATATTTTTATTTTTTTTAAATCAATTTGTCTCACTGTTCTGTGTCTCGTTTGTGATTAATTAAGAAATCTTATAACAATTGCTTCGTTGAATTAGACCTCGTTTGACTTCTGAACTTGTAATTGATGCTCTCGATGCTTCATGCCGGTGTAGTAGCCCTTGATTACCTTGTGCATATGCATTTAAACATAAATTACTTTCATGGCACAACCAGCTTTTGATCGGGCTAGTGTAAGTGCCATCTCATCCTGTGTGGCTATTTGCATACTAATTCCATATTGACTTGATTTCAAAGGTAATTAGAGACACAGAGGAGCATACTGGCAGATTAATTATTTTACTTTTCTTTTCACTGGCATTTCTTTTATTCTGTCGAGTTCTCAGGTTTGCAGTAAGCAGTTGTTCGTGTTGGAAAATTGCGCGCAAGCAAACACGGGCCATGAAATGATAACATTTGCCTTCCATCAAATTATCTTGTAAATGAGGAGAAAATGGCACTCTTGTCTTCAATTATAGGAAATGACAGAGGACTGCAAAAAAACAAGCACCTTAAGCCATTCTTGGTATGCAAATGCTGCTCATTTGCTGGTAATGACTCCTCCTAAAGCCTAAACTGCATGCAGACCATGCAAAACTGCACAGATGTGGAAATTACTCAATGAACTGGTCACTGTCGGCCTATTTTTCTCTCTCCTTTCTCTGCAATGCTACACAGCCTCAATGGTGCTGTGTCTAAATGGGTAATCAACATATATGCACCTATTGTTCAGGGATGGATGCAACCCAGTGAGTATATAACCCTTTCTCATTGCAAATCTCTCTATGAAATGGCCTCACTCACTCAACCTTAGCACAGCTGAGCAAGAGATGAACCACAAGCCATTCATTCTCCAAAAAGTGTCACTGGGACATTTGAACATTTATATTTGACATCAAGATTAAACCGCTCTAGAGTTACTTCCTCTGTTATTTGAAGTTTGTCAGTTACCTTTTCTAAAACGTAAGGAATTATTATTATTATTATTATTATTATTATTATTATTATTATTTGACCCAGTTTTTTGTTTTTTTCAAGATAATTTTCTTCACAGCAGGGTTGAGCATTAACTTTCACAAAGAAGTGCAGCTTTGAACAGATGTGTGAGAAAATGAAAAAAGTGAAATGTGTGAGAAAAAACTGAACAGAAAAAACTGGTCTGTCCTTCAACACAGAATTCTCTCATGAAATTGTTAGGGTTAGTTAACCAGTATGACATCTTTTTTTTTTCTTTCTGGGAAACATAAAAGGTGATTTTATTTTTTTTTTTTAAAGAATATCCTAGCCACTCTTTTCCATTCAATGAAAGTGACCGGTGCTGTCAAGCTCCAAAATGACAAATAAGCACTATAAAAGTAGTCCATATGACATGTACGCTACATTATATACTGTACCAAGTCTTCTGAAGCCATATGATAGAAGAACAGACCATATTTAAAGCATTAATTTTCATTTTTGGGTGAAACATCTGTAGCCTAATTATTTTTCTTAACTCTAAGAATCTATTTTGAGATCATAAAATCTCAGTTCTCAACCTAAATTCACTCAAAGTTGGAGAGATTATATGTTTAAATAAATAAAACTGTTTTCTCCTGAGAAATGTTACATTTTTGGAGGACAGCGTGGTGTGAATATGGAGCACATTTGCTGTGTGTGATGTGTCCTCAGCATTAGCCTGGAGGCTCAGTTCTCTTAGATTTCATGATTCAGCCACTGGTCTTTAAAGTGACTGGTCATTTTGTGTACAAACAAGCCTTGAAGATCCTTCGGTAGGAAGCATGCGCCCTGCGCTCTGAACCGTAAGCACTCCAGCCAAATGCTTTTTCCAGCCAGAGGTGCTATGTGTCACAGATGTTGACCATCATTGTGAATCATTGTTTGTTACCTTAGTTTTTGTTAAGTCAACGACTGCTTAGTCTATGACAAATAATTTTCATGTACAAAGGGTGATCTGTTTTATAAATATAAGTAGAAATAATTTTTGTATCTGGAAAGAGTGTCATCCATAAAGAATATATAAAAACAGTATGGCTGCCAATATAAATATTAGTTGTGTTGTGCTTATTTGTTATTTTTTGTAGTGCCATTATATTATGAATATGCTCATGTTAAGGGAGAGTTCTTATGGCACTTTAATTAAAATGATTAGTATTGCAATAATTGGGTATGGGCAGTGTTGGGGAGTAACAAAATACATGTAATGGGATAACGTATTTAAAATACAATATATAAGTAACTGTATTCCACTACAGTTACAGTTTAAAACATTGGTAATTAGAATACAGTTACATTCAAAAAGTATTTTGATTACTAAAGAGATTACTTTGCATTTTATTGTCATTTGTTTCATTTAATATTTAGTCCTTTCAGATGGAAAAATATACACACTACCGGTCAAAAGTTTTGAAACACTTGACTGAAATGTTTCTCATGATCTTAAAAATATTTTGATCTGAAGGCGTATGCTTAAATGTTTGAAATTAATTTTGTAGACAAAAATATAATTGTGCCACCATATTAATTTATTTCATTATAAAACTAAAAATGTAATAATAATAAAAAAAGTTTTTGAAATGGATGACTTGGACCAAATAATAAAGAAAAGCAGCCAATAAGTGCCCAACATAGATGGGAACTCCTTCAGTACTGTTTAAAAAGCATCCAAGGGTGATACCTCAAGAATTTGGTTGAGAAAATGTCAAGAGTACATGTCTGCAAATTCTAGGCAAAGGGTGACTACTTTGAAGATGCTAAAATATAACACAGTTTTGATTTATTTTGTAAATTGTCAGCTTTACACTAAGCTAAAATGCTATTTCTAGCCATTTTACATGCACATTACCAGGCACGATCATACTTTTTTATCAAGAAAATTCACGTTAGATCATAATTTCTTTTTTTCTAGTAAGACCTTTGATATTAGGGCAAAAATCGTATTCTTGATAATAATTTTTGTATTGTTTTCCTGTAAAAATATCTAAAAATCCTTAAAACAAGATCAATTAGATATATCTTGTTTTAGAAACAACACTGCATAAGATATTTAGGTTTTTCAGGGAATGTATTTTTAACATGTGTATTATATCTTACTGTACTGGCAGAGTTTTTATAGTCAAAACAAGTGAAAAAAATAGTCTCGCAATATACAATTTATACAAAATATACAATATATTTATTTGATCATAATATGCATATCTATATACTATTTATTAAAAACAGGCTTACATAAAAGAACAGGCTTTTGTGTTGATAAAGAATAAAAAAATATATACATTTTCAGTCCAATGTTATATAACAAAGAGATATAAGCTACTATTCTTCTTTTAAATGGCTTACTCCAAGTAATACTGGATTTAGAGGGTGACAAAGCAGCAGACCCAAAAGGGCAACTATGGCAAATATACCAGGGGACCACATATAAGGCACTTACCGGTCGTAAAAGCATGTGACTTCAAAATACATTGAAATGTCTCAAAAACAGTAGAAAATAATCAGATGGCTTCCAGACTCACTGGATGGTATCACTGTCAGACTCAGCAGTGGCATAGGAATAATTATTTCATAATGTCTCAGAAAGCAGTGATAAAGGAGCAGTCAGTAACTTCAAAAGGACCTGTTTAAGGACCTTTTTTTATTACTTAAACAGTAGCAAAATGATGGCAAAATACTATCAGGCTGTAATGATACTATAGAGAGGAGATTAGGTATGAACCCAGGTGCAGGAGCTTTATTCAAAGAGTGCAGGACAACTGGGCAAACATTATAAATGTTTTTACTGTCTCTTTTGATCAATTTAATGCATCCTTGCTGAATAAAAGTATTAATTTCTTTAGTTTCTTTCCCAAAATAAATAAATAAATAAATTCTTACTAACCCCAAACTTTTGAACGGTAGTGTATAATGTTACAAAAGATTTTTATTTCAGATAAATGTTGTTCATTTGAACTTTCTATTCATCAAGGAATCCTGAAAATAATAATAATAATAATAATAATAATAATAATAATAATAATAATAATAATAATAATAATAATTCAACATTGATAATAATCAGAAATGTTTCTTGAGCATCAAATCAGCATATCAGAATGATTTCTGAAGGATCATGTGACACTGAAGTCTGGAGTAATGATGCTGAAAATTCAGCTTTGACCACAGGAATAAATTACATTTTACTATTGTATTATTATTATTATTTTAAATTGTAATAATATTTCACAATATTACTGTTTGTACATTGATTTGGATCAAATCAATGCAGGCTTGTTGAGCAGAAGAGACTTTTGAACTTTTGAACAGTAGTGTACATCCAACAGAATAATTCTAGCATTATTTACCACTGTAGTATTTACTACCCTAAAAACAACTGGATGATTGATGTGACACTTTGTGATAATAATGTTTGTTCCAAAAGACTTGTTTAAAATATAAATTGTGACAAGACTGTCTGTCAGTCTGTGTGTTAGTGTTGGTGGGGATTGTTCAACGATTTCAGTGCAGTTACATTGTTACGTCAGTAGGTGGCAGCAAGGGACTGTTATGAGTGAGTCAGTCAGCAGACTATTCAACCATTTCAGTCAAAAAGGCTGCTTTATTCAGGAACAAACAATGCTATGGTTATAAATATGTCAGTCATTGCTATTTCAAGAGTGAATCCCGCATTTATATGCGGATGTAATTCCCGAAACTTTGCAGCATGTACGTGGCCGTTGGTCCTCCTCTTGGCAGCATGAAAACAAGTTTTATACAAATTCTGAATAGATTATATATAGCATAGAAAGCGTACGACGAGCGCTCCCTTTATAATCATTAAAAAGCTGTCACTCATCTTCATCGTGATCTCTAGCACCCCCGTAAAATCAGGCCTATTAATAATGAAAAATGAGTAAGCCTAAATGTTTCCAATTTATGCAAGGAATACAAAAAAGCCGTGAGATGGAGTGGATAGATATAGTAGAAAGATATAGAGAGAAAATTACCCCTCAAAAAAGTCAGTAAGAAGCTTTCTCTTCCCGACTGCGAGTGGAGGTTTATTATTCTCCATTTTTTAGCTAAAGTTAGCTTCACTGGATCGGCACCAAGCAAGCAGTCATGTCAATGATGTCATGCGCTTAGCGGTCTTTAGATGTGGGGCGGGGCGTTTACATGACAACTAGCCTATAAACAAACGTAATATAAATTATTGTAAATAATTCACGAAATGTACCGTATCCACTGCATGAATTTAATCAGATTTGTCTTTATTATTTTTACTAAAATATAAGTATCTTGGGGACCCCCCTAAGTCTATTTTTTACTTCTTATGGGGGGTCCCTAATGCCTTATGGGGGGTCCCGGATTCCCCCAGCCCCCCCTCAATTCGAGCACTGGATGTAGGTGACGTCTGATTGTAGTTTTGGAGACTTTCTGACCCCAAGATCCAACTAATTTCTGCAATTCTCCAGCTGTGATCCTTAGAGAATTTTTGGCCACTCAAGGCCAAATAGTGGCAAACAGATTTTGGAGAAAAATATTTATTTAATTATGAGATTTCCCCCCTTTCAATTGGTTTACTTCAATTAAATGTTAGATTTTTGTGAATATTATTAATGAAATATCAAAAGGATAAACAACAAAGACATTTTTACGCCTTCTTTGCTCATATTTATCAAGGGTGCCAATATTTCTGGCCACAACTGTATTAACCATTGTTTTATTACAGTAATATTGTAGTAATCATGGTTAATTTTGTGGTTGCTATGGTTTTACTATAAAATATCACAGTTAAACTATGGTTACTGTAGTAAAACCATAGCAACCACAAAATTAACCATGATTACTACAGTCATGGTTACTTCAATATTACTGTAGTAAAACCATGTATAATTTAGTAGTAAAACCATAGTAACCATACAATTTACCATGGTTTTATTACAGTAACTATAGTTAAAAAATGGTAGGGTATTTGTAGAATAACCATAGTCACAAAATGTACCATGGTTTTACTACAGTAACCATTTTTTAACCGTAACATTTGTGGTAAAACCATAGTAATAATTCAGGAAAAACAACACAATGTTAATAAAATTGTTGTCATTCTCCCCAAAACATGGTTAGTTTTACTACAGTAATACTCATGGTGTTACTATAGTAAAACTCACAATTTCTTTGGCAGAATGAACTGATCGTATACCATGGTATAATGGTATAATATTTTTTATTTAAAAAATAAAATAAAAATTGTTACATGGTTACTGCAGATTTACTATAGTGGAAACATGGTTAGTTTTCATAAGGGGGGTTTCTTTTCTTTTGTTGAAACCATTGTGTTGAAACAAATGGGTTTGATTTTGGCAGAAAGGTTATGGTTGCTATTACCATGATTTTAGTTTTGTTTTGTTTTTTCTGTAGTATTACAATGGTTTACCCAGGAATACGAATACCATAGTTGAACTATAGTTCCCTATCTGTCACTCACTCAACGTTGTGTCGATGTAGTGACACTAGGGGTCACTCTTGGGGGCCCCAAACACCTCTGCTTTTTTTAAAAAAGGCCAATGAGAATTGGTGAGTGGAATTTGCATGCCACTCCCCTGGACATACAGGTATAAAAGGAGCTGGTATACAACCACTCATTCAGATTTTCTCTTCGGTGCCAAGTGTTTGTATTCAGTGCACTGAATTCAATTCCCTCCAAAGATGCACCTCAAAACTGCTGGATTTACACCGCATTTCAGCGGCTTCTCCCCCTCTGCACCTGTGGAGTGCAGAGAACGCCCCTGGGCGCTTCGGCAGAGCGAAAATAAGAGAGTATATTCTAAAAGAGTATATTTTCATTCACAAAAAGAGCGGTGCACACGGAATGTCTTTTTAAAGATGCCTTTCCATTTGTGTGTTATTCCTGGTTGCGGTCGTTATCTCTCCGCTTCTGACGGCCACTATCACTGTCTTACGTGTCTGGGCACTGCCCACGCGGAGACATCGTTCGTGGGTGAGTCATGTCCTCATTGCGAGAACACGACCATGGCAACATTGTGGTCGCGGCTTGCTTTCGTAGGAAAGCAAGCCACCCCAGCGGCTCCCTGCGCCGGTCCTTCTACCTACGGGTTTGAGGCTGCGTCGGTTAGCACTGGGGGCGATTTGGGGACAACAATGGGACCACCACCGCTGGGTATCCCCCCACGGACCTCCCATTCCCCAGCACACTCGCTTGCCCCGATCGGGCTCTCGCACGAGACAGACGGCTCGTCTCAGCACGAGTTCGACTTCTTGCTTGGAGCTCTGGAAGATGATGAGTTATCGAGCACAGCATCGGAGAGCGGGTTCGTCAAGTCTGACGCAGAGGCTTCGGCTGGGCTTCCTCCTTCGGGAACGGTCACCCAGTCTCATGCCGATGCGGAAATGATGGACATGCTTTCCCGGGTGGCCGCGAGCGTCGGGCTAGAGTGGAACCCTCCACTCTCCCCTGAACCCTTGCGGCTTGACAATTGGTTCCTGGGCTCGGGGCGCCACCCACGGCCACGCCCCACCCCCATTCCTTTCTTCCTGGAAGTGCATGAGGAGCTGACAAGATCGTCCTTCGGGGTCTACAGGGAGCTCCCTTTGAGCCCTTGGAGTCAGCTGAGCTTAAGGCACTCTCTTTGAAGACTGCCCTCCTGACTGTGCTCACTTCCAACAAAAGGGTAGGGGACCTGCAGGCGTTCTCTGTCAGCGAATCGCACCTGGAGTTTTGTCCGGGTTACTCTCACATGATCCTGAGACCCTGACCGGGTTATGTGCCCAAGGTTCCCACGACCCCTTTTAGGGATCAGGTGGTGAACCTGCAAGCACTGCCCCAGGAGTAGGCAGACCCAGCCTTGGTGTTGCTGTGTCCGGTCCGAGCTTTAAGCATCTATTTGGATCGCATGCAGAGCCTTAGAAGCTCCGAGCAGCTTTTTGTCTGCTTTGGTGGACAGCGGAAAGGAAGCGCTGTCTCCAAACAGAGGATTGCACACTGGGTCATTGACGCCATCGCGATGGCATATCAGGCTCAGGACGTGCCACCCCCTGCGGGGTTACGAGCCCACTCTACCAGGAGTGTGGTGGCCTCCTGGGCCCTGGCCAGTGGTGCATCTTTAGCAGACATCTGCAGAGTAGCGGGCTGGGCAACACCCAACACCTTCGCGAGGTTCTACAATCTCCGGGTTGAGCCGGTCTCGTCCCGTATATTGGCAGGCACGAGCAGGTAAGTTCCGGGACAGCTGACCGGGTGTACCGCTTGCACATAGCACCTTTCCCCTCCATTGAGGTGAAGACGTGCGCTCTTGACTCCCAGTCGTGTTCACAGACTATGATCCCTGGGTGACTTTCCTCCTTAGCCCTCTGGCAGTTGAGTTTACGGAAAAACTCGCTGACTGGCCCAGTACGTGCGCTAATGAGCCCCTGTACTGAGGTAGGTGCTCCACATGTGCTGGTTCCCCGAAGGCGACCCCATGTGATATCTTCCACAAAATTGTTTCCCTGTTGGCAGTTTGTGTCTTCCCTGGGCAGAGGCCCCTCTGCTCCCGGTCGCCATGCTCTGTAGAAACTCCTCCCCCTTCGGGTAGGACCTACCATGGAACCTCTCCACATGACATACTTCTGACAAGACTCAGTAAGACCATATGATGTATTCCACTCAAAATACTCCTTTTATACCCGTATGTCCGGGGGAGTGGCATGCAAATTCCACTCGCCAATTCACATTGGCCTTTTTTAAAAAAAGCAGAGGTGTTTGGGGCTCCCAAAAGTGACCCCTAGTTTCACTACATCGACACAACATCTCGTTCCCTCCATCAGGGAACGGAAGTTACAAAAGTAACCATGACATTACTGTAGTAAAGCCATTGTTAATTTATTGCAAGGGAGCACAAAATAATTGCGACAGAACGCAAAAGTTGCAAAAGGAAACAGAATTATTTCAGAAAATAAATTCTCTCTTATCAAATAAGATCCATAGGTTTAGAACAACATGAGGGTGAGTAAATAATGACAACATTTTCATTTATGGGTGAATTATTCCTTAAGACAGAAAATATGCTAGCATTGTTTGAACAGCTGAAACTATAACTTCTTTACTGCTCCCTTCCAAAAAACAGTGCCAAAGTAGTGTCAATTTATTTTTTCATTCAATTAGAAAAAATAAAAATAAAATAAAAAATACAGAAGAATAGACATAATCATTGGTCTCTGTGAGAGTCTAAAGCTCTGTTTTTGTCAGTCTGAGAGCCAGACTCAAATGAGTGCTCCCTCAACCTCTCACTGCAGAGGTGTTGCCACTCTTGTTAGTATGCTAGTGTGTTAGAACTAATGGCCACATCTGTCAGCAGCAGGGAAGCTGGGCCAGGTTTTTACCTGTCAGTCCAAAAACTAAGCACAAGCCAAATAAACAGCTTTTTTCCATCTGTCATGTCGCCTCTGTCTGTTTTCCATGAAAAAGGTTCAACTGGTGGACAACACCTTTGTACACCTGGGACAGGAGGGGAGAGGTAGTGATGGAAGGATGCCAGAACACTTTTCCCACAGGTGCCAGGGCAGCAGAATACAGAATGAGCAGTGTTCTTGTCTTATCCTTTCTGCTCAGGTGATTTTTAGGTAGGGAGTACAATATGACAATGGCATCCACAGTGGCTTAATGACTAAATATACGTAAATATAAATGTTAATCACTATATTTTGTGAATGTATGAGTGAAATAAGTTCTGCGGTTAACATTACTTGAAGAGGCTTCCCCATTTTGTCGTACTACATAAATTACAGTCATACCTGTATGTCAAACGTAAATTTTAAAGCCGCTATATTCTTTTAAAAATGTAAGTTGCTACAAAAGGACTACAATGGCTGTCCAATATTTTTTTTTTCTCTCCACTTTTCTCCCCAATTTGGCATGCCCAATTCCCAATGTGCTCTAGGTCCTCGTGGTGGCATAGTGACTTGCCTCAATCCGGGTGGCGGAGGATGAATCTTTGTTACCTAGTGCATATGGAGGCTTCATGATATTCTCCGCGGCATCCATGCACAACTCACCACATGCCCCACCGAGAGCATGTTATAGCGACCATGAGGAGGTTATAACACCTTAGCAACTGGGCCAATTGGTTGCTTAGGAAGCCTGACTGAGTCACTCAGCACACCCTAGATTTGAACTTGTGACTCCAGGTGTGGTAGTCAGTGTCTTTACTTGCTGAGCTACCAAGGCCCCCCAAAATAGCCTCATTTGTAATAGTTGTAGTCCCTATTTAGCAACTCGTGAGCACCTTGACTGTAATTTATGTTGTAGATCACAAAGGAAAAGTTTCTTCAAGTAATGTTAACCACAGACCTTATTTTACTCAAACATTATATATATATAAAAAAAGAAAACATGGGAAATTCCTGAGTGAACCCATGATTTGAAAATGGTAATTTATTTTATGAATTAATCAAATCATGTTATGTGCAATGTGACATAGCAATTATCACATGTGCTGTATGATAAAGCAGTTCTGCATGAATTTGTAATGGAGCCACTGGCAGTATTGTTGAACAGTGACTCCATTAGAGCACAGCTGTATGGAATATGATGGGTGAACTTGGGAGGGTTGTGATTACTCCCCCGTGAGCACAATTGCTGGAATATTCATGGTGCTCATACATCGCCACAAATTTGTGTCATGAAAATTGGCCACTGTGGTTCTTGACTGGGCTTTGGCATAAGCACCATAGCTTTTCTTTATTTTTTTTTTAATTAGAAAGTAAAATTACATGCATGACTAGTGATGCGAATACATATATGTACAATCTATGTACAACAACAAATACAAGTTGTTCACTGGAAGAATTTTGTATAATACCTACAAACGTAGTTTTCCTGCAGTCACATTTTTTACAATGTAGTAGAAATATATTGGGCTAGAATCAGTAATTCTAATTATTTGCATACTGACAGCAGAGATCTCTCTCACCTCTAAAACAACTGACATAATCTCTTCTTTCAAGTTGTGCCTAAGTAGGCTACAGATTTATTTTATTTTCCAAAAAATCTTTACATTGACAAACATTCTTATATCCATGTACACAAATCCATATTTTTTGTATAAATGCATTTACACTGAAGGACACCATTGCCAAAAACAATGCTTTCTCAGATATAATCCCCTTGATGCTAGAGTCCTCTTTTTGGATATTGCTGTCATGATTCACTGTTTTTTGCCTTGTGTTTTGCCCCGTCATCTGTTTCCCCCGGACTACACTTCCCATAATTCCCTGCCCTCATCACTGCCAGCTGTTCCCTATTGTTCTCACCTGTGTATCATTTCCTCATTTACCCCTGTTTATATAATGCCCTGATTTCTACCCAGTCTTGGTGAGATTTTTGTTTTTCCTCCTGTTCCCGTATCAGTTCCCAGTATGGATGTAATTTTTGTTTATTTCTTGGTTCTTAGTTCTGCCTAGTTCCAGTGCTTTCCATGTTATTTTGTACTTTACTTTATTTCTTTATTAAACTTCTTAAAGCCGCATCTAGATCCAGCTCTCGTGACTTCCTTCAAAACGTTACAAAACAACTCACCACAAAATGGATCTAGCGGCATACTTCGTGCAACTGAGCCAGGCGGACTTATCGATAAGGGAATACTCCCACTTCTTCAGCACCGTAGCCTGCCACACAGGATTTGATGATTCCACCCTGAAATTCATATACCGGATCGGACTCACAGCTCACCAGTGGAGGGAATTGCCGGAGACTGGAGAGTATATGTGGGAGGAATATGTGAAGCTAATATTAGAAACTCTCGCTTCAGAGGATCCTCCTCTCTCTATCCCAATCCCAACTTCCGAGCCTTCCATGCCTAAGTCTGCTCCACGCCATGTCCCAGCCAAGTCTGAGTCTGCTCCACGCCATGTCCCAGCCAAGTCTGAGTCTGCTCCACGCCATGTCCCAGCCAAGTCTGAGTCTGCTCCACGCCATGTCCCAGCCACGTCTGAGTCTGCTCCATGCCATGTCCCAGCCACATCTGAGTCTGCTCCAAGCCATGTCCCAGCCACGTCTGAGTCTGCTCCACGCCATGTCCTAGCCACGTCTGGGTCTGCTCCACGCCATGTCCCAGCCACGTCTGGGTCTGCTCCACGCCATGTCCCAGCCACGTCTGGGTCTGCTCCACGCCATGTCCCAGCCACGTCCGGGTCTGCTCCACGCCATGTCCCAGCCACGTCTGGGTCTGCTCCACGCCATGTCTCAGCCACGTCTGGGTCTGCTCCACACCATGTCCTAGCTATGTCTGGGTCTGCTCCATGCCAGGTCATTCCCGAGTCTCTGCCCATGTCCACGACCACGGAGGTCATTCCCGAGTCTCTGCCAGTGTTCACGACCACAGATGTCATTCCCAAGTCTCTGCCCATGCTCATGACCACAGAGGTCGTCCCCGAGTCTCTGCCAGTGTTCACGACCACAGAGGTTGTTCCTGAGTCTCTGCCAGTGTTCACGACCACAGAGGTCGTTCCCGAGTCTCTGCCAGTGTTCACAACCACAGAGGTAATTTCCCAGTCATCCAGGACTCTTTGTCTCGAGCCTCCCATGGCTCCACCTTCTACAGCTTTGCCCCTCGAGCCTGCCACGGCTCCGCCTTCTACGGCTTCACCCCTCGAGCCTCCCATGGCTCTGCCTCCAATGGCTTCGCCCCTCGAGCCTGCCATGGCTCCGTCTTCCACGGCTTAACCCCTCGAGCCTGCCACGGCTCCGTCTTCCACGGCTTCACCCCTCGAGCCTGCCATGGCTCCGCCTGCCATGGCTCCACCTGCCATGGCTTCACCCTTCGAGCCTCCTACGGCTCTGCCTGCCACAGCTTCACCCCTCGAACCTCCAATGGCTCTGCCTGCCACGGCTTTACCCCTCGAGCCTCCTACGGCTCCTCCTTCCACAGCTCCGCCCTCAGAGTTTTCCACGGCTCCAGTCTCTAGTCTGTGGCCACCTCCCAGGCCTCCTGACCATATCTTGACCCTGTGGTCACCACCCAGGCCTCCTGACCCTGTTTCAGTCCTGTGGCTGCCAACCAGGAATCCTGATCCAGTCCCTACCTTGAGGTGGTCTCCTGGCCATCTGGCTGATCGGCTCTGGTCTTCTGGGTCCCCTGGCTGTCCGCCTGATCTGCTCTGGTCTTCTGGGTCTCCTGGCTGTCCGCCTGGTCTGCTCTGGTCTTCTGGGTCTCCTGGCCATCCGCCTGATCTGCTCTGGTCTTCCCGAACCTCTTTTGTCTCCGGCTCCATCTTGGCCCTGCCAACCATCCCAGCCTTCCTTGAGGGTCAGGAGCTGCTCATTTGGGGGGGGGGATGTCATGATTCACTGTTGTTTTCCTTGTGTTTTGCCCCCAGTCATCTGTTTCCCCCGGACTACACTTCCCATAATTCCCTGCACTCATCACTGCCAGCTGTTCCCTATTGTTCTCACCTGTGTTTAATTTCCTCATTTACCCATGAGTATATAATGCCCTGATTTCTACCCAGTCTTTGTGAGTTGTTTGTTTTTCCTCCTGTTCCCGTATCAGTTTCTTGGTTCTTAGTTCCACCTAGTTCCAGTGTTTTCTATGTTATTTTGTACTTTATTTCTTTATTAAACTTCTTAAAGCCGCATCTAGATCCAGCTCTCGTGACTTCCTTCCAAACGTTACAATTGCTGTACATGCCAGTAAAGTTAAGAAATTATTTTATATGACAAATAAAACTCCTATGTCAGTGTAACACTTCTCAGTGGAAAGGAGGAGGTGAGAAGCAAGATTTCCTGGTTCAGGTAGGTGTTTAATTATGCACCCTGACGCTTACAGTTCCACACTCGACAGCTTCACAGGCAAATATTTACTTAAACAGTTCCACTTCATTACACTATCAACATAATATCATGTAGCACCGTGGCCTTCCTTGCGCCAGTCTCTCTCCCCGTCTGCTGGCGGTGTGGCTCTTTTATGCCGCTCTCCCCGTGCTCACTGAAAATAGAGACAGGTGTTAGACATAATCTAGCTCAGGTGTAAGCGCCCTTACCGCTTTCTCTCTCTCCGGAGAGATGCTTGACCACGCCCCCGCTACCACAGTCAGGCAAGTTATTTCATTTCGTTTTATTGTTTAGTTTCATTTCGTTTTATTGTTTAGTTTCATTTCGTTTTATTGTTTAGTTTTGTTTCATTTCATTTTAATGTTTCATTTTGTTTTATTGTTTTATTTAATTTCATTGTTTCATTTCGTTTTGTTTTATTGTTTCGTTTTACTGTTTCATTTTATTGTTTCATTTTGCTTTGTTTCACTTTGCTTTGCTTTGTTTAATTATTTTGAAGGTGTAATATCTTTTTTCTATAAAGCAGTCAATATTAGTAGAGCACAACAATCAGTCAACAGTAAGGTACCAGATATCTCTTATTCTCCAAGATATACAGTCACAATATTTACTGGACTTTATGTCCAGAGGTTACTGTATGAGCAAATGCATCAAATGGTGTGTGTTTAAATCCAGACTTTTGTGTGTAAACTGCTTGATGACCTTTGCTTTGTAACTTTGTGTGTGCACAATGTGGGAATGACATTACCATTTGGCAAATCCTGTATTCAAAAGACTTTTGGCTTCATACCTTCAGTCGTCACTGTGACTATTAAAATTGAGGGAGATAATTTCAGCAATGGGCCAGCGAGGCACTTCATTGCTCTTTACAAATGTACACAGTTGTTCATTAGGCAAATGTTTCCTGTTAATGGGAATTTCTCATAATTTCTTTTTATATAAATTGGTAATTAAAGGCTGGTATGATCTTTTTTATTATTATTATGTTAGAGAATAGTTGAAGCATAACATGCGCATTTTTATATAAACATCAAGAATGTAGGTTACATTTTATATGAATGTTTTAAGGAAAGTGTCTATTTTAGGTGCTGCACTTGTCAATTTTGACCAACATTTTAGGTTCTGTGACAGGTCAAGTTCCCTATCTGTCACTCACTCGACGTTGGTGTCGATGTAGTGACACTAGGGGTCACTCTTGGGAGCCCGAGACACCTCTGGTCTTTGATAAAAGGCCAATGAAAATTGGCGAGTGGTATTTGCATGCCACTCCCCCGAACATACGGGTATAAAAGAAGCTGGTATGCAACCACTCATTCAGATTTTCTCTTCGGAGCCGAACGGTCATGCTCATTGAGCTGAATACTACTGTTCATTCACCTGCTGGATCTGACGGCGCATTTCAGCGGCTTCTCCCCCCTCTGCACTGGTGCACTGCAGAGAACGCCCCTGGGCGCTTCGGCAGAAAAACTAGAGAGTATATTTTCTGAAAGAGCATTTTTCCCCTCTAAAAGAGTATATATTTCTCTAAAAGAGCGCACACACGGAACATCTTTTTAAAGACGCGTCTTTTTAAAGATGCTTTTCCGATTGTGTGTTATTCCTGGTTGTGCTCGTTATCTCTCGCCTTCTAACGGTCACGATCACTGTCTTTCGTGTCTAGGCACTGCTCACGCGGAGACAGCGTTCGTGGATGGTCACATTCTCATTGCGAGAATGTGTCCATGGCAACGTTGCGGTCGCGGCTCGCCTTCGTAAGGAAGCGAGCCACCCCAGAGGCTCCCGCCTCGGTCCTTTTACCCACGGGTTTGAGGCCAGCGCGGCTAGCACTGGGGGCGATTTGGGGACCCCAATGGGACCGTCTCCGCCGGGTATCCCCCCGCGGACCTCCCATTCCCCAGCACGCTCGTTTGGCTCAACCTGGTTGAGATGGGTGAGGCCGACAGGACACGATTCCTTGCTGTCCCCATTTTCCAGGCGGGCCTATTCGGCGACACTGTCGAGGACTTTGCCCAGCAGTTCTCGATGGTAGAGCAGTAGATGGATGCTAGCCAGCTTGTCCTGCCCCGGCGTGGCTCAAGATCCCCCCATCTACTCATCGCCGAGGGCGTCCCCCTGCGGTGACTGCACCGGCTCCGCCGCAGCCCGCCCCTCCGGCCCGGCCCCGGTGTGGAGCCCACCGCAGGAAGCCGACGCCACCCGTCTCACAGCCGGCACCGAAGAACCCACGGAGGTCTTCGAAGCGCCCCTGAGACGGGCGACCCAGGGACAACGAAACCCGCTGCTCTGGAGCTGGTAAGCAGATCTTCTTTTTGTTACCTTTTGCATTTAAATTGCGCTGCATGCCCAAGTGGCTGCAGTACTCAAGAGCTCCGCAAGAGTGGTTTCCTTGTTCCCTGGGTCACATATTCGGTGTGTACGGCTGGCATCACGACCACCGTCCACCACTCCATTTGGCAGGTTGGCGCTCCAGCAGCGGTCTCCCGCCCTGAGCGCCCAGCTGTGGCACAAATCCGCCCCCGATGTGACAGTCTCCACGGGTCATGAGGACAGGCCCCTTCCTCCCCCGTCCCAGGCTGTTCCGGGGGTGGTCACAAGGAGCCAGGTAAGTGCTTCAATGTCCTCGGACTCAGCACGGCCACGATGTGGTGTGGCACCTCAAGCTCCGCCCCGCCGCGAGGCCCCACCCGCCGGTACATCCGATGACGTTGTCCCTTTGGTCCCCCTTGCGCGGAACTCGGGTGCATGGCTTGCGCTTTCCAGTCCGTCGCGAGGGCTGGTCCGGACTGTCCGACTCGGCTGCACGATTCACTTCGCTGGGCATCCGCCCAGGTCCAGCGGTGTCCACTTCACCTTGGTGAAAGATGGAAACGCTGCTACCTTGCGCGGAGATCGCTACCCTCCTACGGAAGGACGCGATAGAACCTGTCCCTCCAGCCGAGATGAAGAGGGGGTTTTACAGCCCCTACTTCATTGTACCGAAAAAAGGCAGTGGGTTGCGGCCAATCTTGGACCTGCGAGTACTGAACCGGGCCTTACACAGACTCCCGTTCAAGATGCTGACGCAAAGACGCATTCTAGCGAGCATCCGGCATCAAGATTGGTTCGCGGCGGTAGACCCGAAGGATGCGTACTTTCACGTCTCGATCCTTCCTCGACACAGACCCTTCCTGCGGTTTGCGTTCGAGGGTCAGGCGTATCGGTACAAGTCCTCCCTTTCGGCCTGTCCCTGTCTCCTCGCGTCTTTACGAAGATCGCAGAGGCTGCCCTTGCCCCGTTAAGGGAGGTGGGCATTCGCATTCTCAACTATCTCAACGACTGGCTAATCCTAGCTCACTCTCGAGACGGGTTATGCGCACACAGGGACCTGGTGCTCTCACACCTCAGCCGACTAGGGCTTCGGGTCAGCTGGGAAAAGAGCAAGCTCCTCCCGGTTCAGAGCATCTCTTTTCTCGGTTTGGAGTTGGACTCAGTCTCCTTGACGGCGCACCTTACGAACGAGCGCGCCCAGTCGGTGCTGGCCTGTTTGAAGGCGTTCAAACAGAAAACAGCGGTTCCACTGAAACATTTTCAGAGGCTCCTGGGGCATATGGCGTACTCGGAGGTGGCCACCCCGCTCGGGTTGATGCATATGAGGCCGCTTCAGCACTGGCTCCAGACTCGAGTCCCGAGACGGGCATGGCACCACGGGACACACCGCGTGGCCATTACGTCGGTCTGTCACCGTCTTTTCAGCCCTTGGACCGACCTCTCGTTTCCACGAGCAGGTGTTCCGCTAGAACTGGTCTCCAGGCACGTCGTGGTCAGGACAGATGCCTCCAAAATGGGCTGGGGCGCTGTTGGCAACGGGCACACAGCCGCCGGCCTCTAGACGGGTCCGCAGCTGCGTTGGCACATCAACTGCCTCGAGTTACTGGCAATTCTGATCGCCCTGCGGAGGTTCCGGCCGTTGATCCAGGGCAAGCACGTGCTAGTTCGGACAGACAGCATGGCAGTGGTAGCATATGTCAACCGCCAAGGCGGTCTGCGCTCCCGCTGTATGTCATAACTCGCCCGCCGTCTCCTCCAACGGAGTTAGCAGCACCAAGTCGCTGCAAGCCACTCACATCCCGGGCAACCTCAACACTTCGGCGGACGTGCCGTAACAACAGGTTACCCTCAAGGGAGAGTGGAGACTCCACCTTCAGGTGGTCCAGCTGATTTGGAGTCGGTTCAGTCAGGCACAGGTGCACCTGTTCACCTCCCAAGAATCCTCCCACTGCCCGCTCTGGTACGCCCTCACCGAGGCCTTCCTCGGCATAGATGCGCTGGCACACAGCTGGTCCCCTGGCATTCACAAATATGCGTTTTCCCCAGTGAGCCTGCTCGCACAGACCCTGTGCAAGGTCAGGGAGGACGAGGAGAAGGTCGTCCTGGTAAGCACCCTACTGGCCCGCCCAGACATGGTGCTCGGACCTCACGCTCCTCGTGACAGCTCCCCCTGTGCAAATTCCCCTGAGAAAGGCCCTTCTTTCTCAGGGAAGGGGCACCATCCGGCACCCGCGCCCAGACCTCTGGAATCTCCATGTCTGGCCCCTGGACGGGACGCGGAAGACCTAAGCTGTCTCCCACCTGCAGTGGTAGACACATTCACTCAGGCTAGGGCTCCCTCTATGAGGCGCCTGTATGCCTTTAAGTGGTGTCTGTTCGCTAAGTGGTGTTCTTCCCATCAGGAAGACCCCCAGAGGTGCGCAGTCAGATCAGTGCTTTCCTTCCTGCAAGAGAGGTTGGAAGGGAGGCTGTCCCCTTCCACCTTGAAGGTGTACGTTGCTGCCATAGCAGCACACCATGACGCAGTCGACGGTGAGTCCTTACGGAAGCATGATCTGATCATCAGGTTCCTAAGAGGCGCCAGGAGGCTGAATCCCTCCAGGCCATGCCTTGTTCCCTCATCGGACCTCTGTAGTTTTTCAGGGTCTACAGAGAGCCCCCTTTGAGTTTTGCAGTCAGCCGGGCTTAAGGCACTCTCCTTGAAGACTGCCCTCCTGACTGCACTCACTTCCATCAAGAGGGTAGGTGACCTGCAAGCGTTCTCTGTCAGCGAAACGTGCCTGGAGTTCGGTCCGGGCTATTCTCACGTGATCCTGAGACCCCCGACCGGGCTATGTGCCCAAGGTTCCCACCACTCCTTTTAGAGACCAGGTGGTGAACCTGCAAGCGCTGCCCCAGGAGGAGGCAGACCCAGCCCTGGCGTTGCTGTGTCTGGTGCGCGCTTTACACATCTATTTGGATTGCACGCAGAGCTTTAGACTCTCTGAGCAGCTCTTTGTCTGCTTTGGTGCACAGCGGAAAGGAAGCGCTGTCTCCAAGCAGAGGATCGCCCACTGGCTCATTGACACCATAACTATGGCATGTCTCGCCTAAAACATGCCGCCCCCGGTAGGGCTACGAGCCCATTCTACTCGTGGTGTAGCGGCTTCTTGGGCCCTGGCCAGAGGTGCCTCTCTAACAGACATTGCAGAGCAGCGGGCTGGGCAACACCCAACACCTTTGCAAGGTTCTACAACCTCCGGGTGGAACCGGTTTCGTCCCAGGTAGTGCCACGCAACACAAGCGGATAAGCCCGGGATAGCCGCCCGGGTGTATCGCTTGCACATAGCGCCTTCCACCTCCTTTTGAGCTGAAGACATGCGCTGTTAATTCCCAGTAGTGTTCCCTGGTTGACTTCCTCCGAGCCCTGTGGCAGTCGAGTTTTCGGAGAGACTCGCTGCCGGCCCAGTACACGCGCTAACTAAGAGCCCGGTTCTGGGGTAGGTGCTCCGCATGTGGCGGTTCCCTGTAAGGCTAACCCCATGCGATCTATATCTTCCGCTAGTTCGTTTCCCTACTGGCAAACTGCGTCTTCCTTGGGCAGAGCCCCTCAGTCTCCATGTTGTAGTAACTCCTCCCCCATTGGGTAGGATCTACCTTGAAGGCTCTCCACATGGTTGGAAAGACCATGTGATGTATTCTTCCACTTAAATATCCCCCCCTCTCTTTGGGCGAGGTGTGGTCTCCGCGGTGTCCTCCCCTTGGGAGGGACACCCCCCGACTAGACCTGGCGGCCCAGTCGGATAATCCCCCTTCTTTTTTAGGGAGTGGAAAAAGAGAAGGGGAAAGAGGCCATGACTGGGTTAAGCCTGTCTCTATCTCTGGGTAGTCGACTTGTCCCCAAAAAGGGCCGTTCGACACTCATAACTGTGTTGGGGGAGGTTACGTGTCGACCTGGTGTGCTGGCTATGAGGCACACAGCAAGTCTGCCCACCACACACCGCCAGTTCACGTAACACAGTTCAGCCTTGTGGCGTTTTGTATAGGGACCCCTAGTGTCAGTACATCGACACCAACGTCGAGTGAGTGACAGATAGGGAACGTCATGGTTACTGGTGTAACCTCCGTTCCCTGATGGAGGGAACGAGACGTTGGTCCCTCCTGCCACAACGCTGAACTACCCGCTGAAATGGCCGGACCTTATATCGGCTCCTCAGCGTAAAACCTGAAAGAGTGGTTGCATACCAGCTCCTTTTATACCCGTATGTTCGGGGGAGTGGCATGCAAATACCACTCGCCAATTTTCATTGGCCTTTTATCAAAGACCAGAGGTGTCTCGGGCTCCCAAGAGTGACCCCTAGTGTCACTACATCGACACCAACGTCTCGTTCCCTCCATCAGGGAACGGAGGTTACACCAGTAACCATGACGTTTTTCCAACATTTTAATGACCTTTTTGTCTTCGAGTTAATTTTAAATGTCCAGCAAGTGTGACATACATTTTGAATTGGGCAATCATTCAATGACGTCTCTCAATTAAATGAGCTCAGGTCATTTTAAAATTGTGATTTCCAGGCCTGGAAAACTCATGAATCTTAATCTTAAAGTCATGGAAATTTCTATTGTGAAAATATTTTTCTTATATGTTTTTTGTTATACTCCACCCTAAAATATTTAATCTGCTAGAAACTGCCCATTTTAAATGTAGTCTCTATAAATTAAATGTTAAAAATTAGACAGAAATCATGAATGACTGAAAAAGTAATGGAAATGCATTGGTCAAAATGTGTGGGAACCCTGGTATGCATAACAATTATAAAAGAATATAGTATATAATGTTACACTGCAGAACATGTCAACTGTTCTAAATTATTTTATGTCTTTTATTTTATTTTGTTATTTTATGTGTACTGTACAATGTACACATTTTATCCAGTATGCATTTGCAAAAGAGCTCACCTCAATTGAGCAGAAAAGAACAGACAGGGTTAAAGACCTGAGAAACAAAGGATTTTAATTTCAGTGCTGTTTGAAATTTGAAATAAATCACTTTGCCCAGACTCTTCAGTAGACTGAGCACAGAGGGAAATGACTGTAAAAACCCTGCCTTGTCAAACTGTTCTGAAATCAAAGTCTGGGATGGAGATCATGCTCAAGGCCTAGGGCTTTCCCAAGAAAATACTTTATTTAATATGCAAGGCAGCACTTTGATCAGATCCCCCTTGATTTGTCTCATTTATGCTTTGTTTCATCAGTTGTTTTTCTGAGATTTGTTTACTCATTTTTATTACTTCAGTAATAAATCTATGCATGATCTATATGCCATCAATACATCATGATGGCGCTGCAGATAGCCGCCTCGGTGTGGAGCGCTCTTATTGTTTTGTTGTTGTTTTTTTTTTTTGTCCTGTGTTTAGTAATCTTTTTCCAGTCAGTTTTACCAGAGACAAACTGCTGAACATTTGACAGCATATACCAGTCAATTTTTTCCCCAGATTTTTCCCCAGCAGGTGCGCTGGTCAGGTTCCATCGGCGCGGATTTCGAACAGCGCTGCCGAGCATTCATCTTGCGAATCTCCGTTCTCTTCCTAACAAAACAGATGAACTACATCTCCTCACCCACACAAACAAGGACGTTTCAACCTCTGCTGCCTTGTGCTTCACAGAAACCTGGCTGAGTGAAGCCATTCCAGACAGCGCGTTACATCTGCCGGGCTTCCAGCTGTTCAGAGTGGATTGCATCACGGAGTTAATGGGAAAAACGAGAGGCGGTGGAACATGCTTTTACATCAATGAAAGTTGGTGTACAGATGTAACAACGTTAAAGAAGATGTGCTGTCCTAATTTGGAAGCGCTCTTTATTAACTGTAAACCTTTCTACTCGCCATGGGTGTTTTCCTCGTTTATTCTGGTGAGTGTGTATATTGCGCCAAACATGTGTTTGAATGCTGCGCTGCAACAGCTGGCTGATCAAATCACAGACATGGAACAACAATACCCGGACTCAGTTATTTTTATTCTTGGGGATTTTAACAAAGCAAACCTCACACGTGAACTGCCCAAATACAAACAGCACATTACATGCCCAACCAGAGACAGAAATATACTGGATCACTGCTACACAACAATAAAGGATGCATATTGCTCTGTCCCTAGAGCAGCTTTGGGACTATCTGATCACTGTCTGGTTCATCTTCTTCCAATCTACATACAGAAATTAAAATCTGCTAAGCCTGTAGTAAGGACTGTAAAGAGATGGACCAACAAAGCAGAGCTGGAACAACAAGCCTGCTTTGACTGCACTGATTGGAGTGTTTTTGAAGCTGCAGACACCAATCTGGACGAGCTCACAGATACTGTTACATCATATATATATATATATATATATATATATATATATATATATATATATATATATATATATATATATCAGTTTCTGTGAGGATATGTGCATTCCTAGTAGGACTTATTTAACATTTAACAACGACAAACCATGGTTACAGCAGAGCTCAGGCATCTTCGTTAGGCCAAAGAGGATGCTTACAGAGTTGGTGATAAAGTCTTGTACAATCAGGCCAGGAACACACTGAATAATGGAATCAGAGTGGCTAAAATAAAATACTCTGAGAAGCTGAAAAACAAGTTTTCAGCTAATGACCCTGCATCAGTGTGGAGTGGCATGAAACAACTTATTAATTACAGGACTCTTGCCCCCAACCCTGTGGTGGACCAACAACTGGCTGATGACCTGAAGGTGTTCTACTGTAGATATGAAAGGTCCAATCTCACACCCCACAGCCACTCTGACTTTCACTTCACACAAACACCAACACCTCCTGCAACCCTCCTCCTCCCCCCTCCTGCTACTCAACCTGCACTTAAGATCTGTGAATATGATGTGTGCCGTGTCTTTCGAAAACAAAGGATAAGGAAAGCACAGGGCCCAGATGGTGTTTCACCTGCATGTCTTAGATCTTGTGCAAACCAGCTGGCCCCCATAATCACACAGATCTTCAATAGATCACTGGAGCAGTGTGAAGTCCCATGCTGCTTCAAACATTCCACTATCATCCTCATCCCAAAGAAACCAAAAATCACAGGACTTAATGACTACAGACCTGTCGCCCTGATGTCTGTGGTCCTGAAATCATTTGAGAGACTGGTGTTGGCCCACCTGAAGGACATCACTGGACCCTTTCTAGATCCCCTTCAATTTGCTTATCGAGCAAACAGGTCTGTAGATGATGCAGTCAACATGGGATTGCATCATATCCTGCAGCATCTGGACAGACCAGGGATATATGCAAGGATCCTTTTTGTGGACTTCAGTTCGGCTTTCAACACCATCATCCCAGCTATTCTCCAGACTAAATTACACCAACTCTCTGTTACCACGTCTATCTGTCAGTTGATTACCAGCTTTCTGACAGACAGGCAGCAGCTTGTGAGACAGGGGAAATTCACTTCCAGCACCTGTACAATCAGCACTGGTGCCCCCCAGGGATGTGTGCTCTCCCCACAACTCTTCTCCCTCTACACCAATGACTGCATCACCAAGGACCCCTCTGTCAAGCTCCTGATGTTTGCAGATGCCACAACTGTCATCGGCCTCATCCGAGATGACGATGAGTCTGCATACAGAAGGGAGATTAAACAGCTGGCTGTCTGGTGCAGTCAAAACAACCTTGAGCTGAACATGCTCAAAACGGTGGAGATGATTGTGGACTTTAGGAGGAGCACCCCAACACTGTCCCCCCTCACCATTCTAAACAGCACTGTGGCAGCAGTGGAGTCATTCAGGTTCCTGGGCATTACCATCTCACAGGACCTGAAGTGGGAGACCCACATTGACTCCATTGCAAAAAAGGCCCAGCAGAGGTTGTACTTCCTTCGCCAGTTGAGGAAGTTCAACTTGCCACAGACACTGCTGATACAGTTCTACTCAGCAGTCATTGAGTCTGTCCTCTGCACTTCTATAACTGTCTGGTTTGGTTCAGCTATGTAATCGGATATCAGAAGACTACAAAGGACAGTTTGGACTGCTGAGAGGATTATTGGTTGCCCCCTGCCGTCCCTTCAAGAACTATTCACTTCCAGAGTGTGGAAAAAGGCTGGAAAAATCACTCTGGACCCCACTCACCCTGCCCACTACCTTTTTGAACTGTTGCCTTCTGGCCGACGCTTCAGAGCTCTGAGCACCAGAACTGTCAGGCACAGGAACAGTTTTTTCCCCCAGGCTATCCTTCTCATGTACAGTTAAAACTGCCCCTTTGAGCAATAATTAATGTGCAATACACAGCTTAGTCATTTTATATTATCCAACACATCCTACCTCTTCTGCCATTACATTCCCTTGCCCTGTATATAAACAATTTGTATTTAGATTTGCACTATGTGTGTGTGTATGTATGTATGTGTGTATATGTATGTATATATGTATGTATATGTATATGTGTATGCATGTATGTATGTATGTGTGTAATATATATATATGTATGTATCTATATGTGTGTGTGTGTGTGTGTGTATGTATGTGTATATATATATGTGTGTGTGTGTGTGTGTGTGTGTGTGTGTGTGTGTGTGTATATATATATATATATATATATATATATATATATATATATATATATATATAGTCTATTGTGTAGTCTATATATACTTTTTTGTTTTCAATATTTATCTATTTTTTATTCAATTTTAATTATTTTTAAAAAGTCTTGTTGCTGTTTTTGTATTGTTGTGTACTGGAAGCTCCTGTCACCAAGACAAATTCCTTGTATGTGTAAGCATACTTGGCAATAAAGCTGATTCTAATTCTTCTTCTTCTAAAGCTAAATAAGATTTTCAGCAGGTGTGATTATGTGTGTGTGGAAGCAGATTTTGAGTTGTTTAGAGACTTAGAATGGGTCATGATGGTCTACTAGTCAAAGTATTTATCACAGCCATACACATTTAGATGGACATTTTTGGCCATTGTGCCATGTATTGATCTGTTTTTTGGATGTCCTGCCATGAGCATTGTGTTTTTAAGATGACATGTCAAATAAAACAGTCCAGCGTTTAAAAACGTGTCTCGAGAACCCTGCTATTTCCTCATCCCTATTAGAGAGACATAAGGCCAAAATCTCTAAACAGATGTCACTTTTGTGCACAGTATTTCAGCACAAAGACCTGCATCTTATGTTTGTTTAAATTTTGTATTGATCATGGCAGCAGTTGTTCATTAAACGGGTTATCAGTGGGAGCAATTCATTAATTCAAAGTAAATTCCCCATGTAGATCACTGCTGACAGAGCCACTGAATTGAACCATAACTGAAGCGGATAATAAAAATTAATATCAACTAGATAGACAGATCTTGAAGCACAGTGTGTGTGTGTTATTTTTTTATGTAACTGCTATTTAGTATTGCATGTAACAGGTTCTTTCATGCATACACACCAACTGAATACGTGTTAATGTTTATTTGAATATGTTTGATGTATATTAAGCAATGCATAATATGGTATTGAATTGTTTCCTGGTGATTTACCATCCTGCAGAGTTTAGTTCCAGCCCTGCACTACACACCTGCTTACACAATTTCTACTGAGCCCAAAGAACTTGATTAGCTGCTTCAGGGGTGTTTGATTAGAGTAGGTAAATGTAAAATACTGTATGTATTACTGAATGTAACATGCTGTTTTTTAAAAAATATTTTGCATCATAGTTTCAGGGTCATATGGCGTTTTTTGATGTCTTTTTAAGATTCATCAGACACCCTTTGAAACCAGCTTTGCCGATATGCACAAAGATATCACAAAAGGAAAAATTCTTCATTATTCCTGTTTAAATAAATGTTGATGTCTTATTTAGGGCACCAAGTGAGCCAGGACTGCCACTGGTGCCCCCTGAAGAAAAAATGGTGCATGATGCCTGACTGGTTTAACACACAACATTTGTAATTTATTACTTTGCAAGTTGTAATGCATGACAGTTCATGAATGTCACACAGCTGCTTCCATATTTATTCTGTATTCCTAGTGGTGAGGGGTTCTGGAGAGCTAATGTTTTATGATCTGATATGGTTAGCCTGGTTTTTCCTCACTTGAGATTCAGATGAATTGCTAATCAGACATCTGAGAGCTTATCTTTCATGTGTCATGTATATGTGTATCCACAGTCTTTTGGTAAAGCAGAGTTCAATTTACCTTGATCTCTGATCAAGCATTGAAATAAATGAAGCATGGATACATAATGGACTGCACTGATGTTTAAGAGGTTAATTAGATGTGAATGTCTATATATTTATACACTATATATATATTTTTTTTTTGTATTCTATTCTGTAGGTTCTACTGGTTGTTTAGATCAGTGTTACTATCAGAAATAATTAATAATTATTTCTTTAGTTATTAATATTTAATTAAATAATAGAATCTAACTCATTAAAACCTCACAGGGCGCACCATTAAATGTAGTGCGCCACGTTCAGGAGCGGGTTTGGTTATTAGCAATAATTAATAATTATCAAAGATAATTATTAATTATTAAAATCAATAGAACATCGATGAAACATTGATTATTGATCCTTCAAATTCAACAATCATCAAAGATAATGATCAATTATCAAAAATCAATAGAATATTAATAAGGATTAATATTGCTGGGGCACCACCCTGGAATCAGGGTCTAATAACCAGATAGTATAACAGTCTCAATATTAGATTGTTCTCTTAGGAAAATCGACATCCAAAGAATATCGACCTTCGAAAAGAAACAATGAAGGCTTGAATCCAAGCACTGACATCCCCTGTCAGCATTTGACACAGGTGTATGCAAAACAAACCAAAACACTTCTCTTTGAAATATAACAAAGTTTATTTATGCAGTAATATCAATTAATAATCAATACAATGCAGTCAATAAACTTCCAATTTACAACTACAAACTAAATAGTGACATGATTAGATATGGTAACCAAAATAAGCCTATAACACATGAGAGGAAGGTGTGTGTGTAAGGAGTGACGCACACAAAATGGCAGACGTGACTCTCATGGAGAGTACGTCACGCAAGATTTCCGGCCGCGAATGTGGACGGAGAGAATCCGGTTAATGGTGTCTGCCCGTTTACCGCGTGTCTCTGCTTGTACGATAACTTAGGGACAAAGCTGAGCTTTATCACAAAGTTATCTACTAACCAAAAGTGTGTGCGAGAATGTTTGTGAGGGGTTGCATGTGTGTGTGGTAAGTACGAGAGAGAGAGAATAAAGTGGCGGCACCAAAGCCGGTTTCACGATCGTGGGAGAGAAAGCAGCTGTTAGTTTATCACTCAGAGACACGGTGGACGGCTCGTAAACCGTCCCACGGTCTTTGGTTCTTTAATGGATAAACTCAGTGTGCCGGTGTCACCCGCGATGGCGGAACTACACAATAGTCCAATGTGGTTGGACTACAACACAGCAGATCTCATTCATGTTAACAGTACATTACAGTAATACCTTGAGTATTATTAGCAGCAATGAGTGGACTTGGCAGTCCGTAACTGTACAAGCAATAACCTTGATACACAAGAATAACACACTATAATATTCTATCTCTGCCCAGACGTAAACCTCTTACTTGAATCATATGAGAACACAGGTAGAATGTGTGTTCATCCATCCTTTAACTCCGACTTGGTTCCTCGAGGCTCGGGTGATGACGGGAGGCCGTTTCCTCGCTCTGTTGGCGGGCGGTACGGCTGCTGATTCTCGGCGGGCTGGTGGAGAAATCAGCGACGTCAACTTGATTGAAGATGGAAGAGAAATCTTTTTCTCTTCACTTCTGCAGGCAAACGGATGAAGATGCGGATTGCTCGGCAGTCTCCTTCGGATCCGTTAGAGTGTTCGGTGGAACACAGAGTAATCTCAACTTGTCCAGCGAGATGGAGATTGTATGGCCACAGTTTCAAGTCGGATGTTACTTCCTTGTGCCACGAGGCTACACCTGAGAGCAGCAATGAGCTGCGTCTACACACGTCAAGCAAAGTTGTTGGAAGCAATGCCCGGAAGCATCTCAGAGGTATTCCTACTCCTGATGATGTCATGGTTGAGGGGCGTTCTGTCGTGTGCCTCATCCAATAGGAGTTGAGAGTTCGATCCTTTAGTGAGCAAGACTTCATGGGATTTGTAGTCTGTTTTGGACTCCCTTTGTTTGATTTTGGCACGGTTTTTATCAGTAAGATTTATGACACTGTGTGGGCCTCAGTCAGGTTTTACGACTGTGTTAGGCCTGCATTTGTCTTCTATCTGAATACATTAGGCCCAACAATTCCTTTATGATAAAATCCACTGGCACGATGGATATTCCCTGCTGATTCTTTTAGGGACACAACATCATTAGAGCAGATATTTTACCATGCTTTTATCATGGGTGCAGAGTGTTCCAGGACAAAACTGCATGGTGTGTCACTGTGACAAAACTGCATGTCCTTCATTTGCTGTCACTGTGTAGAGGGCATTATAACATAAACCCAGGTGGTTTCTAGTGATTTATGTCATGTCCATGCTAATCCATTTTTGTTGCTTTCCAAAGTATGCATTAATGGAGAGCATTTTTGACAAAATCAATGCATTTTCAAACAAAAGTGCATTTTGCTTCTGTGGAACACAACATTTTTTAAATATATACTAGTTCCATGAAATTACAATGAATGGGGATTGGAGCTTTCAAGATTTAAAAAGGACATAACATGCATGATTTTGCACAATGCATATCCAAAGGTTCATGGATAACCCAGTCGCCTTTCAACAGTGAATCATGGTCTCACATAACTGCGCACAATTGTAGGTCCTGTTAAACTGGTGTATGTAATATAATCATTTATCAAATTCAATGACAAATTCTGTCAGTTTAGAGTGGATCATGGTGACATTGTGCCAGAAAAAAGAATCAGACATGTTTGCAAACTCTCTAACTTTGAAATTAAAACAATTTATAAGGTAATTAAATCAAGACAGAAATTCAATGAGTATTCAAAATACAGGTGTTTGGTTAAAAACGTTATTTCCCCTGTGGTTCACACTACGCTGACATCAGCATTCCAGCTGTTAGCAAAAGTGAGAGGGGTGACCATCAGGCAGACTTTCAGGGATTTAGAAGTCAATAGTGTGTATATATATATATATATATGTATATATGTATATGTATATATGTATATGTATATATATGTATATGTATATATATGTATATATATATATATATATATATATATATATATATTATTATTATTAATTTTATTTTTGGCCTTTCACGTCTGTCATGATTAAAAGACTAATGTGTTTACTGTGAATGTACTTTGCGGTTGAAAGAGTCAGAGTGGAAAAAAGCACTATGATTTAATATACTAATTATCTCTGTCAGCTAATTAGAATTTAGCAGTTTGCTGGTGTAAATAGAGACAGACATGGGCACCTTGGTGCTGGAGGGAAGGAGCTCACATCAAGCTGAGAGCGCCGCCATTCACACGCCGGCTTCGGCTTCATTAATTACATTCTCTATAAGAGTTAAGAAGGTGTTCTAATGACTGTGAGTGGCATCGAATGAAATGAAGACAAGCCAGCTCCGTTTTTATTCAAGAGGACTTTATGTTAATTGAAAAATCTTGAATGGATTTCTGTACTGTATGCTGCCATTGTTGTGTTTGTAGGTTTTCTGTCAGTCAAGGTTTCATGTTCTCTGACATGTTTTTCATCAAGCGAGGCAATCATTTCCTTTGATAATCATACATGTCAAAGCAATAGTTATCAATTATGTTTCAATTAAGATCAAAGTTCTAATTATTTTATCCTGTAATTATTTAATTAATCTTTGACATGTCAACAGAACAGGGGCACTATGAATAGGGTGCTTTAATGTCTTCAGACCCTTTGATCTCTCTAGTGCAAGTGTGCTTTCTTTCATTTAGCTTCAGCAACTGATTTATTTGCTGTGTAGGGTCTTGGAGAATGGTATAGAGGGGGCATCACTAGACCAAAGTGGTCATACAGAAAATCAACATGCTATATGCTATTGACTATTACATAATTTACAACGAATAATACAACTTGCATTTGATGCCAATGTGTGGACATTTCATCAGAAAACTGGTTAACAACACTTTAGCTTCGGCTACTGGGGGCATTGGTTCAAATTTCAAAAAATAGGCTATGTAGACAAGGACGGCAGTGTTCTCTGTGGTGGCACAAGGTATATTCCACTGTTTAACGAGCCGTGTAATGTAGTAGATATTTTTTCATTTATATATATATTTTTTTCATTTATAGATCTTTTCTAGCATAAATAGATACATAGTACTACAACAGAAAGTTTCAGCATAGGTAAGTGAATGGTTTACACTTGAGTTATGTTTGTATTATGTTATGGCACTAATGGGCAAAGCCCCGGATGGCATTTATGTCTAGTGATGCCTCAGGCTGATACAGTTTTTTGTTAAGTTTCTCAATCTGTCATCAAGACCCTGGAGCAAAACACCACTATAACTTACAGTAACTGCACAAAAAAAAAAAGTTTTACATGTATTACTCTTGTGCATATGGTTCAATGACAATAAAAGGGATTTTATTTAATAAAAAAGATGTTGCCAAAGCTTGTCCTTGAGTTTTTTTTTTCTTTATGTCCCACAGAGAATCTGTTTTAAGTCTGTATTCATATAAAATCTGCTCACCAAATAAACTAAATAAGCAGTATTTCTGAAATCAGTTTGTTTGAGAGGCTTATTAACAAAAAATAGCTAAATTGAATGAGAAAAAGGAGAAAGCTGTCATTATTATTAGCCTCGTGCGACCGCACGCACACATGCGTGGACATTGTATTTTTCTTTGCTATTCCCAACACATAATTTAATTTACACCCACTGATCTCAATTCCGGACACACTGTGCTGTCAATAAAGGGTTAAACTTTCAACGTACAGAGTCATGTGACAAAACAACATGGCGTCAATTACAGCAGAGTTTGCCTTTGGGAGAAATGCAAACAAAACTACATTTTGTAAGAAACCTAATCAAGTTTTTTACATTGAAACAGGTTTGAGTCAAAAGATTAGAGTCTCTAGTTTCATCCGATATGCCATTTTTAAACTTTGAGCAACTTGGCATGAAACGCCTCGCTGCTAAACACAATGTACACTAATGTGTACAATTGCACAATGTTTTCATTAGAAATCCTATATTTACTCAGTATTTTCACACTGAGAAAAAGAAAATGCTTTCAGAGGCTTTATATGGAGTTAGGATGAAAATAAAATTTGCATTTCAAACTGTTCTGAGACCAGTGAAGACAAAAAGCACACTGGAGGTTTAGTCATTCACTAATTAGGGAGCAAGAGAGCATTCTATAGCTTTCCTATGAAGCCAAGTGCATTCAATCTAAACTTCCAATCAACTTTCAGGCTGCATATGATGTTTGAACCACTCAGCATGGTTTGCAGACACGGGTGTTATGGAAACCCAGACTTGATGATGGTGTTTGAACCCGAAAGCAGGTATTTATTGAACAAACACAAACAGGGAAACAGGTGAGTAACAAACATGCAGAACTGAGCTGGTGTGATGAACAGAAACCTGATGATAGTTCGTGTTGATGTAGGGAGTGATCATCTGTGAGGTGACACACACACAATTTGAAGTAGTCGTTGGAGAGGAAACTTGGAGAGATTGCTGGAATGATGTTGGAGAGGGACCTTGGAGAATTTCAGGAGAACAGGTAAGTCACAGGTAAGTGAGTCTGTATTCCATGGGAGACCAGACATCGAGTGAGGAGTGAATGTGGCTTATGTAGTGGAGCTGATTGACGTGGTGATGGAAGGCAGGTGCAGGTGATTAGTATTCGGGAGAGAGGGAAGGTTGTGAGTGTGTGTGGTGGGAGAGTCAGGTGAATCCGTGACATTACCCACCCCCCCCTCCACGGACCGCTCCAGAGGGACATACCTCCCGACGCCATGGCCGACCCCATCCACGAAGAGCTGGATGGTTTGGATGAGTGTCGTGGAAGTTGATGAGTAGGGTTGGGTCCAGGATGTCATCTCGAGGTATCCATGATCTTTCTTTGGGACCATAGCCTTCCCAATCCATGAGGTACTCGAGACGACCCCTGCGGCGCCGGGAGTCCAGGATGTCTCTGACTGTGTAGACAGGTCCGTCTTCCAGAATTAACGGCTGGGGGGGTTTGTCAGCCAGACCAGGTTCTGAGGAGTGAGGGGAGAGAGACCGGTGGTGAGATTTCAAAAGGGAGACGTGGAATGTAGGATGAATGTGGTATTTAGGTGGAAGTTGGAATTGGTATGTGACTGGGTTTATTTGTCTAGTGATGGTGAAGGGACCAATGTAATGGGGACTTAGATTTTTTGCAAGGGAGGCACAGCCTGATGTCCCTCGTGGAGAGCCACACCTTCTGCCCGGGCTGGTAAACTGGAGTTGAAGATTTCCGGGCATCGGCGTGGCTCTTCTGGAGGTGCACAGCCCGTTTCAGGTGGTGGTGAGCCAAGTCCCAGATCCTCTCGCTCTCTCTAAACCAATGGTTGACAGATGGGATGTCAGACGGTTCTCCGGACCACGGAAAGAGAGAAGTTTTTAGACATGGCGCAATCCAGACATCCCTGGATGAACCTTCTGAAATCTCTGTCCATATGTGGCCACCAGAACCAGTCCTGGATGAGTGAGAGGGTCCTATTGGTCCCAGGGTGGCCAGTGCCCAATGAGGAGTTTACGGAGTCAATGACTGGCAAACGTTGGGAAGTGGGTACATAAGTCCTGTTGGCTGGGCAGCCCAGTGGAACAGGTTCAGTGGTGGCGGCTTCCGCGATGCTATTGTCCATGGACCACTGGATGGGGCTTACTATGACATGTGTAGAAAGTTTGGTGTCAGGTTCCTCAGTGTTTTCCTCCGGAGGGAAGAGACGGGAAAGAGCATCCGCTTTGAGGTTCTTGACTCCTGCATGCAAGCGTGTAAAAAGAGGGCCCATCGTGCCTGGCGCGGATTGAGTCGACGAGCTTCCCGAAGATACTCCAGGTTTCTGTGGTCTGTCAACACCAGGAAATGAAGTTGGGCCCCCTCCAGCCACTCTTCTAGGGCTAGTTTGATAGCCAAAAGCTCCCGGTTTCCGATGTCAAAATTCTGCTGTACCAGGGAGAGTTTTCTGGAGAAGAAGGCACATGGATGGAGTTTAGATGGTTTCCCCTACTGCTGTGACAGGATGGCTCCTACGCCTTTAGTGGAGGCATCTACCTCCACCACAAAAGGTTTGCTGGGGTCTGGATGGGTGAGGAGTGGAGCTGTGGTGAAGGCTTTCTTGAGGAGTTTGTAGGAGGCCTCGGGGGTCCAGGATAGAGACTTGGGCTTGGATTTGAGGAGGGAAGTTAATGAAGCAGTGATGGAGCTGTAATTCTTAATGAACCGACGGTAGAAGTTGGCGAATCCTAAAAGCGCTGGAGTTCCTTGATGGTGGAAGGAATGGGCCAGGATCACACAGCCTCTACCTTCCCCTCGTCCATCTGAATGCCTTCAGGGCTTATGTTGTAGCCAAACAAATGGAGGTATGGGTGGTATTCCCTCAACCTTTCCAGCACAAGCGTGACATGTCGACAGTGGTCAGTCTCACTCCGGGAGTACACCAGAATGTCATCAATGTAGATGAGGATGAACCGATGAAGGTATTCTCGGAACACCTCATTCATGAACCCCTTGAACACGTTGACCAGGCCATACTGCATCACCTGTTACTCGTAGTGGCCTGTAGGAGTCACAAAGGCGGCCTTCCATTCGTCTCCATTCCGGATCCGAATGAGGTTGTACGTGCAGTGAAGGTCCAGCTTGGTTAAAATTGTAGCTCCTCTCAACAGTTCCAAGGCAGCCGGGATGAGGGGAAGTGGATAACGGAACTTGACTGTTATTCTGTTGAGGGAGCGATGCAGGGCCGCAGGCCTCCATCATTCTTTGCCACCAGTGTGGCGGGAGAGTCAGGTGAATCCGTGACAACAGGACAATGGTAATCAGTACATAGATTCAGAAATTATAATGTGTATTTTATAAAGTTGGTAGTGATTGGACGATGCTGGCTATTTTTTTGCGTCAGAATTTGTTATGTTTGACAGTGCAAAGAGAAAACACTGAGATTGTGTTGCCAAAGTAGAGAAAAACATTGTAACATAGTAAAATCAAGTCTGTTTAGTTTTTTTTTTTTTTTTTTTTGCTTTTCCAAATACATATTTTTTCAAAGTAGCTTTACAGAAAACAGCTGTAATGTCTGTAACATCTCAAAAACATGAATAAACAACACTCCTGGAAACATAATAAACATTTACTTACTATAGCTTGGTATTTTTTATTTCACAACTTAGTCCCGCTGTCCACATATGTGGACATATATGTTTTAGGAAAACTATTTGCTATGTGTGTGTATATATATATATATATATATATATATATATATATATATATATATATATATATATATATATATATATATGTATACACGTATATACACTGGCAGCCAAAAGTTTGGAATAATGTACAGATTTTGCTGGTTCGGAAGGAAATTGTTACTTTAATTCACCAAAGTGGCATTCAACTGATCACAAAGTATAGTCAGGACATTACTGATGTAAAAAAACAGCACCATCACTATTTGAAAAAAGTCATTTTTGATCAAGTCTAGACAGGCCCCATTTCCAGCAGCCATCACTCCAACACCTTATCCTTGAGTAATCATGCTAAATTGCTAATTTGGTACTAGAAAATCACATGCCATTATATCAAACACAGTTGAAAGCTATTTGGTTCGTTAAATTAAGCTTAACATTGTCTTTGTGTTTGTTTTTGAGTTGCCACAGTATGCAATAGACTGGCATGTCTTAAGGTCAAAATTAGGTCAAAAATGGCAAAAAAGAAACAGCTTTCTCTAGAAACCTTTCAGTCAATCATTGTTTTGAGGAATGAAGGCTATACAATGCTTGAAATTACCAAAAAAACTGAAGATTTCATACAAAGGTGTACACTACAGTCTTCAAAGACAAAGGACAACTGGCTCTAACAAGGACAGAAAGAGATGTGGAAGGCCAGATGTACAACTAAACAAGAGGATAAGTACATCGGAGTCTCTAGTTTGAGAAATAGACACCTCACATGTCCTCAGCTGGCAGCTTCATTGAATTCTACCCGCTCAACACCAGTTTCATGTACAACAGTAACGAGAAGACTCAGGGGTGCAGGCCTTATGGGAAGAATTGCAAAGAAAAAGCCACTTTTGAAACAAAAAAACAAAGAAAAGTTTAGTGTGGGCAAAGAAACACAAACATTGGACAACAGATAATTGGAAAAGAATGTTATTGATCTTAAACCCATTGAGCTTTTGTGGGATCAGCTAGACTGTAAGGTGTGTGAGAAGTGCCCGACAAGACAGCCACATCTATGGCAAGTGCTACAGGATGCGTGGGGTGAAATGTCACCTGAGTATCTGGACAAACTGACAGCTAGAATGCCAAGGATCTGCAAAGCTGTCATTGTTGCCGTGGAGGATTTTTTTATGAGAACTCTTTGAAGTAGTTTAAGAAGTTCTGAATTTTTTTTTCAAATTGCAATAGTAATTTTTCACGTTATTAATGTCATGACTATACATTGTGATCAGTTGAATACCACTTTGATGAATAAAAGTACCAATTTCTTTCCATAAGAGCAAAATCTGTACATTATTCCAAACTTTTAGCTGCCAGTGTGTATCTACATATACTTTTTTTTTTTTTTTTTTTTTTTTTTTTTAGGTGCTAGTAGTTATAAATCAAAAAGGGAAATGGAAAATGCACACAGCAGTCACACTCAGGCCTCAGGAGGTTAGACAACATGTAAATAATCACTATAGGCCTTTTAACTCCATGCCATGAATCATTACCACCTAAATGACTTACCATTACCTTTTGGAAATGTATGTTAGTCCTTGCCTAAAATCAGTGGCACTGTCAGTTTAACACTTTGACATTTTCTTACAGTTAAAAGGTAAGTCTCACATTGACATTAAGTGTTATGGAGAGGAGCCACAGAGGGGCCAGGAGTTGCCACATTAATATCACAAGTAAATATGATTCTTTGTTTGTTCAAGACCTCATTCTTTTGTTTCAAGCAATTTAATGCAAGGTGAAAAAACTTACAGTAAACTTAAGTCAACAATATGAAATATAGATATTGCTAATTTAATTATTTTCATCAGCCAAATTCCAGGTGTTAACAATTAATTCAAAACATAATATTTACAGTTACACTGAATATGAAAAGGATATACTTTCAAAATGTAGGTTTATTACCTTGCTCTATGAAGCACTTTATGCTGACTGCTCAATTGCAGCATTCTGCAGTCAAATATTAAAAAGAATCAGAAGTGTTGTACTGTTTGAGTTTCCTTTCTTTCTTTCTTTCTTTCTTTCTTTCTTTCTTTCAGGCAGAAGCAGTAAGAATAACCTTGGTGAGAGCTATGTGCTGAGTACTGTGAGATCTCAGATGGCCAAACACTGTGTTCTTCTTCAGGTCCTATGAGGAAATGAGCCTCAGCTGGTGCTCCTGGCTCACAGGTAACTGACTGACCTGTGAGGGGCCAATCACTCCTATCTTTCCCATTGTCCTTCTCTGTCTCTCTCTCTGTCCCTGTCTTTCCTCCCCTGTGTACTGACTACCTTCAAACAGTACAACTCATTGAAAGTACTGTTGCCAGCTAGCTTCAAAGTGCTTTTTTTAATCACTGTAGCATATGATGCTTGATGTTTGAAGTTTAAATGTCTTGTCATTTAAGATAAAATGCAAATGTACTGAAGTGCCAGTGTAGTCATGCATATATGGGTGATGCCTTGTTATGTAATAAGTCCATCTGGAGAGAGTCAGTCCTAATGAATACCTTGGGTCTTTAGTGACCCAGGACTACATTCCACCTCCTGTACCTCATTGATTTTTTTGGAGTTATGCCTACACCTCTTTAGTAATCCTCAACCTTTCTCTTAGGTAGCAAAAAAAAAAAAAAAAATTCTAACTGCTTGATTACCAAAAGTGTATTCATCTTATTCAGCCCCGTCCCTTTTCAGCACTCCGCTCTTCCAAATTTTGTCATTTAACTTCCTGTTTGTATTGAAGCTACTGAGAAGAGTCAATCCAAATGGATTTCATGTGGGAGCACAGAAAGTATTTTTCACCAAGAGTTGATGGTGATTCTACATCACCCCTTCACTACGTGAAAATGCTAGTGAAGTGTTTTCTGTCACTGATCAAGTTTGTTTTCCAACACACACGGAGGTAAATTGGAACTGGCAGATCATGTTCAGACAGCTATGACACACATCACGTTTTATGATACAAGCGTTTTATTGTTATAAGTGTAATTATCAACTTGTTAATAATTTGTGTTAAAATGTCTAGTTGATATGAAATTTCAGACAGGACAGATCATATTTATTATACATGCAAATTCATGACATTAAAGGACATTTTTCAAATAACTATTTCACCCCACATTTTGAAGAGGCTTAAATGTGCTAAAAATAGTTGTAAATGGTATAAAAAAAAAAAAACGTGTGTATATATATATATATATATATATATATGTGTGTGTGTGTGTGTGTGTGTGTGTGTGTGTGTGTGTATAAATATAGCAGCACCCCTTCCCCTGTCCGGGTTTAACACTCAAAAAAATCTGCTCACCCGAACTATAACGCGATGGGTGAATGACATGAGAAGATGGTCAGAGGTGTTGTACAGAGATATTTTTAATGACTTTGTGTTGTCTCATGGAATTTCATGAGCTCAGAGGTATATCAGTATGTCCACAGCATGAAGGTAAGATCTTGTGAATTTATGAATGAAACCTGTTTTAAAATCTCCCCGCTCTGCTTTCCGTTGTTATGACATCCTCTGAACACTTTTAAATACTCATGATAACTTTTGGCAACTCTACAACCTATAAATCCACTTCTCTAGCTAATTACATTTAGACATCAACACCATAGAAATCTATACATAATACGCTAGACCAGAAGATCAAAGACAAAATTTTCAAGATGGCTGCGTGCTAGTTGCTCTGGCACATAAGGTGAATAGGATCACTAAAGACCTTAGCTATTTAATAGTGTCGTTTTTTTTTTTTTTTTTTTTTTTTTTTTTTGCTTCTATAAATCATATTTTTATGATTATTTTAAATCTATATAAGTTTACTATTACAGGATATATATTTCTTTGTTTATCACAAGACAAATGAGTACTATTTTCATTCAAATGACTACATCATGTTGATTTTCTGTGTGACAATGGTGAATTATCAGTATTCCATATGTGTGTACACATACTTTTACACATAATTTTAAAGTACATGCTATTTGGTAGTAAAGGTGGTGCTGATGTGTCAGTGATTGACTTGATTTACATTTGGCATTGCTATTTGATGATGAAGCAACATGGAAGTCAACTATAGCAAGTACAACACATGTACAGTATGATTTGGCTATTGTCATTTGGACGTGCTACTGAAATGATGTAAGTTGTGCATCTATTTAGACTCAAAAAGTGCCTGAGAAAATACATATGTGTAGCTTATGCGTAGCTCAACATGTGTTTTATTTTAAAATGTTGAAACAATGTAGCATTACATGATTTTATTTCTCATGAAGGTTCAGATGCACCTACTGATTGAAATAGCACTATACTGTATGAATATAATAAGTACTGCTAGGTGCTGTGTACGACATACTCCATTTACAGGAGTAGTTCACCCAAAAATGAAAATTGTATCTTCATTTCCATCCTGCATCATTCCATTATTCTTCTGTTAAACACAAAAGGATATCTAATGCAAAAATGTCCAAGCTTCTGTTTCTGTATAAGGAAAGTTCATGGTGATTTATACTGCCAAGCTTCAAAAAGGATAAAAATAAATAAAAATAAAAAAATCAAATCACCATAAAAGTGTCATAATATAGTCCATAAGGCTTGCATGTTATATTTCAAATGTTTTTCGCCTCTCTTGTAACTCTCATATATCATTGTGATCGTATTTTTCAAATTTGCCGCGTCACGAGTTCTGAGTGGTTGCCAGGGCATTGATAGGTGAGTGGAAAGGTGATTTGGTTGGTGTTTAGGTTGTTGCTTACCGACCAAAGTCAAAAGAGCTCACCCCCCAAATCTCTATGATGTTCTGGTCCCTATATATGGCTTGGATTCATCCTTCAGTGTAAGTCTGTGTGTTTTTTCCTGTTCACCATTCATTCACAGAGTCAAATCACTTATAAAAGTATTAGCACACCTTTCCGATAGCATAGCAGATGTAACATTACAGCTTGTAATTGTATAATTATATAAGACTCTTGAGATTGACCATTTTGTTACACAGTTTTAGGTAAAAGCCGGCCCACAGCTGAATAGTAAACCCTTACCAATACGATAACATTACATAGCAGGTTAGCCGAGCACTACCATGGATTGCAGACGTAAAATGACCATTTGTAAAAATAAATCTATCTCCACACTTGATCACCATTCATGATAGTAAGAACGACAAACAATCTGCATAATTCTACACAATTGTAGGTAAAAGTGGGCCCGTAGCTGATTAGCAAAACTATTTCAACACAATAACATTAGCTAGCAGGTTAGCAGAGGCCTACAGCTGTGCGCTGGGTGTACACCGTAGCTACAACACAAAACTCTGTATTTAATAAATAAATAATATTTATTAAATAATTAATCAACGTGTAGTTCTTGAGCAGTGTTGTCTGTGGGAGAGAGTAACTCCCTTTTGCGTGGACATTGTGCTTTGTAACTTTACAGACCTTTTACAAGCACAAAGAGCTATATTACACACTAAAGGAAAGGTAAAATCCCAAAAAGCATAATAGGGCCTCTTTAATACTCAAGGGTTTGTTCAAATCGGCAATAGTAAAAGTGATGCTTGCAAGCACCACCAATAAGCATCATATTAGAATGTAGTCAACAACCAAACCACCAGAAGTTTTACCGGGAGCAAATCAGTATAGCAAAACTACTCTTATTGTACTAACTCTGTTACATTCTCACTGTACAATTACCTAAGAAACCATATGACTGATCTCAGATGGTATGGTGTCATTATGTTTGGAATATACTTCCTTTTTTGTATATTTTCCTCTGAATGTCCTGAAAGTTTAACTTATGTTTAAGTATCTTAACAGTCTGAGGCAGAAAATCCCTTGTTAAGACAAGCTTTTTTTTCAGGGCTCTTAATAGAGGATTGGAGGATTCCTCAGGTCAAAGCAGCCATCTGAATTAATCCACCTTGTAAGATTGCCTTTAATTGTCATAACCTGACAGAAAGGAACAACAGAGCAGTAACAAATGCAAAGCTCTAAATGAGCCATTGAAAATTAAAATATGGTGTATTTGGTCATGTGTATCTACATCTAATGACAATCCTTACATGTAAACATTATAAAAATTGCCAATTTAACCAGTTTGGTTCCTTTATCAGTACAAAAGACTAACAATATGCTAACACATTGGAAATAACCATTGATGTAAAATATGGAGATAGTGAGAAATGTATGATATGCTTTTGTTTATTTTAACCCCTTTGTTTTGTTTTTTTCTTAAAGTCTTCTATTTTTTAATTTTAATTTGTAATTTTTTTTTTTTTTTTTTTTTTTTGCTAAATTATGAATTAGAGTATTATAACTCTGAAGAGAATCCATCAGCCTGGCCTCCAAAGGACTCTCCTTCATACAAGTTCAGCGTGTGCCAGATATTTAGCCTTTTAACCTTTCCCTGATTGGAGAGGAGTGCTGGCCTATCATAAAAATACCATTGCAAAGTTATCTTTCCACTAAATGCAGGTGCTAAATGAAATTGCCAAAATGGCTCTATTTAATAGGTGGTTGGACAGCCATGATAATGCACTCTAATGCGATGAATAAATGTCATTTTTCGACAAAGCAGATGGAAAGAGAAGGGGGGGAGGGACAGAGAGAGAGAGAGAGAGAGAGAGAGAGAGAGAGAGAAGTGAGATTGCATTATGAGAGGTCTGGTGTTGTTTTAAAAGCATTTTAAAGTCTGGTACGCACATTCATTCATTGGTACAAGAAAGAAACCCCTTTGTATTCTTTCTCGATGTTGTAATGTTGTTATTCATACACTTTTGTCCTGGGATAGATGTCATTAAGTAATAATTAATTAGCTGAAATTGTTCACCGTAAAATGACAATTCTACCTTCATTTACTCACCCTCATGTTGTTACAAACCCATATGACTTTCTTGCTTCAAGTGAACATAAAATGAACTATTCATAGTTGTATGTCAATGCTGCTTTTTTTCATACAAGAAAAGTGAATGGTGATTTATGCAAGAACCTTTCCTTTGGTGTTCCACAGAATTAAGAACATTTAGGTTTGGTATGACATGAAGGTGAGTAAATTATGATATAATTTTCATTTTGAGGTGAACTATCCCTTTAACCCTCACAGTAGTGACCTATAGCAATCTCGCTTTGCTTTTTACTTCTTCACTGGTTAGCCTACATGATCTTTTGTTTATAAGGACATGCTTGTTTTCACAATGTGTATTATCTGATGGCAGCAATATGAGGAATTCTTGTTGTATGCTTGTAGTTTTGTGCTTCAAGCTAGCCGACTCAGCTTCACTTTGAACTGGTGTAATGATGTCATGCTTCATCTAATGAGTCATTTTATACTGACAAATTCTAATATCACAGTGTCACATCTAATGAGTTTCATAAACATTTGCTTTGAAATGTAATTAAATAACCCTGCTATTCTGAATAAGTGAAATGGATTTTTATTCCAAAATCATGTAAACGATCCAAAGTGCAAAACTTCTATACACAGTTTGAATATGTATAAAAGAAAAGTATTTGAACCTTTGCTAAATTAAATTTGAATTAAAAAAGAGCTGCTCTGCCAGTGCAACATCAAGAGTGTTTTTTTTTTTTTTTTTTTTTTCTCTGAACATATAAAAAGGCAGAGTGACAATGCTAAAGACCCTCTGGATACAAATGTGCACCACTTGTGATGAAAATGACATGAACAGTCTGTATAAATGTGGCAGAATTGGACATTCTTTTTAACTTAAATAAAATATGGCTTGTAGTGTTTTGCATAGTCTTATGAACACACAATTACAAATGTTTTCATAGAAAAATATTGCTCATCCACTGTGCATGAAAAATGAAAGTTCTCCCATTTATTATTTAAAAAATCACTCTGGTGATAAAAAACATGGTGCATTTTCTTTTTTTTTTTTTTTTTTTTGTCCCCTTTTCTCCCCAATAAGGAATGCCCAATTCCCAATGCACTCTAAGTCCTCGTGGTGACGTAGTGACTCGCCTCAATCCGGGTGGCAGAGGACGAATCTCAGTTGCCTCTGTGTCTGAAACCGTCAATCCGCGCATCTTATCACATAGCTTGTTGAGCGCATTACATGTGGAGGCTTCAAGCTATTCTCCGCGGCATCCATGCACAACTCACCACGCGGCCCACTGAGAGCGAGAACCACACATTATAGTGACCACGAGGAGGTTACCCCATGTGACTCTACCCTACTTAGCAACCGGGCCAATTTGGTTGCTTAGAAGACCTGGCTGGAGTCACTCAGCATGCCCTGGATTCGAAATCGTGACTCCAGGGGTGGTAGTCAGCACCAATACTCGCTGAGCTACCCAGGCCCCAAGATGGTGCATTTTCAAATTAATTTGGAAGTTGGTTGTCCATGACCCATATGTGACTTGTCACATATTTAAATACATGTAAAATACAGCACTACTGAAGGCAGAATTACACAGTGTTAAAGGGATAGTTCACACAAAAATGAAAATTCTCATCATTTAATCACCCTCATGCCATCCCAGATGTGTGACTTTCTTCTGCAGAACACAAATGAAGATTTTTAGAAGAATATCTCAGCTCTGTAGGTCCTTTCAATGCAAGTGAAAGATGGCCAGAAATCTGAAGATCCAAAAAGCAGATTAAAGCTGCATAAAAGTAATCTATAAGACTCCAGTGGTTAAATCCATATCTTCAAATGTGATATGATATGTGTGGGTAAGAAACAGTCAATATTTAAGTCTATAAATCTCCACTTTCAGATGTGAAAGTGAAACTAAACACATGCCACATGTGACTTACAGATGTGAAATTTACATACCATTTATTGTACTGTACCTGTCAAAAAATCTGTAAAGTCTGCTGCTAATATGTTAGATATGTGATTCTACAGCTGTCTTTTAAAAAAAAAGAAAGAGCCAAACCTATTGTATATTTCTCTTAATTTACCGTTTGAAATGAACGTACAACTAGAGTAATCCGGAATGGTTTTCCCCCATGCTGTCTATGCCCAATAAGCCGATTTTTGTTTTTAATGAACTAAAAAATAGAATTTATCATAATTTTCAGTGTCTCCCCTGATTGCATAACACTTTGAAAAATGCTTCTCTAGGCAAAGCAAGCACAGATAATTTTTCGATAGACCTGCTATATATGAATCGATGAAATCAGGTAATGGCTAGCTCAAAATACACCAATATAAATAATGATTTCATGTCAGACTGGAGTATCCTAAGCTGATTTCAGGAGTGATGCAAGAATTATTTCATTCTTGGTAAAGCTGACAAGGCACATTTATTTTTGAAAGTTTTAGTAGCCATTTTTTTAATGGAGAACAAACGAACAGCACAAACTTAGACTAGGCAAAATTTTAGGCTATATGTCTATTGTATCTATTACTGTCCTGCTATTGTTACTCTGTTCCTATTGTTACCTGATTCTTTCTGATCACTGGCTCTCTAACAATACCAAAAGCTCAACAAAGTAGAAGCAAGTAGGCAAATGTTTTCTGCTGATACTGTAAGTTTAAAAAGATACCCACTTTTCTAAGCTAAGAATACCCATATGTGTGCATGCCTTTGTATGTGTTTTGTGTTAAGACCCCATTCAACATATTTGAAAGCCACACACGGGGGATTCTTTTCTTGACAGAATCATATAAGTTGAATATGTGGTTTTTCCCTCTTTCCTCAAACAGTGCTCTTCAGATAGGATTATTTGCGGGGCATCTCTCCACAGTGGCTGGCTCTCATTAAATAGGGACCTTGGGTACGCATCTATGGAGAAGATGGTCTGGGGCTGACTGGTCTTGGCTCTTGGGAACGGACATGAAATGCTGTGTTTGAGACAGCCGGTTACCCAGGCAACACACAGACCAGTTCCACTCATATTGGAAAGGAAAGAATTGAAAAGAAATATGATATTAAAGTGTCAGTATTTTGGGTTGAGGTCCATCTGCATCTGCAGTGTGATTGTTATGTATTGGGTTAATGGTGGAGTGATTTGTTCGAAAGTGATGGCTCTTTAAGGAAATGTTCACACAGTAGCAGAATATGGTTGTTAGCCCTGTTTGGAATACGATTATGTTCATACATAGTTCAGTTTTAAGAGTTTGACAGCAATATTCAATAACTGATATGATTCCACTAAAATGTCAGAACTTGCAACTGCATTTTGAGAGCGAGTTCGGTTGACGCGTGCTATATGAATGAAAGTCGACAACTACGGTAACTGTCCGTCATTGACACACACATTGCATGAAGCATGCACTTTGTAGGTTATTTTTTACTATTAATCACTAATGTTAGAGCTGTGTACTACCTCTGACAAGTTATGACAATGCTACTTCTGACAATGTTTACAAGCATTATTATGGTTAGTAAGATAACCAGGTTAACTTGTTCATTCAGATACTATTCGATCCATTCCTGCCTGCAGTAGTATGTACAGGACAATGTAAAACAATATTTTAATAAATACGGCGAGACCACACTGTGTATATATCTTCATAGAAAATAATTATTTCTAATTTTAGAGCGTGCCATGTTGTCCATCAGACCTGTCCAGGGTGCGACCCCTTTTAATTTACACTACCGCTCACATTTTCCAAATGTTGTGTTGAGAATTGCTTAAAAACACAAAGACTGTTGTGCAATGGGTAGCCCTATTTATATCTGAAAAATCCAGATATATATCGATAATCATTGGGAAAATATTATGATTATCGATGCGTGAAAAAGGCATTGATCCAAAACCTAATAACTTTCATGTGAAATTTTATTATTACTCAGTCAAAAGATTTGTCACATTTATTGCATTAAATGGACTTGCAAGTAACTATAAAACAGAATAGTTTATCATAGAAATTATGTAGAAAAGTCATATCAGTTGCTTTAGTAAAGAGTAAATGATACAGAGACAGACAGAAGTTTAGTGAAATCCCCCTATAGACCTTGAAGGAAACAGCCTTTCAGAAACTCTGTGATTTTCCACATAGTCTTAGTAATAAAGTGAGCATTAGTGTACATAAAACACTTAATCTGCAGTAAATCATGACAGAGACTAAAATTACCACTACAATAAAACCAGATCATATTCTCATTGCAGATAGCAAGGTCAAGCAGGCCTCTTGTATTTTGTTAAAGCAGGCAGGAGGCATTCATCAAAGCCCTGAGTGTTTTGTTCCAAAACCAGACAATATGGTCCCTACGTGACAAACAATAAAACATGCCATCTGTCATGTTTGCCATCTATTATAAACCAATACACTTATGCGTGCCGAGCTTGTGTTGAGGTTTGGAGGCAAAAACATTATTTTCTGTACAAGTCTGGCTCTGTGGTTTCATATATGCTTGGCAGAGCCCCTCCAAGTGATAGGTTAAGATTGCCCACAAGGGCTTTATATGTTGATCCTTGGAGTCAGACAAGCGTACCAGCTGGGTAGATGTACCTGTAAACGGGAAATTTGGAGAGCAGCACGTTTTCAGTGGAATTAGAATGAAATGTTTCCTGTCCTTCTCTCTCTCACTCCAACACTGCTCTCTTTCTCTCATAATGATGATGGATTGGATACAGGTCAAAACAATGGCAACGGTATTCGACAGCAACTGTATGCATTCCATTTTCACAGCCACCTCAAGAATGTAGAAAGAAAGTTTTCTTTTTTTTTTTTTTTTCAGCAATTGTGGTGTCTTGTTGCCATGTTCTTTTGAACTAAAAGTAGATTGGAGTTCAAATGTTTTCTTTTTTTATTGTACTTTACTAAAGCACTAATGGAAGAGGACGACAAAAAGTTAAATAGAACTTGGATAATATACACTACCAGTCAAAGGTTTTGAAACACTTGACTGAAATGTTTCTCATGATCTTAAAAATATTTTGATCTGAAGGTGTATGCTTAAATGTTTGAAAATAGTTTTGTAGACAAAAATATAATTGTGCCACCATATTCATTTAAATTTAAATAAAATTTAATAATATATATATATATATATATATATATATATATATATATATATATATATATATATATATATATATATATATATATTATTATTATTATTATTTTATTTTATTTATTTTTTTTAATTGATGACTTGGACCAAATAATAAAGAAAAGCAGCCAATAAGTGCCCAACATAGATGGGAACTCCTATACTGTTTAAAAAGCATCCCAGGGTGATACTTCAAGAAGTTGGTTGAGAAAATGTCAAGAGTGCATGTCTGCAAATTCTAGGCAAAGGGTGACTACTTTGAAGATGCTAAAATATAACACAGTTTTGATTTATTTTGTATTTTGTTTAGTCACAACATAATTCCCATAGCTCCATTTATGTTATTCCATAGTTTTGATGACTTTACTATTATTCTAAAATGTGAAGAATAAAAAAATTATAATAAAGAATGAGTAAGTGTTTCAAAACTTTTGACCGGTAGTGTATATTTCATACAACAGAATGAATAACAGATGATAAAACTAATGAAAACTGACAACTAGAGGCCTGAAGGCCAGATTCTATTTTATAGGGGGATAGATTTGGTACATGGCATATATAATTTTCTCTTCTGCTCTGAACACTCTGCACAACAGAACTTAGAACTGCAACCAGATTTCTGAATTATATAAAAACTGGTCATTTCATCTAGAGTGGCTTAAAAATAGGAACATTCATATGAGCAATAACCATAATTTTATGTATGCACGATGATGGTCTTTGATTTGTTTACTCATGTAACTGCGCTTATTGCCTATTTAAGTTTCAGAAAGACTGGGTTGGTTTTATCCAATGCATCTGAAACCCAAATCAGTATAGCAGGAGGACTGTGCACCGACATTCTGTCATCACAGATTCATTGCAATGCTGTGCACTAACATTAATGTGATTAATGAAGGATGTAAGTAAATAAATAGATTTCCTAAAGTTTCCCCATTCTGGTAAAACCACTATGCCAACTTTTACATTAAGGCAGATGCATAAAACTCCTAAGCATAGCTCCTTTACTGCAGGTCAAACCAAAGTTGTCTATTATATCTGACAAGAGGTACCTGTTAGCATTCCCATTCACCTCAATGGCAGTTGCTCAGCTGGTGCATGCCCCCCTGGAAGTGTGACTTGCATTCTGCTTATTGGCATTATATTTATTTTTTTGAGCCAATCACCTGAGGCGTAAATGCCATGGTATCAGTAACTTAGACCTTTTGCTCTTGGATGCTGCCGCTAAGGTGTCAGTGCACAATAAACAAAAATATTACTGAGTGCACCTTTAATAATGATAATTTAAACAAATAAAACACATGTTCTTTTTTTGTTTTGTTTTTTTAAACAAAAACATATGCAATAACATAGGGGGCCCAGAGTAAAAAGTTGTCAGGGCTTTGGTGGTGATGTGGTGGGGGTTTGGCACATGGCCCAAGGGAGCCATTTCTCTCGGTGTCATCCTTATTAGCACTCTTTTCTTTCTCATCATTTCAGTCCACTGCTGTTTCCAGGGCTGAAGGTCAAGGAAATGTCAACCTCTCTGAATGTGCACCGTTTTACTGTGTGTTTCATTAGAATGCACACATTATTAAATTCTGCTCATATCTCTGCCTCTCTTTTCCCCCTTCCTTGCCATTATCACTCCATCTCTCTTCTCTCATTCAATTGCTAAAATGAAAACACACCTGATAACAATAATTTCAAACCAGCATAGCAGAAGGACCTCAAATGGTTCTGGAGATTTTTAAACACTGTACAGCTAATGCTGGAATAGGTGGCACTAGCTGAATTTAGTTTGACGACATATTCAGGTATCTACAACACTGTTTAAGTTTTGGATGGTGTGGCACATTATAAGCAGAGGCGGGTAGAGTAGCCAAAAACTATATATACTATATATATACTAACATATATAATTACTTGAGTAAGAATAAGAAAGTATCCAATTAAAAGAGTACTCAAGTAGTGAGTAATTCATCACTTTCACAAATGGCATTATAGACATTATCTACCATATATTCCATTACATAATACACATTTAACATGTATTTCAGAATTATCATTATTATTATTAATGGAAATTCTGTCATCATTCACCATCATGTTGTTCCAAACCTGTATGACTTTCTTTCTTCCATGCAACACTAAGTAGATATTAGAATGTCACTATTTACTTTTAGTGAATGTGTTTTTTTCTCTCCATATTTTGAAAGTGAATGGTGACTGAGACTGTCAGTCTCTAACATTCTGTCTAACATCTTTTGTGTTCCACAGAATACAGAAGGTTAGATGGGTTTGGAACAACATGAGGGTAGGGAAATGATGACATAATATTAAATTATGGCTGAGCTATCACTTTAAAGGGATAGATCACCCATTTACTCACCCTCATGCCATCCCAGATGTGTTTGACTTTCTTTCTTCTGCAGAACACAAATTATGATTTATAGAAGAATATTTCAGCTCTGTAGGTTAGTACAATGTAGGTGAATGGGTGCCAAAATTTCGACGCTCCAAAAAGCACATAAAGGCAGCATAAAAGTAATCCATAAGACTCCAGTAGTTAAATCCATATCTTCAGAAGTGATATGATAGGTGTGGTGAGAAACAAATCAGTATTTGTCATTTTATGCTAGACATTCTTCACCCTAAAATGTTGGCACCCATTCACTTGCATTTTATGGACCTACAGAGCTGAAATATTCTTCTAAAAATCTTTATTTGTGTTCAGCAGATGAAAGAAAGTCATACACATCTGGGATGGCATGAGGGTGAGTAAATGAGAATTTTCATTTTTGAGTGAACTATCCCTTTAAGGGCACTTGTCAGATCTGGATGAATTTGTAAATAAGAAGAGAGGTTTGGAAACCTTTCTAGTAATTATTACAGTGAAAACTTGAAAATGTCCCACAGGGACATTATATATAATGCTGAAATATAAACCAAAGCAAGGTAATGTTTTATTAATGCCTACTTTCACTATTTCATAGCTTTTAAAGTCCTGCGTGTATTCTTATTTCAGTGTAGTTACAGTTTTCAGTGTCAAAAGAATTTAGATAATTAGTTCTGTACAGCAGTACCGCCACTCTCTAAACGCAGAGTACACAGCCTGCATAGGGCACCAGCCCCGGTCACGGAACACTCTCTTTGTCTGAAACCATCCCCTATCCACTATATAGTGTACTATTTCGGGTGTCTGCCATTTTGTAGGAGTGTCTGAATTCTGAGTGAGCCACTCGTTCCCTACTTTTGTTCACTCATTCTTACCCACAATGCACTCTAATTTTGAGTGTACATTTTATGTACACTTGATGACGGTTAATTGCCCATAATCCACTGTGGGGAAGACTGGCAGTTTACTGCTTCATTTACTCCTGCAAATGTTCTATTTCTTGCTTAATGTATTAAATTAATTTTTGACCAATCATTACTTGATTAAAATAACATAACAAATAGAGAGGCAAAACATCCAGATACATTTTTAAAATGTACTCTTTATTCATATTTATACAGAATTTTACCATTAAGATGAAGAATTCTTTATTTACTAAATAATGAATTGAGGTGATATTATTTTAACTCAGGAGACTGCACACAGTGGAAATGATAATTCTGTGGATGATTTAAATATTCGGTTATAACATGTAGGTTATGATATCTTTGGTGCTGTTTATGGTCGGATGAGGGTGCTATGTGCCCAGAAACGCTACCCAGCTTGTATAGGAGTTTAAAGACACTAAAGTATAACAAATAAATACAATAATGTACATATGATAAAATGTGTTTACTCTTTATATTAACATATATATTAAAAATGACAAACAGAATGAAGATTTATTGTATTAATATATTATTAAATAAGAATAACAAGGCCCAAGTATTTTAAAGGTTTATCTGTGATGTTGTTTCTGCAACAGCTCCAGAGCTCCAATGCTCGGTGTATAAGTCAGCGTCCGAATTCACTCACTCATTTCGTTCACTCACTGCTGAGATATAATGCACTAACTGCCATTCAATATATAGGAAATAGTGAATGAGTGAACGATTTCAGACACAACCACTCTCTTCGCCATACGATCGCCTCACGCTCGCACATCTCTCACATACGTGCCTCGTGCACCTTGCTTTGCATGTGCAGAAATGCTGTCTGTTCGTGCTCCAGTTGTCAATCACGTGAACGGCAGAGCAAAAGGCATTTACACTTAACGTGGATGTTTACATGGATTTATACAGTTAATCAGCCCAAAATAGCAGCGAAAGCTGCATGAAGTAAATGCGTAAATACTGCTTATGACATACGGGACAAAGCGCACTGATATACTGCTGCACTAATTTAAAAATATACACTTAAAAACTGATGTCATAAGAGCACAGTTACAGAATCACCCTGAAAATGACCATCACATTACACAGAAATGCCCACGTTAGCATTAGAGCCACAACTTACCTTAGAGTGCTGCCATAAGTTGGAGCTTCAAATTTAAAATATCAGCTTGTCTTGGTGTTAAATGAAAACATTGCATGACAAAACAATTTTTTTTTTTTCACTTCACAGAGCGAAGAAAGTGTTTCACTTTGAAGAACATGATGCTGCAGGCTGGACTCGGCTTGAGTGACTGTGACAGCACACGCAGCTGTGTGAGCTTCTACTGTCATAAAAGTCCCATTCAGTAATCTCTCAATAAATTACGCATTAACTAAAATTAAACCCAGTAATGTAACGACAGGAACACTGCCCATTGTAAAGAAGTAAAAGTAACAAAAATTCATTAGAAGTAAATGTAGCCAGTACTACCCACCTCTGATTGTAAGGTTTGGTGTTTGGGAAATATCTAAACATAAGGGTATTAGTATACAAATGGGTCTACTGGGCCAGGCAAAATACAGAATTTAAGAATCGTCTTTCAATTCATGAGTTGGAATTTGAATTGCATTGGGTGCCCCAAAGGATGTTACATTTTGAATTAGAATTACAGGAAGGCAAATTTATTGAATCACAATTCAAAGAAATGTAACAGATTCATTAGAGGAACAAGGAATTTAAATAAGTCCAACACAAGTTTTGTGAAAAAAACATCAATAATTACATCATTAACTTGGCATAATTATGCCCATTATGTTTTTTCAGCTGATTTATCTAAACTAACTTCAACACTTTCACAACAATTAACATAGCCACTGAACTTTAAAGGGGTCATGAAATGCTCTTTTTATAGTTTTATCTTACCTGAGGTCCACAGATAATGTTAGTAATGTTTTTTGCATTATAAAATTAATAATTTAGTAATATATGATCATCTTCCAAACTGTCTCTAGCCCTCTATTTGAAGCACTCGGTTTTGTTCCATTTTGCACAACACACGCTGGCGCTACTACTGCCAGCAACACAAATAAATGGTTTAGAATGTTTGTGTCGACGCGCCTGGTGTAGACCGCCTCAAGCCGTGTCAATGAACACGCCTGGTGTAAACAAGATGTCAGCACCATAAACAATCAAACATTCATGATATTTGAAATATTCATGAATGGAACTGTTTACTTACATTTCTGATTGGGTCCAAGTGTTTTTAACTGCCCCATCCTTCAATAATATTTCCTTTGCAAAGCTTGAATCATAATATGACTGGTTCACAAGCAATCCACATTGATGGAGAGCCAAAAATACGCTAAAGGTTCATCCACATCCAGCTTCCAGTATAATCCTGCACTGAAATGCACATCACCGGAAACGCATCTAATAGGTCAAAGATGTTGATCCAGTGCATGTTTTCATACACCAACAATTAAAAATAGCACATATGGGTGAAAGAAGGCATCCATGACGTGTTTGTGCTCAAAACAGCAAGACCCAGTGCAGCTGAATGAAACAGAATTGTTTCACTTGTAACTTGACACAAATTTTAAAAGTGGCCCGAGATATGCATGAAGTCAAAGACGTCTGTCTGAGCATGTTTAAATACAAAAATAATTTTAAATAGTCCAGATAGGTCCCCTTTGGTGTTCAGGAATAGCGAGGTCACAGTAGGCCTATGTCCTGCTGTCTCGCACTCGGAGTACGAACTGAAGCACCAGTGGGCGGGGCCAAGTGTGCAATGATTTTAAGTAGGCGTTAATGTTTTTGAGCTGTAGAGGCAGTCATGAATTAATGTCCCCCAAATGACGTAGGGAAGTCGCGGGAGTAAAGAACGAGGCGTTTTTGCAGCTTGGTTTCAATAAATGCTTTTATTGTATTGGGGATAAAGTTTTGAGTTCTGACATTTACAGTATGTTTTTATAGTTGAAAGACCTTTTATATGTCAAAATATCAAGGAAAATTTGATTCCTCATGACAGGACCCCTTTAAGATTTTAATTGTGCCATTCAGCACCAAAAAATGTCCATCACAATATTTTCAGATAACTTTGTAAAATAAAAGTGGTAGCTGTTGTTAAGCTGGCTCTAGCTGATTTTCCCAGTGATTTGCAGGTGTTAGCTTCACTAACATAATCACCGGCCAGGCAGAGGGAGACAGAACGCCCATTAGCACCTCTCAGCGTAAGGTGTTAATCACTTGACCGTCGGGACTCCCTGCTGGGATAATGGCTTCAAGCACTGAAAAAACACATTTCATTTGTAAAAATCATTCCGTCACTAAGAACTGACAAGATGACAAGCTGAACGGAATTTTATTTTATTTTTTAATCACACTCAGCTGCATATCACAAACACTGATTAAAACCCATAGTGATTCTGTCATTCTGCAGAAATAATGCAAAAGCAACTAATGACGGATAAAAATAACCTTGACAGACATGTTACAGTTTTCGTGCTATTTAAAATTTAACTTTGTGAAAGCCAACCGAACCATGAAGAAAATGCAACATTGTAATTATTTTAGCCCCTGTTTCAGAACAATCAAGCAAGCTACAGATCTGAAAACTCCCCAAATCTTTCTATTGCAATTGCAATTTTACTCATCAGTGCGAATCTGTCAAATCCGTTTGAATAGCTCACCAGAGATATATGCTCGTTATGATAACAGGCATAAGAGGGGACAAGTGTTATTTTGTATTTATTTTATTTTATTTTCATTTAATTTATTTGCAGCATTTATTGTCATTTAGTTAATGGCACCACAGTTCAATAAATGAGTGGATTGTGTATGGAAAGAATAAGATCATCCAAAGTAACACAGCTTTGTGGCTGACTTCCTAAACATTAATAAACCTTGAGGTTTATTTATTTATATTGTTATGACCCATACACTGGTCTCTCTTGAAGGTCACAACAATAGAAAGGGGAAAAAATAAATAAACCTGCAGCAAAATAATGTATGTTTGGTCTTATAGGTGCTGGTCTTTACCAGGAAAGTTGCACAGAGCTTAACTCAAAATCAACATCTCATGCCAATTTGCCAGCTTATTTGTACATATTGCACTGGTAATGGAAAATTGAGTACTTTTTAGTTTGTAGCGAGACTGGATCATAAATTGTGTCTTAATACCACAAGCTCACAAAGCAAGTACTGATGCATACTTTAAAAATCCATCGCAAACAGTACACCATTGTGATATATCTTAAGCATTCTATGGTTTGAAACACACTGATCCTAATCTGGCATACTAGGCCTTTACAGGATAGATTGTATTTGAAATGGGATTCAGCATGTGTGAAGAGAGGAGGGACAACAACAGTAAGGGTAACATGGAAAATAAGGAATTCAGAGGACTAGGGAAAAGAAACATAAAAAAGCCAGCTCAAGCTCCCCCCCCAAAACAGAACATTCAGGCTTTTCAAAGCTTGTCTCTACACCAGTGCAGCGGTCAGAAATTGGTAGAAATAATTACAAAGGAACTCTTATCAGTGTATGAGACAGCGTGTTCATAGGGTGACTACAGAGTGATCAGTTCCTTCATTACCAACAAGATACATCAGCAGGTCTCCAGCAAAGGAATGAGCAAAGAATGGCAAGTCAAAAGTCAAAGTAGTTTTTTTTTTTTTTTTTCAGGAAAATGACCACAGGAACAAAAGCTTCAATCTTCAAAACATCAGCAGACAGTTTTTATTCAAATTAAATTGCAGTAAACTAATTACATGAGCAGTTCCCCTCAAGCAACATGAGGTTATGTGGCTATATCAAGGGCACAATATTGAGGGCTGTTATTTCAGTAACTCCAGGGTCACCCTTATTGGGAATTAATAACGTGGAAACATATTACTGTTGCCATGATGAATATCAAAGGATTCACACTGCATTTGTAAAAATGACATGAGATGAATAAATAAGTGGGAAAGATTAAGGATTAGATTAAGAATCTTAAAGATAATGCGTTTAATTTTTTCATTGGTAAAACACATTCTCTTATCCCTGTTTAATGTGCAGACAGTTAGAAGTAAGCCATTTGTAGGCTGACTTCCCATAAGAGTTTAAACACAGTGGCTCTGTAAGTGTCAAACTCTGCTGTTTAGGTGTTCTGACATGTCACAACTACTGTGGCGCAGTAGGAGGTTTTGGGAAACCAGTTTGGAAACAATCAGTAGGTCTATAATTTTACAGTTTTCACATGTAATTGATTTTCAAATTGTTTCTTGTAAATAAACGTGTCCGGAAAAGTGAGTTACCAAATCAGAAAAGGATTTACAGTATATATATTTTTTTCTCATAAACAAATCTTACAAAATGAATCGAAAATAGCATACTTAAGTCACCTTTAGCACCATAAATAGAATTCTATCATTACACATCTGTTAGTGAACTGTTAGATATTTTAATTGGACTTACATGGATTTTTGCTAGCGAAAGTTGAAATACACTGTCCAGTTACAGACTCGAGTCTAACTGGTCGTGTTCCCAAAACTCAGTTGGTAGGTTATCGATTGCTAGAGAATTTATTTTTGGATATAATCTGAGCTTTCACTTACTATTTTAGATCGAAATTAGTTTTATGACTAGGGTTTCTAGACCGGTTGATGAGTGGACAGTTCAGTTTCGAGACCGAGGTTTTCCAGGTCCAACTCATAAATTGCCCTTCAGAATTAGTTTAACTCGCAGCTTCGCGAAGATGGAAATCTGGCAACCGTATATGGCTGGTATAGTATACTTTCTAATGCCACCTGACATTACGCGTGCATGAATGGCTTTGGTTGTCAAGGAAATCACAGAGCCAGTGCAATGTAAGCAATCTCATCCCTACACTTCAAACTAAAAAACAATTGTGTCATTTACACAAATCTATGCTTTTGGACTCATAGTTGTACATATTTTAACTCTTTTTTTTTTTTCAAAGAACAAGAGGAAATACTTTACCTTGAGCAGACTGACTCTAGCTTCAAGTGACAGCCAGATAACTGATGTAAATTTGTTGATGCTCTTAAAAACATAAGGGCGGGACATACGTGGTTTTGATGGACACTTCAAGGCCAATGGAGATACTTGTTAAACAGAGAGCCTAAAAATCTTTTCATTGGTCATTTCGATGCACAATTCAAACAGTAGGAAGAGGTCATTCGGTGCATTCCGTCTATGGTAAAAAGTAAATTTAAATCTTTATATACAGTTTATAATATTTTAACAGTTTATATATATATATATATATATATATATATATATATATATATATATATATATATATATATATATATATACACACATACACCGATCAGCCACAACATTAAAACCACCTGCCAAATAGTGTAAGTCGGCAAAGATCCGAGATGATATTCTTCTCAACACAATTGTACAGAGCGGTTATCTGAGTTATCGTAGATTTTATCAGTTCGAAACAATCTGGCCAATCTCTGTTGACCTCTCTCATCAACAAGGCAATTCAGTCCACAGAACTGCTGCTCACTGGATGTTTTTTGTTTTTGGAACCATTCTGAGTAAATTCCAGAAACTGTTGTGTGTGAAAATCCCAGGAGATCAGCAGTTACAGAAATACTCAAACCATCCCATCATGCCACGCTCCAAATCACTGAGATCACATTTTTTCCCCATTCTAATGGTTGATGTGAACATTAACTGAAGCTCCTGACGCATATCTGCATGATTTTATGCACTGCACTGCTGTCACACGATTGGCTGATTAGATTATCACATGGATGATTGTTGGTGACTCGGTAGAACTCTGCTATTTTAAAATATTCGGTTCTTTTGTAATATTCTTGCTGTTCAAAAGAGAATATCTTGCACCTCAGCTTTGGAATAGGCTATGGACTATCAGTAAGCAGTAAGGGTTAAAAGTGTTTGTGTTTTTAGATGAAAGCTATGACCTAGGCAAAGTCGTTGCTGTTGATTTTATGGTCATAATTATTTTTTATTATTTCCTCTGTTAGGAATATGTTGTCACCTTTGGGGTGATCCTACATGTGAATAGGCTTTGCCAAGTTAGTTCTCTTTTTTTTGTTGTTGTTGTTGTTGTTCTACTTGTCTACTTTTCAAACAGACTCTTTTTTTATGCTGCACTTTATGCTCTGGGAAATTAAAGTTATAAAGAAACTAGCCTCTAAAATGATTTGCTCGTCCACTGTGAACATTCAGTGTAGCCAAGTACGAAGCACTGCCCACACAGAGGTAACTGCCAAATCAGGCAACTTCCTATTGGACAACGCTGCAAATTTGTGTGTTAAAGTTCACCAAACTTGAACCCAACACATATTTGCCAACCAAAGTCGATCAAGCAAAATTCCTGATTACGCAGATTCCCATTGAGATAACTGTATTTCTCCCACTGAATTTTGCTGTACAAAAGTTAAGTGTGACTGAGCCTTAAGGTTGAGATAGCCCATTTTTGCCCATGTTTACAAAAATTGTGTAATGAATCAGGATGATCTCTTTCATAATTGGGAACTAATGTGGATGTGGTGTATGGGCGTGGTCGTGCGTCTGTCTGCGGGGGAGAGAGAGAGAGAGCGGTAAGGCTCATCACCTGGGTTGTAATTATCTCTAACACCTGTCTCTTGTTATAGTGATGGCAGAGGGAGACTTAAAAGGCACCACTGTAGTAGGTTCTCACAGTTCTTTGGGCAATGGAGGAGTCAGGAGACAAGGAAGCATTGCAGGCAAGTCTTTTAATTTCTGACTTCAGGTCACTTGGTTTTCTTTAGTGCACTCTGTTCTTGTAAATTCACAACACTCAATTAGGTAACAAAAAACTCTTAAACACTCTGTAGCGTCGAGCTTGTGTTCTCAGGTCACTCTCTCTCTCTCGAACTGGTGAGGCTTTTAAGTCTCCCTCCGCCATCACTATAACAAGAGACAGGTGTTAGAGATTATTACAACCCAGGTGACGAGCCTTACCGCTCTTTCTCTTCCGCAGACAGACAAAAGACCACTCCCCCATCACCACAGTGGAGTTTACACATTTGCCTTGCTTGCAGCATGCTAACTGTTGATCTACAGAATGTGCATACAGAGTCTACAGTGGCATCACAGAGCATTAGATGATCTTGGTAAGCGGCAAACTTCAGCTTCTTTGTTCGTACAAGGCTTGACAAAAGGCAGACCACATAATGCTGCAATTCTTTTTTCTTTTTTTGCAATGGAGAATAAGAAATGTATCTAAGTAGCATATCACTTGGATGTGTAACATTCAAGTGTTTTTTTTTCCCTTTGCAGCCCCAAAACTGTGAATAGACCTACTCCAATTAAATGAGACAGTTCCTGTGAATCAGAAACTTAAGAGTAATTTTAGACTAGTCAAGAAGCTCACATCATCTATTCTTTGCACACAGGTATGTTATGAGAAAGTCATGAACAAATCAAAGCTCAGAGAGCGTTCTGTAGAGGGCCTGTACTTTCTCTTGGTGATTATAGTTTCCATCATGAAAACCTTTTGATTCATATTTATCCTTCTTGCATGCTTCAGAATATAGTGAATCTCAGATGCTGATACCTTTTGCAATTGGAGGAAATACACCCGGACAGATATGGCCAGATCATCCAGCGGGATGTCTGTGGTGAGACCGTGCAGGCTGCTTCATTAACAAGAGGACACATAGCAATTAAACATCAGAAAGAAAGGGTCATCTGTATAAATGAACATCTGTTGTTGGAGCAGTAGATACAGAAAGACACATGAGTATGTCTGGACGGAGGAGAGTGGTACAAATCCTGTGACGCTCTCTGGAGAAAAGGAGGAAATAAAGAGATCGAAGCCTCAGCTGCATTGGGAAAATTCAGTGACTGCCAGAATACTAAAGAGAGGGTGATTGCTGTAATACAGAAATGAGGACTGAGCTGAGTGGGTTTGGAATTTGACAGGCCAAATTAACAGGTTCATTGCCTCCTAAATCAATGCCTTTGATTCTCTCTGCAAAATACTTTGCATTGTGTTGTATCTATTGTATTGGAATGCATAATATTGAGACAAAAAATTAGGTGCCCTTGATAAAAATGTCAGCACATCATAGTGATCTAAATATTGCAACTGCAAACAAACATGCTTTTTTTGTTGTTTTTTTTTTTTTTTGAGTCTAACAATGTCAATCTAACAGATCAATATTTAAGTCCTTTTTTACTTTAAATTCTCCTCCCTGCCCTGTAGGTGGCGATATGCTCAAAGTGTGAATCGCCAAGTACAAAAGAAGAATGTGGAAGTGAAAGTGGTGATTTATAGTAAAAAAGGACTTAAATATTGATTCATGGATTATTTTTATCCTGCCTTTTATATGCTTTTTTTGGAGCTTCAAAGTTCTAGCCACCATTCAAATGGATCTACAGAGCATATATATTCTTCTAAAACTCTTTGTGTTCATGAAAACATGTTAGAATATTCACTATAACAAGATTATATACCGAGGTGTAAGCGGAGTACACACCACTACTCAGTCGAGGGATTTTATAGCCAACAGTGTAAGCATACAGAGCATTTTTCAGATTTTATTGTGCATTTCAAGAGAAAGAAGGCCAGTGTATGCCAGGGGTGGGCTCCAACCTGGGCTCCAGATCTGCCACAGGCAGCAAATGAGCATCAGGAGCTTCAACTGGAATGCAATTACTCTCAACAATCCAGCCAGTGCCACAGTGAAAATTCATGACATTCATACCATGGGCCTAACTTTTGGAACTCTCCATACCAGCAAGCACTGGGAGGATCCACAAGGAGAGGCAGAAGAGGATTATAATCCTGTCAAAGCTACTGGAAATAAACCAGCTGTTTTTTATTCATCAGGGTAGGTACAATATGTCTACAGCTCATAATTTAGCATCAGGGTGTGAATCGGATTCAGAGCACTCCTCTGTGTGAGCATGTATTTAATACTTCTTATAATATTTTTCTAATGAAAACTGAGTAGAAACATACAGATTAGATGGTCCCATTCTGATTTTCCAGCCACTCCTTACAGCATGATATAAATGCTACATTCACACAGCAGCAGAATATGGTAGTCAGTTGTACGTAAATGGCCGTTCACACCTAACGTGTTTTAGCATCTGACTGTGCTGCTTTTCCATTGTTTTTTGTAAACATGCGCTACACGGACGTCATTGACTCTTGCGTCGCATCTCACTGCCTCCACAATGTCTCGTGCTGGAGTGCAGGGCCGTAGCTAGTGGTGTGAAAGATTCTAGGAGCCCAAAGATCCAGGGGGGCCCACAACAAATTCAAAACTGTATTTTTTTAATTGTTAAGGGCCCCAGAGCAATATACAGCCAGGAGGCCCAGAATTACTTGCTACGGCCCTGCTAGAGTGCCTTGTTTTTTTAGATCTGGTCACATGAAAAAAAGGCTTTTAAAAGTGCCTCTCAAGATACCTGGGTACTGTTATTTTCATTGCAGTGCATTGCGTTTATTTATTTTTTTTTTAAAAATTTAAGTGAACAAACTCGTTTATACTGAATGGCCCCTTAGCCTGCTGATTCTGGTAACATTCCAATGCAGTCTCATAAACAAGTTGTCAACATAGTGACAATTTTCCTGCACCATGAAAACGCCACGGACAGAACAATCTCTTCTCAATTCAGTTGATTCAGTCACAGGCTTGGCAATCTTCAGATATTATTGTGTTGCCTTTAATAATAGGCAACTTAGAAATACATTATTTTAATTAATTATAAACTACTATCATATCAATATTTTAGATCCCCTTACTCAACCCCATTCCTAAAGCCAACCAATTATCAACAATATAAAACATGCAACAGGCAGTTAAATATAGTCACAATAATAATACTATAATAGGCTCTATTACATACAGTAGATATTTTTTAACACTAAACAATGCGGTTGTATTTGTTAGCATTAGCTAACTACATTAGTTAACATGAACTAACAAACAATACTTGTCAGCACTTATTAATCTTATTTAATGTTAATTTCAATAGATACTAATAGATATTTTTTAATTAAAAATTGTACATGTTAACATTAGTTAATGCACAATGAAGATTAATAAATGCTGTACAAAACGTCTTGGTTACTGATGTAACCTCTGTTCTCTTGTCATATCCTCTCGATCTGTTCCCATAAGATCCCCTTCCCCTAAGTACTAACCTCAACCCAGACTACACTTCCCAGAATTCCCCTGTTCCTGCCATGGACTCTCACACCTGATCTTCATTCACTAATCAACTCCCTGTGTATATAAACTCTGCTCTCACCACATTTCTCTGCAAAGTCTTGCCAATTCACCCCCTTGTCTTGCATTTCTGAGCGTTATCTACTGCCTGCCTGTTATTGATTACTGCCTGTCCCTTGGATTACCCCTTTGTTTACCATCTTTGTTTTGTTACTTTGCCTGGATTGCTTACCTGGTTTTGACCTCTGCCTGTTTGATTACGATTATTATTAAACTCTGCACATGGATCTTCACTCTGTGTCTGACTCGTTACAGAAGTCTTTGCTAATGTCAGATCCAGCGGAGTTTTCTTCTCTTCAAGCTGCATTCACTTTTCAAGCTGAACAGCTGGCAGCTCACCACCATCAACTGGGACAGCTTTCCTCTGCCATGGAAGAGGTGTTAAGTTATTTACGCACCACTTCCCCAGCCAGGTCTCCCTTACCAGCCACTAATCCAGTCCCCACACCATCACTGACTGCTCCCTCGGAAGCCTCTCCGCAGCTGCTGAATCTTCGAGCTCCTCATCTCGCTCTTCCGGCACGCCAGGTCAGCGTGATGGGTTTTTGCTGCAATGTAGTATTTATATCGCTCAAGCTTCCTCCTACTTCCCCACTTAGGAATCCAAGGTGGCCTTTATCACCTCCTTGCTCACAGGTCGAGCACTGGATTGGGCTACAGCTGTATGGAATCGTAATAGCGAGATACGTAACTCTTGAAACTTTCTTTTCCCATTTCAGGAGTGTTTTTCAGAATCCAGTGGGTGGCAAAGTCGTGTGTGATTGCATCATTCGTTTCACACAAGGGAGTTCAATGGCAGCTGACTACGCACTTGCATTTCATACTCTCGCAGCACAAACTGGATGGGCTGATGCACCGCTCAAAACCATTTATCGCAATGGACTCTCGCTACAGGTAGAGATGGCTAATCGTGACAACCTCTCTCTTGACCAGTTTATTACTCTCTCCATCAAACTGGACAATTTGAAGCGGAGCCGCACCCCAAATACCCTATCACCCCTCCTCTGATAACTGCCATAACTACGCCTCAACACGAGCCCATGCAGCTGGGTCACTCTCGTCTGTCTAGAGAGGAACTTCAAAGACGCATTATCTACAAATTGTGTCTGTACCGTGGAGAGCCCGGCCATTTCCTTTCCTCCTCCTGTCCCTCACATTCCTCCTTACCCAAAAATACTTCGGTGAGTACCGACGGCTCTTATTTTTTGGAAAATCGAAATTTATTTGTTGAAGTAAAACTTATCCAGTCAGAATTCCATTCCTGTCAAAGCTCTTATCGACTCTGGGGCTGCAGGCAATTTTATTGACTCTGATCTCTGCAATCTGTTATCTCTGGATACTGCACCTTGTGTGCCTTCTCTCTCTGTTACATCGCTAGATGGTCGCTCTCTTCATGCTGACACAGAGCTTCACATCACTCAACCTGTCTCTGTGCAAGTGGGGGCTCTTCATCATGAAACACTACAACTACTCGTCACCAACACTCCTAAGAACCCTCCCATCCTTGGATACCCCTAGCTCGCTAAACACAACCCTCACATTTCTTGGACTGATGGAGAGATCATAAAGTGGGGAGCCTCTTTTTTTTTTTGTTTTTTTTTTTTTTTTTTTAACTCCTGCCTACAGTCAGTTCAACCCGTTTCCCTCCTGACCACTCACATCAACCCCGCTGAGGCCTCTGTGCAATCTACCTTTTCGGTAGCCTACCAAGACTTCCTGTCCGTGTTTAGAAAGACCAAGGCTACTCAGTTACCACCTCATCGCTCTACTGATTGCGCTATCGACCTCCTTCCAAGCACTCAACCTCCCAAAAGCTGTATATATCCCCTCTCTATCCCTGAGACACAAGCCATGGAGGATTATATTGAAGAGGCACTACAGATGGGCTTCATCCAACCCTCCACGTCACCTGCAGCAGCTGGCTTCTTCTTTGTGGCAAAGAAAGATGGCGGACTCCGGCCCTGCATTGACTATAGAGGCTTAAATGCCATTACTGTCAAGTTTCCCCATTCTCTCCCACTAGTGCCTGCAGCACTCGAACAAACTGGATTTGCGTCATGCTTACAACCTTATTCGCATCGAGGGGGACGAGTGGAAGACCGCCTTCATCGCTCATTCGGGGCACTATGAATACCGGGTCATGCCGTATGGTCTTGCCAACTCGTCTTCCATCTTCCAATCCTTCATGAATGAGATCTTTCATGACCTTCTGCACCGAAGCGTCATAGTCTACATAGACGACATCCTGGTTTTCTCACCATCCCTTGAAGCTCACGTTCTGCACATACGGCAAGTTATCCAATGCCTCCAAGATAATCACCTCTTCGTAAAAGCTGAGAAGTGTGAGTTTCATGTCTCCACCTCATCTTTTCTGGGTTACGTGATCAGCCCCAAGGGGGCCTACATGGACAGTCTCAAATTTGATGCCGTCAAGTACTGGCCTCGACCGGGTTCAACCAAAGAACTCCAACACTTCCTGGGCTTTGCTAACTTCTACAGGCAATTAATTCACAACTTCAGCACCATAGCAGCCCCTCTCATCTCTCTCCTCAAAGGAAAACCTAAAAATCTTCAGTGGACTTCTTTGGCCATAAGGGCCTTCCAGGATCTTAAAGTAAGATTCACCACTGCACCTGTACTCAATCATCCTGATCCTTCCAAGCCTTTCATAAAGGAGGTGGACGGCTCTAACATTGGGATTGGAGCGATTCTCTCCCAACGACATGGTAACCCAGCCAAGATGTATCCCTGTGCTTTCTTCTCTCGCAAACTCAACTCAGCAGAACAGAATTATGATGTGGGGAATCGTGAGCTTCTGGCCATGAAGGATGCTCTTGAGGAATGGCATCACTGGTTATAGGGTTCCCAACACCCATTTACCATCCTCACAGATCATCGCAACCTGGAGTATTTACGCTCCGCCAAGCATTTCAACACAAGACAAGCTCGTTGGGCTCTGTTCTTCACCAGATTCAACTTCTCTGTGATGTATTGTCCTGGATCTATGAACACTAAGGCTGATGCCCTCTCTCGGATTTATTCCCCTGAATCTCCTGAGTCCCCTCTGGCCATCCTGCCCGAATCCATTCTCATGGCCCCTGTTCAGTGGGACATCATGAAGGATATCGAACAGGCCACTCTGACAGACAACCCCCCTGGCTGCCCTAGAGACCGTGTCTACGTTCCTGACAATCTCCGTCCTCAAGTCATGCAGTGGGTCCATACTTCCTTGAGCTCTGGTTACCCTGGTGAGAACCGCACCATACAACTGGTTCAAAATAAATTTTGGTGGCCATCTCTGTCATGCGATTTTACTCAGCCCATCCCTCAACGTCCCTGGTCTCACACTGCCATAAACTTCCTCACTGATTTACCTGCATCTCAAGGGAACACAACCATCATGGTGGTGGTGGATAGGTTCTCCAAAGTCTGTTGTCTAGTCCCTCTCCAGAACTACCTTCCACTCTAGAGACTGCTGAGACCATCTTCCATCAAGTGTTTCGGCTCTGCAGTTTGCCAGATGACATAGTCTCTGACAGAGGACCTCAATTTACCTCAGGGATTTGGAAGGAGTTCTGCAAACTTCTGAATGTCAACGTTAGCCTAACTCCCGGATATCATCCCCAGTCAAATGTCCAGACTGAACGCACCAATCAAGAAGTAGGTCGCTATCTCTGCACCTTCCAACTCTCTAACCAGTATGATTGGTGTTGATTTCTCCCCTGGGCAGAGTATGCCAGGAACTCCCTTTTCAGTTCCTCTACTGGTTTTACCCCCTTTCAGTGTATCCTGGGATATCAACCTCCACTCTTTCCCTGGTCGGGAGAGCCATCAGAGTCACCAGCAGTTGACCACTGGATGCGGCACAGCAACAAAGTCTGGGAGTCTGCTTCATTTACAGAGAGCCGTCCGTCAGCAGAAGAGACAAGCTGACCGACGTCGTCGACCCTTCCCAACTCTCCTTCCTGGCCAATGAGTATGTCTGTCCACCCGAGATCTTCGCCTGCGATTACTCTGCAAGAAACTCTCTCCCAGGTATGTAGGTCCATTTAAAATCATCAAACAAGTTAACCCCATATGTTACAAACTTCAACTGCCTCCTCACTACTGTATCTCTCCTACTTTCCATGTATCTCTCCTCAAACCTGTGGATGAGTCTTCCAGTACCTCCACCAACAACCTTCCCCCTCCTCCTCATGACCTCGATGGCGAGATCGCCTACCAAGTCAACACTCTCCTTGACTCTTGACATCGGGGCAGAATCCTACAATATCTGGTAGATTGGGAGGGCTATGGATCAGAGGAACAATATTGGGTCTCTTTGGAGGACATTCTGGACCCTTCCCTCATCTCAGAATTTCACCTAGTCCATCCTGAATGTCTGGCTCACAGGCCCCGGGGCAGACCCCCCAGACACTCTAAAGGGGGTCCTCAAAAGGGGAGTACTGTCATATCCTCTCGATTATTCCCACAAGATCCCCTTCCCCTGAGTACTAACCTCAACACTTCCCAGAATCCCCCTCTTCCTGCCATTGACTCTCACACCTGATCTTCATTCACTAATCAACTCCCTGTGTATATAAACTCTGCTCTCACCACACTTCTCTGTGAAGTCTTGCCAATTCACCCTGTTGTCTTGCATTTCTGAGCATTATCATTATCTACTGCCTGTCTGTTATTGATTACTGCCTGTCCCTTGGATTACCCCTTTGTTTACCGTCTTTGTTTTGGTACTTTGCCTGGATTGCTTACCTGGTTTTGACCTCTGCCTGTGTGATTACGATTATTATTAAACTCTGCACATGGATCTTCACTCTGTGTCTGATTAGTTACATCCCTGATGGAGGGAACGAGACGTTGTGTCGATGTAGTGACACTAGGGGTTCGCTCTTGAGAGCCCCAATCACCTTTGCTTTATTCGGAAAAGGCCAATGAAAATTGGCGAGTGGAATTTGCATGCCACTCTCCGCCCCGGACATATGGGTATAAAAGGAGATGGCATGCACCACTCATTTAGATTTGTGCTGAGGAGCCGAAAGAGAGTCCCGGCCATGCCAGTGGTCGGTTCAGCGCTGCCGCAGGAGGGACACAACGTCTCATTCCCTCCATCAGGGAACAGAGGTTGCATCAGAAACCAAGACATTCCCTGTCTGTCACTCACTCGATGTTGTGTCACGAGGTATGGAGAAGCGGACATGGGCAGGCTGCTGCGTGCCTCACAGCGAGTGCTCGACCACGTCGTGACCTTTCAGCGAGTTAGGCAAGGCATCTCCCTGGTCCAAACAAGGGTGGGAGGAGGCACTTACCCGAGGAGGCTACAGGTGGTGGCCTTTCCTGTTTTTTGTATTAAGCAATTTCCCACCGAGCACCTGCTAGAATAGCATTGGGGAAGTGCTCTTCCCTCTCCAGGAGGGAGAACATTACGGAGACCACATCCTACCGGAGGGAGCTTAATATGTGGAGAATACCTCACATGGACTTACCGACAGGGAAGTTCACATATGGAATGATTCCACTGGGGAGGACCCTATCTACGGAGAAGGTACACAGCAACAGTGGCCGAGGCAGAGCAAAACTCTGTTGAGGGGAAACCTAACAGTGTAAATGCATCATACGGGATTACCGAGGGAGGAAATCACCATGTATGGAGCACTGAGCCCAAGTATGTGGGCTCACCTGAAAAGGGGCATACCATGAGTACTGGGCCTGGTGGCATTACTCCTCCGCTGAGTTCAACACCAAATGGTGCTTATGGAATTAAAGAGGCATCCAGTGTTCACCAGTTGTGGGGAACTGTTGTGGACAAGATACCGTAACACTTGGGTCGAAACCGGTTCTATGCGCAGGTTGTAGAACCTCGCAAAGGTATTGGGTGTAGCCCAATCTGCTGCTCTGCATAAGTCTGTTAGAGAGGAACCGCTCGCCAGTGCCCAGGAGGACACAACACCTCTAGTGGAGTGCACCCGGACTCCCAAAGGGCACGGCAGATCTTGTGATGGGTAAGCCAGAGAAATGGCATCCAAAATCCAATGGGCCAGCCTCTGTTTGGAGACAGCTTTCCCCTTCTGCTGCCTTCCAAAACAGACAAAGAGCTGCTCCGAGCATCTAAAACTCTGTGTGCGGTCCAGATAGATGCGCAGGGTGTGAACTGGACACAGCAATGACAGGGCCGGGTCTTCCTCCTCTGAAGGGAGTGCTTGCAGGTTTACCACCTGATCCCAAAAGGGAGTGGTGGGAACTTTGGGCACGTAACTGGGCCTGGGTCTCAAGATCATGTGAGAGTGTGCCGGCCCAAACTCCAGGCATTCACTGGTGACAGAGAGCACCTGCAGGTCCCCAACCATCTTGACAGAAGTGAGCACCACCAGGAGGGCCATCTTCAGCAACAAAGTGCTGAGCTCAGCCTGCTCCAGAGGCTCAAAGGGGGCTCTCTGTAGGGCAAGTAGGACCACAGAGAGATCCCAAGAGGGAATCAGGTGCAGCCTAGGGGAATTCAATCTCCTCATGCCTTTGAGGAACCTGGTGATCAGGTCGTGCTGCCGTGAGGGTCTCCCATCCAGTGTATTGTGATATGCTGCTATAGCAGCCACGTACACCTTCAGGGTGAAGAGAGACAGACGTCTCTCCAGCCCCTCCTGTAGGAAGGACGGCGCATATCTGTGGTTCTTCCCCACGGGAAGTACACCAATTTGTGAAGAGACGCCACTTCAGAGCTTACAGCAGCCTCGTGGATGGGGCTCTGGCCTCAGTGATCGTGTCTATAACCGCTAGCAGCAGGCCAGCATGCCCTGCCCCTGAATGAGAAGGTCCTGCCTCAGGGGAATGTGCCAGGGAGGGGCTACTGCCAGGAGCATCAGGTCTGAGAACCAAGTCCGGTTGGGCCAGTACGGCGCAATCATCAGGACTTGTTGCCCATCCTCCCTGACTTTGCACAATGTCTGTGCAACGAGGCTCACTGGGGGAAATACATCCTTGCGCAGCCCCCGAGGCCACGACGCACCTCGTGACGTGCTCTAAGGGAACCCCTGCCCATAGAAATTCCAGATCTGATCTAGGGCTGAAAGTTTGGCGGCACCGTGGCATGATAGTCACATGCTGGGTGCCGTGGCACCATGCCCACCTCAGGAATCGAGTCTGTAGCCAGTGCTGGAGCAGTCTCATATGCATCAACCCGACGGGGAGTACCGCCACTAAGGATGCCATATGCCCCAGGAGCCTCCGAAATTGTTTCAATGGCACCACTACCTTCCACCTGAAGGTTTTCAGGCAGGCCAGCACTGACTGCGCATGCCAGTTCGTAAGGCGTGCCATCATGGTGACCGAGTCCAACTCCATACCGAGAAAAGAGATGCTCTGTGCAGGGGAGAGCTGACTTGAAGCCCCAGTCGGTCGAGGTGCCGAAGCACAAGGTCCCTGTGCACACACAATAGATCTTGTGAGTGAGCAAGGATCATCCAGTCATTGAGATAATTGAGGATGCGAATGCCCTTCTCCCTTAGCGGGGCCAGGGCAGCCTCTGCGACTTTAATAAAGACGTGAGGAGACAGGGACAGAACGAAAGGGAGGACCTTGTACTGGTATGCTCGTCCCTCAAGAAAAAAGGTCTTGAAGCAGCTAAATATTTGACGGATAAACTCATGCCTTGATCGAACTCATTTATTAAATAACGTTGTGTCAATTATGATAAGTCTTACAGAATGTTATGGAAGTCTTTGATATGCTATGGTGAGAATAGAAAAGGGACTTGACTTTGGTTATTAATTCAGACAGACAGTATTCATTATTCTAGTTGCTCCATTATGGTGGTTTTTGAACAGGACAATTCGAGAGTCACGCCTATTATAAAATACAGTTCTCTGTACTGACTGTGTGAGCGTAGACAAAGTGTATAATGGACTAGAGTGGAGCCATGACAAGACGTTTGGAACAAAGTTGTTTATGAGTTGTTTTTTGAATTGTCTAACTCTGAAATAAGCTGCTCCTTGACTCAGTTTCTTTGTATTGACCTTTTGAATGTCAGAGACCACATATACAGTATATAATTGGCCACCTGTTCTAACTGAGGTTTAGAAAGGTCACATGTTTCATATGTGATGATTATACAGACCTGAGCAAGTCATAGTCTATCAGCATCAGACTGCAAAGAGCTCTGGGTTTACTTGTCGTTTTGCCCTCAACCTGCAGAGAACCTAATTGTACACCAGACACTTCTTACAAAAGCACCTCATTCTAAACAACTAGGACTATTGTTAGGGCTTCAAAAAAAAAAAAAAAAAAAAAAAAAAGTTTCAGGTCAGCCTCAGGTAGTGCAAACAATTTTGCCCCCACAATTAGATTTCTGCAAACTTCTGTATAAAAGTGACAGTGCAAGGCAGAGACTGAAGGAATTTTCAAAAATTCTTGGAAATTTCTGAAGGAAATGTAGAACTTGAATGTAATTAAATAGGTTTGTACAAAGTGATTGTGGTGCTATAACAAAGCGTAGTTGTGTTCAGATAGCAAAAAATCCCTGCTGCAATTGAACATTATTTAATCACTGTAAATGTGAGATGTTCTTTACAAGAGGCACCAGAAAGACATCATTCACCAGAGAAAACAGGGGCAGCAGTGCTTAATAAAGGTTTTTGAGCTCCCATTGCAGTGTGAATGTACCACACATCTCTTGATCTGCGAGGCAACTTGGAAATAAAAGCATTCCCCTGGAGGAGTTTTGAATTTCATGTCTTTGACTTCTCAAAAATCTGGTGAGTGACACTGAGGTGCCTGCTTTTTTGTTGTATTTCTCTGAATCTGATTCCATTTATTTTAGTGCTAATCTACTGTAGGGAAGCACTCTGCGATACAATTTACATTCAACATTTCCGTGTTGCTGAAATACAGAAATTGTATTATTCTGACTGATGTGAAGATTTATTTATTTATTTAGTGAAATTTATTTATTTAGTGACTTCCAATAAGTAATGCTCCTTGATTCTGACTTTGCAACATCACATTTAAAAATGTTCCTCTGGCATAGAAGGCAAGGGAAAAGGGGGAAGAAAAGCAGTTTCTAACACGAGAGTGAATTAAATAATAATAATAATAATAATAATAATAAACCATATATTTGCTTAAAGTTAATATTGTCAACTTTTAGAAGTACACTAGTATACAGTAGTTATACAGCCTCAAAACTTATAGACATGGTCTAAAAGCAACAAAACTCTGATTTCATGGTGACTTAAAGAAACCCAAACCAGCACATAGTAAGTGAGAGTGTGGTAAGATAAGCCAATTTTAATATCTGTTGTCTCCTATACAAGGAAAAATTGGACAAAGACAAAATGTATAGTGCTACCTTTATTTCAAGGTGTCTGCTATTACTTGATATTATAAAAATGAGTCTTTGACAGAAAGACACATACATATGGCCTTTTAAAAAAATTGATTCATTGGGTCAACTTGCTCCAGGCTGGGGGTAAGTTGCTCCTGGTTAGTGGGTAATTTAATTAAATAAAATTCCGTTTTTTTTCTTTCTTTTTTTATAATCTCCTAATTTTCCATTGTTTCCTTTAACACTGAGGATTGTTATTGCATATAAATGACTTGGCAAAAACTACAGTAAATACAGTAAAACAAAAAAAGTATTTGCCAGATAAAAAGAGACAAAAAAAAAAAAAAAACCTCGCACTCCTTTAGGTCTTCTTTTAACTTCAAACATTATAAATAAAACGATTATTGGAGCAAATTTATTTTGATACAAACTGGACTAAAATCTTTGGTGAAAATAAAATCACTCCTTTAGGTCCTCTTTTAATTGTAAACATTATTTAAATCATGCGAACTCTCAGAAAGATTAAGCATGTGAATGTGGGTACGACCTATTGATAGGATATTGGTCTTAGTGGACAAGATCTGCTACGCTGCTGCCAAGCAATTATGGGGACTTGCTACCACTAGAAAAACACACACATACTGAATTAGCATGTGGACATGCTGCACAATGAGGAAAAACACAAGAAATACTGCATCTAGCATGTGATACATGCTGCTGCACAAATAGACATAATCCCCCAAATAAGCAGGGAAGCTGCACAAATGCATCACACATAAACAGAAAACAAACACCTCCCCCCCCAATCCAAGCATAACTGTCGCCAAGACATATGTATTGCTGCTGCTCCGAAGAGCCATGTGCACCGAGTGTTTGGTAGCTAGGTATGCCTAGACCACAGGCCAAATGGCGTAACACTATTGAACTAAGCCTTTATGTGTGCCTCGGCCTGCTTAGCCGAATAGCTTAAATGCTAGTGACCTAACTCATTACGTGTACCTGAGATCGGAAAGCCCAGAAATTATTGAACTAATGACTTAAACTAGCTATGTGCGGATTTATTTAATCTAATGACTTAAGATACCGATGTGTGCCAGACAGATTTGGCTAAGGCTTACCTTATTAAGATGCGCTCCTATGTGTCATGGACAAAGCAAACCTTACAATAGAAGCTGATAGAAAGAACCCCCAGTAAACCAGCAAATTGCATTTTCAGAGAACAAAATAAAAATTTTGCAGTGCACTGCAGAGAAACCAGCTAACTGCAAAACAGAGCCATTTAAATTAAAGACAAGGAGAGATACACAAGATGATTGGCTACCCGATAACAAGTTAGATAACCAATCAGCTTATGCCATGCGAGCCGATTGGTTTAACGTGTCACATTTGAGCAAGCCGATTGGCTAACAGATAGCAAGTCAAAGAACCTATCAGCTTCTGCCACAGAGTTGCATGGCTGAACTTTGGTCATAAACAGAACAGTTAGAACAAATTTGTTTCAGTAAAAACCCTAAACCCTAACTTTCCCCAGACTGTTCGCTTCATTTTGCCTCATAGTGACGGTTTTGGAAAAAAGCACCTTGCTTAGTACTTCAGGGCAGGTCCTATATTGTGCTAATCAAATCATGGGTATTTCTACACTGGATATACATCATTATGCATGATAGGTAAATGTGTACCTAAATAAATTTGCTTTGGCACAACAACCAGTAAACCTCAAATGTAAAATAAACGGGCCAGCACAAAAACATTCCTCTTTTCCCATGTCCTTCTGCATTTCACAGCCAGATATAAATGATGGATTCTTCCTTCTTACAAGGTCACATGACAAAAAATATGTGTAGTTGCCTAGATACACGTGGTGGGTTACCCACAGGCTAATCTTTCCCCACTCTCCCCTACACAATGGAACCCAAAGTTTATTTTAATACCTTCAATAAGCATGTTAAAAAGAATGTTATTGCTCTAAGAATCTAACAGGTGCCAGCACTGCCCAATCTCTCAGTAGTATCACTGACTGAGCTGTCACTGGGAATTTATTTCAATGCTAAAAAATATTTTCCCCCTGACTTGGTGGGCCCCTCGGAGCCTCATGAGCTGGGCGTCTCTGGGGAGTGCTGACTCTATTCATCATTTGGTAATTAGCTGGTTAACTCTGTTAATTAACTCCCTACCCACGGTGATTGAATTGGGAAGGATGGGGACAGGATTTCTGCCTCTTTATGTCTCTCCATTTTAATCTCTCACTCTCTTTCTCTTTCTCCTCTTTTTCCTTTCTCTGAATCTCTCTCTCTCTCTCTCTCTCTCTCTCTCTCTCTCTCTCTCTCTCATATTAAGTTCCTATTCCACTAATTAAGAAATCTGAATGTATGGATTGCATAGAAATGTATTCATTCACATGTCACCACTGTCTCCTTTGAAATTATATAAGATAAATTTGAACTGCAATACTGATGTATTTACTGTAATATATTAGTATATATATTTCAGCCTGACCTGTGCATACAATGCACATGATCCTACATCTGATACATGGCCAAATCAAAAGGCACGTATTCTCAAAAGAGCAGCGAGATGACAAATATCTCATTCCAGAGAACCTCCAGAGACCAGTAATAAAATTATTTTCATTTATACTATTTTTAATATAATATAATTGTATTATAATCACATTATAATATGCATTATATTATAATGGCCAAGCATGGCCATGTATATTTTTAATGACACTGCCAACCGAACAACCTTACAGGCCTTGAAGAATTATTGCTATTGAATTTCATTGGTTCGCTTATCAGTGCCAAGAGGGAGGGTATACGGTCGTTTTTTGCTGTGCATCAATGCTGTAAAGAAATTGGCACATGATAACGAACCAAATCATCTCTCACTGAGAAGCACCAATTCAAATTAAATCTGATCAGGGGAACCATTCTACTGTGTAGACAATGACAAATGTGTGTGTAAAATGCTAAACATCAGGCAGAAATTTCACAACCCTGACAGACCACAGAGATCATAGATCACAGATGATCAAACGTGTGAATAGCACCCTTTAAAAAATGTGAAGCAGACAACACATCACCAAAAAGAGGTGAACTGATTCTTTGACCACAGAGCTGTGTTGAGAACAATAATAATAATTAAAAAAATAAAGCTATGGGCATCAGCTCATTTGAGCTAATGAATGGAAGGGTGATTAAAATACTAAAGTCCTCCAGCAGAACTGGGGCCTATATTGCTCACAACAGCAGACTCTGCAGGTTCAACTGCAAGAACAGCTTAAGGTGCTACACACTTCAAACTGCACTAAAATATCAGCAGTAATTCAGATCTCACCAAAGATGCTCAGTCTAATTTGATCTCTGAAACTAAATTTGCATTAGACATTGTAATGGTACATGTTTTTGTAAAGCAAAATGCGTCTTCCCCCTGATGGCACAAGCCATACAGTATGAGACTAAAGCTGTCTGTAACAGTTTGGCTGTGACCATCAGAGGAAAATAAAGAAAGTACCACATGTCTAAATGCAAATTAATTAAAGGTTCAACATTAACTGTTTTCTCTCTGTGGTTGTTCCCATTTCAGGTTGCAATCTCGTGTGGGACAGAAGCCAAAAGATGTCTGGACCCACCTGCATCAAGCTGGATCAACGGGGTGCTCACACACACATTAGGATGCGGCAGATGGGTATGGAAATATACGAATGGGCCATACACCTCTCAAATTCTTATTACACCCAAAGAAATAGTTACATGGCCTCCCGGAGTAGCACCGGAACAAAATTGCACACCACAAATCTGTTGTAAATTAGGTTCCACCTATCCCGCATACATAAAACATATCAGCACACACACCAGCACGACCATCCCAGCACAATATCACTGCCTGGTATCAATTAAAATTATGTCCAGGAGCTAAAGAAGGTAGGATACGCACTTTATATGAGAAAAATAATGACGGCATAGACCCTAAAATCTGCCATTTTGATAACAATTTGGAACCTGCCAAATATAGGTGCACCTATATATATGTAGGAAAATGTAAAATGAGTGAGAACAATTTCACTAGCCCACAAAACTGTTCATGGACTACTAATCACTGTTTTAATTTAACCAACTGTGGGTATAGTAAACTAAAGCAATGCCCAAAGCTATACCCAATTCCTCCTAGTGGATTTATCAAAGGGAACAGTAATAAGACTTTGTTTCATGATGTAAATTTGGTGATGACTCATGTAACTTATCCAATATTCTATCTGCCTATACAAAACATTGTAACTTATTTGAAACACTGTAATTTACATGGGACATGTGCATGGCTACAGTCACACATCGATGATTTAATTACTAATTGCAAGCAAATTTGCCACCCAAATGTCAACATTTCCACCTAAATATAAATCGAACCAATTGATTATTGTTGGCATGGTTGCAAACCAGAGGGCCCCTGGTTTTCAACACATCACTAATAACAATACAAAAGTAATAAGAAGTGGATGATATGAAGTGCAGCCACTTCTATCGATCCACTACACATTTTGAAAATAGACATGTATCATCGATTGTGACTTAACCAGCAAATCACACACATTGGATAATTTTGAATTAGCACTGTGATTTTTATATAAGTAACTGTGATTCTACAATCACAGAATTATAATTATAACTATATATTAATGATGTATACTGGTGATGAATGTTCTGATTGCCATGGATTCTGTGCCAACTTTCCTTTAATCCATCCAGGTCAAGCTTTTCCAAATTCCACTACTATACGCCCGATTGACGTGATGGTAAAATGGGACCACCTTACTGGGTATATGACGTTGAAGGGTACTGAGACACAATATACCAGTCGCACATGTTGTCATGAAACTCATAACTATGTTGTTTGTACATGTAACACCTTGCAACCTTTTTCTCATAATGACACTAAACTCATAAATATTCAGTCATTACATGGCCATTTTGATGCAGTCCAGGTGTCACATACTCAGTGGTGTGTCATCAGTGAGATGAATTCCTTCACTTATGGAGGACTGACCTGTCCTGCCAATCACTTCTTTTGCTTGGAGGTAACAGAGGACATTTCTATGGGTCAGATCAACATCCTAGGGAGGATACCACCGGCTACGAGCACAGCGCACAAGCTGTGGCGGACACAATGGACTTGGCACAAAGAATCATCTTGCAGACGGAATATCACCTCACCCAGGCACAGGTAGAGACAAACCTGTCCAAAAAAAGACCGCACAAATCCTTTCCAGTTCATCTACACACTTCAGCGACTGAGATAAAAAAAAAAAATAAAAATAAAAAAGTTAAGACACAATGACCCAACAGGGACTCTTCTGAAATTGCCCCCGGGGGCCAAGCGGAGGAAACTGTAAGGCTGGCACCAGGATGTCTACACCCAAAAGGCACCATTTCTGGTAAAAGTCAAAGAATCAACATCATAGAACTCTCTCACAAAAGCTGAAATCTACACCTGAATATCACCACGTGTGATAAATTGCAAATCGCCTTTGCATTGTTTTACAAAGCTGAAATCTTCACCTGAATATCACCACAGTGTGATAAATTGCAAATCACCTTGCTGCTCCCTCTTCTCTCTCCTCCTTCTCCCCTTCAACAGCTCTGGACCAACACAAAGACACAAGATTTATATGTAAAATATTACAAATACCATGAAAACAAAGAATGCAACTGTATGTGTCTGATATCATTTAAGAGGTCTCTGTGCGACTGGTATAGTGGTCTCTTTCCCATGTTGATAAAACTAATGTTAACAAAGTTATAAGGTCTTTTCCAAATACTGCATAATTCTGGAGGTATATCCCCCTCCTTGACCTACAATTTAAATGATCTCCTGTATGTTAACAAGGTTAAAACCCAGGAAGTCAAGAACCCATTCACCCCCAAATTCTCATTGTTCAAAGGATAATACCATTTGGTACACAATGTTTATTCTGTCTGGGTATTTAAGGAAAGTTGGCAAGAAGCTCTGGGAATCTGAAGACAGATCTCCCGCACGATTGCTGTGTATAGTTTTCATTGCCAGGTAAATATTCTTAAATTCCTTGATCTCTGAATTGTTGATGTTGTATGTGACTGACTAATGATTTTATTCTTTGAATTGGATTTTGAATTATTGTTTTGTTACCTGGTTAATAAATTGTTATGTTTAAAATTATTCTAATTGACCTTGTGTTATTAACTCTAGTAGATTACGTTAAGTCCATAACACCACAAATCTATGCTCAGGTTAGTAACGGACTAAAATACAGCTTCGGTGGAGCAGAGGGGCACACCGACTGATGTTTTAGAGCTCCGACTAACACATTGGCATTAGTCATGTATACTTAGACTGTAGAGGCTAATTTTGGGTTTTTCTGTTTAGAACAACAAGGTGTTGTCAGACCAGTCTAAATAGGGGTGAGCCTCAACCTCTGATTATTGTAATATTATTTTAACTAAGTAAACGTGGGAAACCATGGCATGATTATACAAAGTTACCATTAGAAGAAGTTGGTCAGCTTAGTTCTATGGTAATGGTCATGACCGCTGGTTAATTAAGTGTGTTCAGATCTGTGGGGACTAGAAAATATATTCTAGAATGAGCAAAGTGGAGTACGGCCATCTAGGATATTAGTCACTCGCCTCTGTCTAATGACCAAGACTGACGAATTTGTGATTATGAGATCGTATACCCGGCTGGTGCGAGACACAAAGTGTTGTAGGAATCCGGATGAATGAGTGTAGAATGTAAAGTAAAGTGTTAAATAGAAAAATCAAACATTCACCTAAATTTAATGATTAACAAACATCATTTAAACCTTTTTTCATTATTGGAGTCAGATGAAATAAAGAAGTAATACATATAAGGAAATGTATTAAATTTAATCTTGTATTGTTGCGTAAAAGGAAAAACAGTAACACGCATATACCCTTCTACTGCACCATTGGCTGCCGTCCTTGGACCAGTGGGCTAAATATGCAACAAATAAGTTGAAGAGAGAAAAAAAGGCTGCCAGAACAAACATTTTCTTAGTAAATATTACTCACTTGTTCGAGTGAGTCTACTCCCAGCAATCAAATCATCTGTACGATATTTCTTGTTGGCTGTTCAGAATCAGCAATATAATGTTTTGTTTTCTAATTTCTGCAGACTATTTTTAAATCATATTTATAAATAATATTTACTTAATTTACCTAAATGGAGCAAGCTACGTTTGCCATGTAGCTTGTAGTTTAACTGGCTACTTTCTATAATGTGTAGATTTCAGATTAGTTTAAATCTGAAAAGTTAGCTATATTTGCAATTTCTTTTAACAAAGATAAGTGGGTAACACTTTATAATAATGGTCTGTCATTAATAGGTAACTATGCAGGAATTAATGCAGGATTAATAAGTAGTACTTCATTAACACTTTAGTTACTACTATTAACTAATATGGAAACATGATTAACCAATCAGTAAGTAATAGTGAACTGTTAGGTATCAATAATTACTGAATTTGATTTTCCTCATTGAGAACTATCAACTAACTATGGCTAATTTAAAATAACTATTAATTAATTACTAATCAAAACATTAAAATGTGTCTAAAGTGTGAATGATTATGTTTTTATTGTGAATATAATCATGAGTGTGCCTTCAGAGAAACATGCACCTCACATGTGTTCTTTGCTGAAATTAATTTATGAACATAACAGCTCTCTAAATCATGGCTACAGTGTCTGGTAGTGTATCATAATACACAGTTATGCCCAACATGTGTATTCCTTGAGATATCTCTTCTGTTCATTACAAATTATTAACTTCGGCAGTTTTGATATTGCCGGAGGTCTTTTTAAAATAATTTTGGTAACCCATAAGTAATGAGAAGGAATTACTAATTATTTTAAAGTGAGGGTCATGGTAATGCATTATAAATTAATAAAAACACTTGAATATACACAATATTTTTTTTTCTTCTTTTTACAAAACATTTTTAAAATAAATTTTTTATTCATAGATACTGTAGGTTAATCTTACAAGAAGTGTTTAATTTTATGTAAAGTGCATTTTTTTTTTTACTTAATTGATCCAATGAAAAAATAAAAGAATGAGTGTCATGTCCATCAAGCTTCTAATCCAATCAGGGTTCGCCATATTCAATGCTCATGCTGAAACTGAAAGAAGAGCCAGTGCGATTTTGCTCCCTCCCGTCGCTCTGCCTGCACACAGTAAACTTTAACATACATTCTGTTCTGTTCATACCGAACATAGGCAAAGGAGGAAACATGTCAAATTAATTTGATAAAAACTGACATATTTACAGAGTGGGCTGTCTAAGGGGGAAGTACACAGGTGGAATCGGCCTCATGCTGCACGCTGGTTTTCTCTCTGTTTTCTGTTGAAGTCATGTGGAGATCAACACACTTGTCCTTTAGACACATAATTTTATTATTTTAATTTATGTTAAGCGATAAGACTTTTAAAACATGTAGTAACCCTGAGCACCAGCAATTAAAAGCATTATTCTGCTAAAGGTTTGTAGCCAATGCAAGTATGTTCAATTATTTCAATGATTCATAATTCAATGCAAGAAATTTTTATTTCATTTTTAATGTCTGTGAATATTTGTTTGATCTGTTTGATTAAATTAAATGTAGGAACAAACACTTGAGTATTCATTACTAACTGACAAACACCTCAGTTACTATTAATGGTTTATACTGTGTTTTCACTTTAGAATAATGGTCCAGATAACCTTTAACTCCCAAGGAAGTAAACAGTAAGATCTCATTAACTGATAATGCGTTACCATGACCCTCACTTTAAAATAATGGTCCAGATAATTAATAATTCCTTCATATTTATATGGTAACACTTGACGCATTACTTATGGGTTACCAGAATTATTTAAAAAAAGACCTTCAGCAATATCAAACATGCAGAAGTTAATAATTTTTTTTAATGAACAGAAGAGATATCCCAAGTAATACACATGTTGGGCACATATATCCCTATATTTCTGTAAGGTAAGCTGACTATAATCATGGCCGTAACCTCCATAGACACTGAGGGGGAATTTGTAATATTTATCTACTGATATGTTTTTTTTTTTTTTTTCATGGTTAATTATTACATTTGGTCCCCATCACTCCTGAATATGTGACTATTCATTGACTATGATACTTTACCATACACTGTAGACTTGATTTAGCGACCTGTTACATTCATAAATGAATTCCCACAAAGAACCCATGCATGATCTTGTTCACAATAAAAACATAATCATTCACATTTTAGACACATGTTAATGTTTTGATTAGTAATGACTTAGTAGTTATTTTAAATTAGCCATAGTTAGTTAATAGTTCTCAATGAGGCAGATCAAATTCAGTAATTACTGATTACCTAACAGTGAACTATCTCAGTAATCAGTTCGCTATTACTTACTGATTGGTTAATCATGTTTCAATTTTAGTTAATAGTAGTAACTAAAGTGTTAATGTTGTACTACTCATTTGTCCTGCATTAATTCCTGCATAGTTACCTATTAATGACGGACCATTATTATTAAATGTTACCGATAAGTGAAGTTAGTAACAAAAAGGTCTTTCATATGATTGCAGATTCTACTTTATTTTTTTTTATTTTATATTTTGTGAGCCTCTAATGCAATGGTATTTTTAAGTATAACTTAAGTGTCTACAAGTGTCCAAATACTTTTTGGTGCCACTGTATATACATATTTGGCCACATTCTTCCATATAAACATGTCCCACACCTACTTTTTGTTGAATGGCATAATTAATTTGTATCATTCCTCACAAATCATGCAAGAAGCTAATGCATATAAACAGGCCCAGATGTGTCCAAAACTAATATGTCATGCTAAGATATTCAATTATGTCTGTGTTGTGTGGACAGTATTCCTTACATTAGCAGTCTGGCATTCATAGGTCATGTGGCCTGTCTGGAATGGAAAAAAGAAGATGAATTTGTAATGGCCTGTCAGAGAGGGGGAAAAATCTAATCACCATAAGCTGTCACTGCTAGGAGCTAGCTCTCTGCCCTATTTATATTCATGTCTCATTTGATTGGCATCACCTCTGGTATGCCTGTCATATTCTAGCATGTTGCATTGGCCACATTCTTCTGGTCACATTTGATGGCCAAGTAAAGGACACAGATACCTCTCTCTTTCAACAGTCAATAGGCAAAACTGCACTGAGCCAATTACATTAAAACTGATGAAAGAAAATGTCTGACAGGAATACTTGTCACCATTGACTCTGTTTAGTCCATTTGTTTGAATAAGATGACATTTCAAAGGCTGTAAAATCCTTGTACGGTATGAACATATATTTTAAAGTTATGTGCGTATACGTGTATGTCCAATATATTGTGGATTGACACTTAGGAGTGCTACTTAGTTGAAATAACTGACATTTTCTCTTACCTTATAAAATGTCTGTCAGCACTGTCAAAGCATAATCTACAGACTGAAAATGTAAAAAGCACAAAGTATGGGTTATTTCTTAAAGAGTGCAATTTTCAATAGCGTCACCAAACGGAATTGTTTTCGAACAGGTTTTCCGTTTTTTTTCAGGTTGGAGATGACAAAAAAACGTTGCAAATTTTGAAATATGAAAGATAATGCAGATTGACTGATAGCTGACATGCCTTTATTTACAGGCCATTTTTAGCTCATAAAACGTGACAAACCTTCAAGTCAATCACAGGTCTGTCAGTCTGACTCCATAGGTCAGGGATTGTGGCACTAGGTCCAGCAATTGGGCCCCTGGGTTTGATTCTTTGCTCAGGTGGTTGGCAAAGCATTTCACAGTGCATGCCAGAGTCACAACAGAGATGTCAAGAATAGGAAAAAACTGCTAGTCAAATGCTCTGATTTGCAATTACGTGAGCTGAAAATGTACATGTTTTTTTAGTAATTAAATGCACTTAAACAATAACTAGAGATTTCACTCATTACAAAAGCACAACACATTGAGGCAGCCCATTTAAGAACAATATACTGAATGTTGCAATGAATAAAAAAACGTTTTTTTGTTTTGTTTTGTTTTTTAGGTGAAAAAGTATTCCTTTTTATATTTGTTTCAGTTTACTAAGAATAAATATAAGCTTGTCCTGATATAGTATATGCTAAAAAGCAAATAAAATAGAGCTGTCAATCTATAAAAATGTGTAATCTAATGAATTACATGATATGCAGATTAATTTAATTAATCACATAAACACTTACCAGCCACATTATTAGGTACATCTACTTATTCATGCATTTATCTAATTATCAACAAGGCATTTTTGTCCACAGAACTGGCGCTCACTGGTTGTTTTTTGCTTTTCACACCATTCTCTATGCACTCTAGAGACTGTTGTGTGTGAAAATCTCAGGAGATCAGCAGTTATAGAAATACTCAAACCAGCCTGTCTGACACCAACAATCATGCCACAGTCTAAATCACTAAATCACATTTTCCCGCCCATTCTGATGGTTGATGTGAACATTAACTGAAGCTCCTGACCCGTATCTGCGTGATTTTATACATTACACAGCTGCCACACGATTGGCTGATTAGATAATCACATGAATATGTAGATGTACAGGTGTACCTAATAAAGTGGCCGATGAGTGTATAAATATTTGCTGAGAAAGCCCTTCAAACAACAATTCAATATATAATGATTAAATAATTATAAATAGTTATATTTAAATAGTTATATATTATATATATATATTTTTTTTTAAAAAATCTGTTATTAAAGTTCATTACATTATTGTGGCAGTCAAGTAAAGCATTGATAAGACAATACAAAAAAGTGGCTTAAAAGTCACTTTTGTATTGTCTTATCAATATATAGAATATTGTTTTAAGCCACTTTTTGTATTGTTACATCAATATATATTGGCAATATTTTGTTCTAAAATAAAACAATTATAATAATTTTACTACAAAACATTTACAAATGACCAAAAATAATTTTACACATTTCACAATTAAATAATTATATTACCTAATTTTCTTTTCTCACTCTGACTCCATGTCTGTACCCTAATTTATATAGTATGAACAGCACATTTTTCTACATCGAAACATCATTTAGTCCAATTTGCATTCTCATTTTAGCAGAAAGTGAAAACAAATAGCCTCTTCTCAGAGGAGAAGAAAGTAAGCATAGTGTAATATGGTGATTACACCCGTAATGGTGAGAGGAAACAATCAGCACAGACCAAGAAATCACATGTTTAAGCTCATTTCATCCCTCCTCTGGCTGCTCTTGTAATTAGCACTGATTTTCCCATACTGTACCTCATCAAAGGAGTGAAGTGATCAAAGAGTAAATAGATATTTTTGATAGAGATAACTGTGTGACATTGCCATTATGGCTTGAAGGGTACAAACATAAACATAACACTGGTTATACAAAAGAGGTCGTCATTCTGCCTAGCATCTCCTTTAGCATATGGGGTTGAAACAACATGAGGAGGAGTAAATGTTGACAGAATTTTCATTTCTGGGGGAACCATCCCTTTAAAATTTAAATAGTTGTATGACCCTATGTTTTTAATCTTCTTTGTATACACTGGATAGTTTGATGTTTAGGAATTTGATAAATTAAAAATGTGTTATCTTCAAAGTAGTCACCCTTTGCCTAGAATTTGCAGACATGTACGCTTGACATTTTCTCAACCAACTTCTTGAGATATCACCCTGGGATGCTTTTTAAACAGTATTGAAGGAGTTCCCATCTATGTTGGGCACTTATTGGCTGCTTTTCTTTATTATTTGGCCAAGTCATCAATTTCAAAAACTTGTTTTATTTTTTTTTTTTTTATTATTATTACATTTTTGTTTTATAATGAAATAAATGAATATGGTGGCACAGTTATATTTTTGTCTACAAAACTAATTTCAACCATTTAAGCATACGCCTTCAGATCATGAGAAACATTTCAGTCAAGTGTTTCAAAACTTTTGACCGGTAGTACATATATATATATATATATATATATATATATATATTCCTGGACACAGCAGGAATTGCAGGGGACATTTAATTAGGTATACCTAAAAAACACAAGTGGATGAAATAGACATTTTGAAGGAATAAGGAAAAGCTTAATGAAAGGAATAACCACCGGCCTTTCACCTATGACCTGAATTTTTTGTGGAATAATTGTGTAGTGGATACATTTTGTACACAAACTGTATGAATGATTAAAGGACAAGGTAACTAAGGACTTTGAGAAATTAATCCTTTTTTCTTTCCTTTTTTTTTTTTTGGACATTTTGAGATGGGACTGTTTTTGCACCTTGTGTGTAGGGGATGAATGGTCTTGCTATTTTCAATTGTTTGTGCAAAGCAGTAAATGTATAATTGATCCATTGTTGAACATCTAATAACAAAAAGGATGGATTACGGAAAGGGCCAATTAAGCTTTTAGGGGTGGGTGATATAACCCAAAATGTATATTGTGACATTCTTGAAATCTTTGGTTGACAATGATAAGGAAAGTATTTATTTATTTTAAAATATATATATAAAGTTATTTTTTAATGTAAAATAATGTTCAAAGTAATTTCCATTGCATAACAAATTATAAAAAAATAGTAATAATAATTTTCAAATGTTAAAGGTGCAATATGTAACATTTATCATGTAATATTCGCCTTTTTTTTTGCCAATGTGTGAAAGGCTTGTAACGCAACTTAAAAAATGAGCGCTTCCCGGACTTCCTAGGTTGCCTATTAAAGCCTGTAGACTGATTTTCATGCGAAGGGAGCGGGTTGCTTTTGCCGGGAAAATCCAAAGGATGTGACGTTTATGTGTGCTCCCGAGAGCCTTGCCTCAGTGCTTCTCTTCTGCTATTCAACAGCGACAACAAACTGCAACACTAGGTAACGTTATCTTAGAGATGGAATCCAGCGAACGTCCGGCTCCCAGCACGACATCAACTCCTACACAAACTCTGAGTAAGCCAAAAAAAAAAAAAAAACTTTTACTGAATCCTGGCTAAGTGGGACCGTGATCGTGGTCGAGCGAAAACTAGAGTGAACATCAGCAGGACATTTGATTCTTGGAGGACCTTCGTTTGGTTTTGGGGATCAAAACCGACCCTTCTTCTTATTGGACAGGTAAGCTTACATAACTGCAAAGCATGTGAAATATAGTGCCATAAGGAATGATCTGTGTAATTTTAGCTAACTTGATCTTGCCTGCTAACGCTGACGAATTGCAAGCTACCTTCTCTTTATACTAAAAGTCAGGTATGCTGATTCACAGTAACTGACATAATGTTCATCTGTAATTATTCAGCAAGGTAAACTACAATAACACATGAAACGAATGCTAGACAATGTTCAAGATAATGCAAAAAGCTCCATTCATTAGGGTAACGTAACTTGGTTATACAGAAAATATATACAATCTATTATTATAAATCAATAGTGCATCGATATATCAAAATGACAGTTGTGATGGAATCACATCAATACTGAATTGTGCCAACATATTTATAATGTACAGTCTATTTTATAAACAACTACTGTCATCATCCACCAAATTTAGCTAACAGCTATTGATAAAGCTGGCTAGCAAGCTAACACCGACATAGGCTATCATATAAATGCAGTCAATGTATCATGGAAAGAAAAGTGATTACTTCAAACTACAGTCTCGCATAGTCAGACCTATAGCCACACTTAGTTTTAGCCCTGTTCCAGCACTGGAGAGTCAAATATAATATGCAGTCTCAAAGTTTGTAGTAAAACAATCATAACTGTGTAATTTTAATTATGCTACCTCATCTGTGATCATGATGCCGGTGAATCACGTTCAGTCTCGCTTCCCTATGGAGTCATGCTCGCTCGCGTCCCTATACAGTGTGTGCGCGATCTCGAGCAACAGGCTGCAGTTCACTTAATGGCCACAGGTGTCATTAATAACAAGGGTTTCTGAATCTTACATACTGCACCTTTAAGAATACATAAATAACGTAAACATATCATTTTATCTACTCAACATTGTTTTTCAATCCAAGCAAAAAGTAGGCTTATTTGATGGATAATTACAAAAAGGCATGAAATGCAACTTGTGCATCAGTTTTCATTGTAACCATTTTTACACTTGGTTACATTTTGCTTAACTGCGATAAAAAAATAAAAAAATAAAAAAATAAATTCAGCTTGACACATTTTTAACCATTAAATTAATTTAACCTGTATATCGCCCACCCCAAGAAGCCAGTGCCCCCAACATTCTGTCAGGAGTCTCTTAGGGAAGACAACATCAAGCCACTGCAGATGTAAAAGTGATATAGATTTAAAAACAGCATTCAAACGTGTGCCAGTGACTATTGCCACAAGTTAAATACAGGAATAAATGAGCAATCTGTTCCTGGCATCTCCTCAGCACTAACAGTGCCTTCTGAATACCTTATTGCAGTTTTAATGTTGTGGTCACAGGATTTTGTTAATGTATCAAGCACATGGTGTGTTCATTTATGTATTTGCAACTTTGCGACATTCTATCTTGTAATTGTGACTTTATTTCTAATATATATATATATATATATATATATATTATTTTATTTTTTTAATTTATTTATTTATTTTTATATATATTATTTATTTATTTTTTTTTTTTTTTCACAATTATGACAAGATGGGGCCTTGAAGGACCATAATTTGTCCTTGAATAAGAGTGTCTGAATTAATTTAGTAACTTTTGATATACATTATTATTAATTTGGTTACAACTCTATAAATGAGGATGAGGACGTTCACCTTCACAGTGTGGAGCAGACCAGTTCCACCCTAATCTGAACCAGAAATACTGAAACACAACCTGCTGTTCAGAGTGCCAAGGTGATTAACAAGCCAGCACTGAATTTTTGAAGCAACAGAGATAGAGAAACAGACAAATAATCTGGCTTCTCATTCTTTTGACTGCCGTTGAATATGGAGTGGATAGAAAAAGGCATCCGAGAGAGATAGAAGGCCAGCTGTCCAGCCCATGCTGGCAGAGGAACAGGTAACAGAAGATCGCCTCCCGGCACTCTCCGCTCCATCCGGTCACACTGGGAAGGAGAGGCCTTTTTCCCTCTGCTACCCTGCTCTGCAAAATATTTGGCTCTCAAAAGATGAGACCATTTGTGCAAGTAAAAAGAGAAGTCAAAACATGAAAATGAGCTCACTCCTGATGTTATCAGGGGAACGCTCCATTCAGATCAACATCCCAATAGATCTCCAAGGCTGCAATGTGATAGCACAGATGCTATTTCAAGACAAAGGTTTTAGACTGTTTTTCTTGATTGTAATTCAGTCCTCATGAGTTTTTGATTGAGGAATAGAAGTCATATACAGATGCTGTGGTGTAATAATCATGCAACCACTCAAGAAGTTCAAGTGCCATTCATAACTTACAAAAATAAGCACTGACAGCTGTACTGTATAACAGGCAGTAGTCTGTGTATGAAAACACACTAATCTTTGTATGATGTAAATATATAAACTGTAGTAGGTATCTGTGAATTCACAGGTGCATGTTATCTGCATTTTATGAACATTTTCATTTGTTGCTGTTGGAAAAAGTCCAAATGACTTTGATGACTCTTAAAGGGGCCATATCATCCCTTTTTATAATTTGTGTGTGTGTGTGTGTGTGTGTGCCAAAAAAATAGTTACATAATTTTTAAAGACTATTTCCCACCTCTCTGACCCTTATTAACATGGCCTTTTCTGTTTCTGTGCCTTTAAGACTACTATTCAATTGCCCTCTTTGCTTGTGAAATGAATGACAGCGCTTTGCTATGATTTAACACAAAGGAGTCCAATATAGTGTTTATCTTCCCCATGCTACGTTAATGGACTCTTTACAAAGACTGCATTACATTTTGACAGATTCACAAAACAATCTGTGTTGAAATGTGTCGCTGAATCTGTTGAAGTCGGACTGAAATGCCTTCTTAAAAAGCTGATCGCTTCTAAAGTTGGGATCCTTGATATGCAGAGCTATAAGTGCTACACACAGCCAGGAACAGCATACGATTTGACAGACTTTCCCATATTTTACTCATATTAGCTCTTCTAGTGTTTAGAACTAATAGTATCCAGCTTTCTACTTATTACCCGGGTGTGACTGGATGGGCCAAGTTTCTGAGTATAGAGTAGGTGTTGTTGACATGTAGATGTGGGCAGTCATGAATGCATGTATTCAAATGTATTAATCTGTCCAGCATCAGAAATTTGCAGGAGTATGAAATTAACTGTGTTCCAGTACCCTGACATCATCCATATCAAGCACCATCTCCCAACACACATTCTCCTGTGGCGTAACCGATGGCACATTGCATCAGTAGCCTCTTAGACCTGGGTTTAAGCCCCAGGTTGAAACCAGGAAGTTATCACGTTCGCATAATCAGTGACAAGCATGTTTCAGAGGTTCCATTTTCCCTCTAAGAATACATTCTTACTGATGGTTAGGTTTAGGGTGTGGGGGTAGAGTTCATTAAATATGCATTCCTCATTACTAGTATTACATCATTTACAACTAAATCTCACTTTTGGTGCCCTTTTATGGACATTGAACTGGAGCTCACACGTTTCCATATGTTCAAAACACTTCTACTTTGGTCAGTGGGGGAAGTAGATTGAATTTCGGTAAGCACAGACTGAATTTTGCTCAAGAAATGTCGACCGACTGTTGCTGCACTCACAGTGAGATCAGTCTTAGTGCAATAAACTCTTTATCTCAAAAGGAAAATTTGAATCCTCATGAAATGACCCCTTTAAGTGTATTACAATGAATACAAGGTACACTATTAATGTTTTGATGTTGTAATACTTCTCAACAAATTGAAATCTGACTCATTTGTAATAAGTCAGGATGACATTATTTCAGAGCACAATTTTCTTGGGAACATGTAGATTTCTTGCATATCTTCTTGCAGACTTATTTATGGTTTGAAACCCCCCAAACATCGATAGTACATTCCAGTGGTTTGCAAAAGTAGTAGATTTGTATGCTGCTAATTTTGTAGTAGTTGTGTATATTTATTAGGCCTAAAGGACCCTATTACTAGTAACAACCATACACCTTAAAAATCCTTTTTCTAATTTTAATTTGCTCATTTATATTTAATAACATGCATAAAGTTGACCAGACAGGCTTTTCTGCTAGCTGGTTATAATATACTTTTATTTTAAATAATTTAAAAATTTATTTAAAAATGCTCCATAAATTGTGTGACCAGCAAGTTATATGAAATAAATATCTTCTGAACTCGCTTAGATAGCTGCCTCATCAGTTATTTAAGCAGAAAGTCTTGTGGATGTGCAAGAGGCTCAGTGTAGGTACCCATGAGCAATGTACTGGAGTAGCGCTGCAACGTGATCTCATGAGAACTCATATGTACTCTTACATAAAGTTTGTTTCTTGAAAAGTACATTCTCTTACGTTTGCATAGACACTGAAACGTACAATATTGACATATTGACAGCATGTAAATGTCATCATTTTACATATTAAAACCTAAAGAAACGTACAAATGTTTATGTGTACTGTTTGAATTGATTAATATTGAATACATTTTAGATGCTTTCAAGTGTCCATATTGTATGTTTTAATGTCTATTCAAACGTAAAAACATGTACGTTTAATGTTACAAATATTAACGTACAAATAGCTACGTATATTAATGAGATCAGGCTGGAGTAGCAGACATAGATCTGGTTATAACAGTGAGACTCAAAACAATAAGGGGAATGAAATACTAGTTAATCAAAATATGACAGATTCCTTGCAACTAATGGTGTGTGTTTAAAATAAATAAATTATTTAATAAAATGTATTCTTTCAACATGCCAATTTACAGACATAAATCCTTGAACTTGTGAAACTGTTTTATTTAATTATTCTCAGTGAATTCCATTAAGGCACAAAGTACACTTTTCTGAATGTTCAATAGAAGAGCAAAGACGTGGATTTATATGAAGAAAATACTCAGATGAAATCCTTTCAATGAATGCACTTCTCTATCTTACAAGAGAAATGACAGGAATTCTGGCTCTCAAATACAAGTCATTCTCACCTTGAATACCTCTTCTTCGTGGCTTCAAAAATAAAAATAAAAACCTCTCACATTTCTCATGAGGAAAAAAGTACAGAAGCAAACTTAATAGATCCTTTCTCATAAAAGAGGCACTTACATTCTACTTTTGACCCAGGAAAAGTGGTTTTAGATAGGGGTGACGGAGGTAGTTGTCCAATTACTCAAATGTGTGTTTTCACAAGCAGTGGTTTTGTATGTTGGCTTCAAACACTTAAATGAAAACACTCTTAAAGTATTTTTTTTTTTTGTTGTTGTTGTTGTCATTTTTAAAGTCATCTTTATATATACACTGCCGTTCAAAAGTTTAGGGTCACTTACTCATTCTTTCTTATTTTATTTGTATTTTTTTCACATTTTAGAATAATAGTAAAGTCATCACAACTATGGAATAATAGAAATGGAAATATGGGAATTATGTTGTGACTAAAAGAAATCAAAAATAAATCAAAACTATGTTATATTTTAGCATCTTCAAAGTGGCCACACTTTGCCTAGATTTTACAGAAATGTACTCTTTGCATTTTCTCAACCAACTTCTTGAGGTATCACCCTGGGATGCTTTTTAAACAGTATTGAAGGTGTTCCCGTCTATATGCTGGGCACTTAGTGGCTGCTTTTCTTAATTATTCAATTCAAATCATCCATTTCATTTTTTATTTTTTTATTTTTTTAATAACATTTTAGTTTTGTAATTAAATAAATTAATATGTTGGCACAATTATATTTTTGTCTACAAAACTAATTTCAAACATTTAAGCATACGCCTTCAGATCAAAAGGTTTTTAAGATCATGAGAAACATTTCAGGCAAGTGACCCCAAACTTCTGAACGGTAGTGTAATAATAATAATAAATAATACTATTACACACACACACACACACACATATATATATATATATATATATATATATATATATATATATATATATATATATATATATATATATCCACATACTCACCGGCCACTTTATTAGGTACACATTTATTAGGCAGCAGTGTAATGTATAAAATCATGCATATATGGGTCAGGAGCTACAGTTAATATTCACATCAACCATCAGAATAGGGAGAAAAAAAATGTATCTCAGTGATTTAGACTGTGGCATGATTGTTGGTGGCTGGTTTGAGTATTTCTGTAACTGCTGATTTCCTGGGATTTTCACATGCAGCAATCTCTAGAGTGTATAGAGAATGGTGCAAAAAAAAAAATAAAAAAAATAATTTCCAGTGAGTGGCAGTTCTGTGGACAAAAACACCTTGTTGATGAGAGAAGTCAACAGAGAAAGGCCCATTCTGATGGTTGATGTGAACATTAACTGAAGCTCCTGACCCATATCTGCTTGATTTTATACATTACACTGCTGCCACATGATTGGCTGATTAGACAATAGCATGAATAAGTAGATGTACAGGTGTACCTAATAAAGTGGCCAATGAGTGTGTGTGTGTGTGTGTGTGTGTGTATATATATATATATATATATATATATATATATATATATATATATATATATATATATATATATATTGAAGGTAAATTTGAACTGTTCTCAGGACATGGGTATTTTTGATTAAAAGTCAAATCAGGGCAAGTTGTCACATGTGTTTTAAATGTTAATAAATAACAGTATAAGTACATTTATACAAATTAATTCCAATATTTGTTGGACAAACAATGGATTGATAGTTTTTACATTTGTGCTGTTTATGAATTGTTTGATGTTTCCTAAATGTTTAACTGTTTAAATTGTGCTGAAAATAGGCATGTTCCCTTGTGACAACTTTCCCTTTGTATTGTGACAAAATGACCTGCGTGTGTTTAATGAAGTTAAGAAAGTTCTCTTTTCGGGGGGGGGGGGGGGGTTTTATGTGTAGCCAAGGTTTTAAAGTATGTGCTTAAATAGAAATTGACTTTCAAAAATAAACCAATCTTGAGCAATATTCACTTGATTAAAACTAACCCTGGTCTTACCTACTGTTTGTATCTTATTGATTTCAAATTGATGTCTTAATGACCATAACCTCTGGCCAAACCCCTCTTGACTTTTGGTCTGATTCATTCAGTCAATCTGTTTCTCTCTTAGAGTGCCACTTATTCTATTGCTGTGATGTCCATCATAGGATATACAGCTGTGAAAATTGTTGACCACTGGGATTGACCTGTCACAGATTTGTTTGGTTTAATGGGTGTGTTCAAATTTAATCCCCTAACTACCTCCATTATGAGATGAGTCCCAGGACATCATTGTCCATGAGCTGTCCAACAAAAAGATTTCATTGCAACTGGATTTGCTATTGAATATACTGTATGTCCTTATTGTGAACAGTAGAATATTGTTGTAAGGGTTCTGGAAATAAGATATTATGGGCAAAGGCGGCACAACCCATTTAGAGCAGTGCACACAATATAAACTTTGGTGCTCCCTTGATGTTTCCCTTGAACACTTGGGTTTGAGTTGATTCTTTGTGTGGCATCCCTATGCATTGCATACACTACATATTCACTCACCAACCACTTTATTAAGTACACCTGTACACATACTTATTCATGCGATTATTTAATCAGTCAAACGTGTGGCAGCAGTGCAATGAATAAAATCAGTCAGATACAGGTCAGGAGCTTTTGTTAATGTTCACATAAACCAACAAAATTATTTTGACCGTGGCATGACTTTTGGTGCCAGAGAATTTCTGTAGCTGTTGATCTCTTGGAATTTTCATGTGCTTTCTGTTCATGTCTGACAGAAGCGGAACCCGACGTGGTCTTCTGCTGTTGTATTCCATCCAGCTCAAGGTTTTACATGCGCATTCTGTGATACTATTCTGCTTACTACAATTGTACAGAGGGGTTATCGGAGTTACCGTAACCTTTCTGTCAGCTCGAACCAGTCTGGCCATTCTCTGTTTACCTCTCTCATCAACAAGGCATTTCAGTCTGCAGAACTGCTGCTCACTGGATGTTTTTAGTTTTTGGCACCATTCTGAGTAAACGTCCTGGTTACTTGCGTAACCTCCATTCCCTGATGGAGGGAACGAGATGTTGTGTCGATGTGGTGACACTAGGGGTCATTCTTGGGAGCCCAAGACACCTCTGGTCTTTGATAAAAGGCCAATGAAAATTGGCGAGTGGTATTTGCATACCACTCCCCTGGACATACGGGTATAAAAGGAGCTGGTATGCAACCACTCAATCAGGTTTTATGCTGAGGAGCCGACACAAGGTCCCGGCCATTTCAGTGGGTAGTTCAGCATTGTGGCAGGAGGGACACAACGTCTCGTTCCCTCCATCAGGGAACGGAGGTTACGCAAGTAACCAAGACGTTCCCTATCTATCACTCACTCGACGTTGTGACGATGTAGTGAAACTAGGGGTCCCTATACAAAAACGCCTCAACTGGCTGAACTGTGTTACGTGAACTGGCGGTGTGAGACAGGCAGACCACTGTATGCCTCGTAGCCAGCGCACCAGGCCGACACGTAATCTCCCCCAACACAGTTATGAGTGTCGAACGGCCCTTTGGGGACAAGTCGACTACCCAAAAGATAGAGACGGGCTAGCCCAGTTGTGGCTTCTTATCCCCTTTTTTTCCCACTCTCTAAAAAAAGGGGATTAACCGACAGGGCCCACCAGGTCTAGTTGGGGGGGTCCCTCCGAAGGGGAAGACACCGCGGAGACCACACCCCGCCCGGGGGGGAGTATTTAAGTGGAAATATGTCACATGGTCTTGCCGAGCTATGTTGGAAGTATGCCATGTGGGGGAGTCCCAAGGTAGGTCCTGCCATACAGGGGAGGAGTTACTACAAGCATGGTGACTGGGGCAGAGGGGCCTCTGCCCAAGGAAGACACAATTTGCCAACATAGAAACGAATTAGCAGAAGATATACGTCGCATGGGGTTACCTACGGGGAACCACCACATGCGGAGCACCTACTCCAGTACAGGGCTTAGTTAGCATGTGTACTGAGCCAGCAGCGAGTCTCTCCACAAACTCGTCTACCACAGGGCTCGGAGGAAATCAACCAGGGAACACAGTTTGTGAACACTTCTGGGAGTTAACGGTGCAGCTCAGGGAGGTGAAAGGCGCTATGCGCAAGCGATACACCCGGCCGGCTGTCCCGGACTTACCTGTAGTGGCACACACAAGCACGGGACGAAACCGGTTCCACCCGGAGATTGTAGAACGTCACAAAGGTGTTGGGTGCTGCCCAGCCCGCTGCTCTGCAAATGGGCCCATAGCCCTACCGGGGGTGGCATGTCCTGGGTGTGATATGCCATAGTTATGGCATCAATGAGCCAGTGGGCGATCCTCTGCTTGGAGACAGCGCTTCCTTTCCGCTGTCCACCAGAGATCCTAAAGCTCTGTGTGCGATCCAAATAGATGCATAAAGTGCGCACCGGACACAGCAACATCAGGGTTGGTCTGCCTCCTCCTGGGGCAGCACTTGCAGGTTTACCACCTGGTCCCTAAAAGGGGTCGTGGGAACCTTGGGCACATAGCCCGGTCAGGGTCTCAGGATCACGTGAGAGTAGCCCGGACTGAACTCCAGGCACATTTCGATCAACCTGATGATCAGGTCGTGCTTCTCCAAGGACTTACCGTCCACTGTGTCGTGGTGTGCCGCTATAGTGGCTACATACACCTTCAAGGTGGAAGGGGACAGCCGCCCTTCCAACCTCTCCTGCAGGAAGGAAAGCACCTCTGGGTGTCTTCGCGTTGGGAAGAACACCACTTAGCTAACAGACGCCACTTAAAAGCATACAGGCACCTCGTAGAGGGGGCCTTAGCCTGAGCTATCATGTCTACCACCGCGGGTGGAAAGAAGGTCCTTCCTCAGGGGAATTTGCCGGGGGGGGGGCTGTCACGAGGAGTGTGAGGTCCGAGAACCACGTCTGGGTGGGCCAGTAGGGTTCTACCAGGACGACCTGCTCCTCATCCTCCCTGGCCTTGCACAGGGTCTGTGCAAGTAGGCTCACTGGGGGAAACGCATATTTGCGAAGTCCAGGGGGCCAGCTGTGTGCCAGTGCATCTATACCGAGAGGTGCCTCGGTCAGGGCGTACCAGAGCAGGCAGTGGGAGGATTCTTGGGAGGCGAACAGGTCTACCTGTGCCTGTCCGAATCGACTCCAGATCAGCTGGACCACCTCAGGGTGGAGTCTCCACTCTCCCTTGAGGGTAACCTGCCGTGACAGCACGTCCAGTGTTGAGGTCGCCCGGGATAATGAGTGGCTCGCAGCGACTTGAGGCGCTGCTGACTCCAGAGGAGGAGACGGCGGGCGAGTTGTGACATACAACAGGAGCGCAGACCGCCTTGACGGTTGACATATGCTACCGTTGCCGTGTTGTCTGTCCGAACTAACACGTGCTTGCACTGGATCAACGGTCGGAACCTCCGCAGGGTGAGCAGAATTGCCAGCAACTCGAGGCAGTTGATGTGCCAATGCAGCCGCGGGCCTATCCATAAGCCGGCGGCTGCGTGCCCGTTGCAAACAGCGCCTCAGCCCGTTTTGGAGGCATCTGTCATAACCATGACGCGCCTGGAGACCTGCTCTAGGGGAACGCCTACCTGTAGAAATGTGAGGTCGGTCCAAGGGCTGAAGAGGCGGTGACAGATCGTCATGATGGCCACGCGATGTGTCCCGCGGCGCCATGCCCATCTCAGGACTCGAGTCTGAAGCCAGTGCTGAAGCGGTCTCATATGCATCAACCCGAGTGGAGTGGCCACCGCTGAGGATGCCATATGCCCCAGGAGCCTCTGAAAGAGTTTCAGCACCGACTGTGCGTGCTCGTTCGTGAGGCGCACCGTCAATGACACTGAGTCAACTCCAAACCGAGAAAAGAGATGCTCTGAACCGGGAGGAGCTTGCTCTTTTCCCTGTTGACCCAAAGCCCTAGTCGGCTGAGGTGCGAGAGCACCAGGTCCGTGTGCACACAGCATATCCCTAGAGTGGGGTAGGATTAGCCAATCATCGAGGTAGTTGAGAATGCGAATGCCCACTTCCCTTAACGGGGCAAGAGCTGCCTCTGCGACCTTCGTGAAGATGTGAGGGGACAAGGACAGACCGAAAGGGAGGACCTTGTACTGATACGTCCGACCCTCGAATGCAAACTGCAGGAAGGGTCTGTGTCGAGGTAGAATCGAGACGTGGAAGTACGCGTCCTTCAGGTCTACCGCTGCGAACCAATGTTGATGCCGGACGCTCACCAGAATGCGTTTTTGCATCAGCATCTTGAACGGGAGTCTGTGTAAAGCCTGGTTCAGTACTCGCAGGTCCAAGATTGTCCGCAACCCACCGCCTTTTTTCGGTACAATGAAGTAGGGGCGCAAGCCACGCATCCAAGCTCCGAGCGAGGGGGACCAAGGGGACAATCTCATCGGACGTACCGGCAGGTGGGGCCTCGCGGCGGGGTGGAGCTCGAGGTGCCACGCCATGTTGTGGCCGTGCTGAGTTCGAAGCACCTACCTGGCTCCTTGTGACCACCCCCGGAACAGCCTGAGACAGGGGAGGAAGAGGCCTGTCCTCATGACCCGTGGAGACTGTCACATCGGGGGAGGATTTGTGCCACAGCTGGGCGCGCAGGGGCGGGGAGACCGCCGCTGGAGCGCCAAACCTGCATGGATGGAAAGGTGGACGGTGGTCGTGATGACGGCCATGCACACCGGGTACATGACCCAGGGAACGAGGAAACCATACCCGTAGGTAGAAGGACTGAGGCAGGGAGCCACTTGCCACGACCGCAACGTTGCCATGGTCATGTTCTCGCAGTGAGTACATGATCCATCCACGAACGCTGTCTTCGCGTGGGTCACGCCCAGACACGAGAGACAGCGATTGTGACTGTCAGAAGTTGAGAGGTAACGACCGCAACCAGGAATAACACACAGTCGGAAAGGCATCTTTTAAAAGATGCGTCTTTAAAAATACGTTCCGTGTGTGCCGCTCTTTTAGAGAAATATACTCTTTTAGAAAAATATACTCTTTTTTTTCTGCCGAAGCACCCCGGGGCGTTCTGTGCAGTGCACCAGTGCAGAGGAGGGAGAAGACGCTGAAATGCGCCATCAGATCCAGCAGAGGTGAATGAACAGTCAGCTCAGTAAACATCGACCGTTCGGCTCCGAAGAGAAAATCTGAATGAGTGGTTGCATACCAGCTCCTTTTATACCCGTATGTCCGGGTATGCAAATACCACTCAACAATTTTCATTGGCCTTTTATCAAAGACCAGAGGTGTCTCGGGCTCCCAAGAGTGACCCCTAGTGTCACTACATCGACACAATGTCGAGTGAGTGACGGATAGGGAACTCTAGTGATCAGCATTTAATGAAATACTCAAACCAGCCAGTCTGGCACCAAAAACCATGCCACAGTCAAAATCACCAAGATCACATTTTTCCCCATTCTGATGGTTGATGTGAACAGCTCCTGACCCATTTCTTCTTTTGTGCATTGCACTGCTGCCACACAATTGGCTGATTAGGTAATCACATGAATAAGTAGGTGTACAGGTGTACCTAACAAAGTGGTTGTGAGTGCATGCGCCTCTGATTATGGAGGTAATCACTAAAAAAAGAGTTGCTCCTGCTAAAAGCAGAAAACATTAGTGTTTCCTTTGAGACTATACTACACTTTAAAAAAAAAAAAAAAAAAAAAATGATACACTAGAGTATTGAGTGTATTGTGTATAATGTAAGTGCACGGTGAAAGGTGTCATTTGGAACAAAGCTATTTTTATTTTTTTTTTACTGAATTATTGCAAAATTAGCATAAATGTTTGAATGAATTTGCCCCTATATATTTCTGAAGCATCAGAAACTCAGCATACAAGTTATCTTGAAATAAACAAATGAAAAATATATATTCAGGTTTTCTGACTTGACTTGAGATTTTTTCTCCGTTGAACATTTAAAAGGGTCACAAAGCCTTGAAGACAGTAAATAAAACATCCTTCTGACTGACATGTGTAATTCAACCAAATGATTGCCATAATGTCAATGTTTCAGGTCTGAGACTTTGTGTTACATAAAACTGAATTCTTGGAATTATAGTGCACAAAACCCTTCACATCTGAACTTCACCTTATCAGCATCAGTCAATACAAGGTTTGGTAAATGCATTGTAGAGGTGGGTAGTAATTACTGACTGGAAAGATCAAGCATACTCACCAAGGGTGGAAAGGTGACCTGATATACTGTGACACTTGCTATGAATGACAAAATGCATGCAATACATTGAACAAAGACAGGTCTTTTCATGCAGATTGTGCAGGAAATCTTTTTTTTTTTTTTTGGGGGGTGGGGGGGGGGGGTGGGGGTGGGGGGGGTAGTGCTGGTATTGGATAAGAACAGTCCTATACCCACTCACCTTGTAAGGAAACAAGAACTTTTTTAGTAACTCTTGAATGTTAGATCACAGTTTGAAGCTTTGTGGGTACTAAGCCCCTTTTCCTCAATAATGCCATTAAGGTAGCAACGAATCCCTTTTTAGGTAGAAGATGTGTGCTGTTAACATTTTCCAATACTTAAATATTTTGTAAGGCAAAAAATCTGAGAAGATTTAAAAAAAAAAAATGTTTTTGGAAAATAGATGCCTCCGTAGTATATTTCTGATTACCTATTTCATGGCCATTTATACGGGTTCATATTTGTGTATAAATATGTAGATGTCTATTAAGTACAGGCATAACTTTTTCTTGTTCATAGTAACTATCTACATTCATAATTGATAGTCACATTGCTGAGCTTCACTCTAGTTCTAAACATTCTCTGTGAATGAAGTTGGTCAGCTGTAGATTTTTATCATTCTTCTATATCCTCCATAACTATAATTTTGTTATCATATCAATCCTTAAATTTGTTTTGCTCTAAAAACAAGCATCAAGGATTTCATTATATTGAATGTAGAAAGTACATTTTAAAAGTAAAAATTAAAAGCATATACCTGTTTCTATTTTTCTGACAGTCTGGACTATCAGTAGCGATTTAATCCATCAGTGCTTGCTGAATGAAAGACAGAAAAACGTCTTCAATGTATGTATCAAATGTATGATCATTTCAATTTTTTTTATTTATTATTATTTTTTTTTTATCTTTTTCTACAGTTAACTTTTCTTAGTAAGAATTAATCTCACTATGAGATCAAATTAGCATGTCCAGACATGCCTACTGACTGCCTGAGATTTTCCATGTTTTGTATATTTTATAGTGTCATGCTATTTTAAGATTGATGTAAAATGGAATGTATTCCTAAATATTTTCAAATGAGACCATTATGAATAAAAATGGCAAAATGTATTTTCATTCAAATATAATTTCACTGCCATCACTGCAGTACATTGAATTAAATGTTTTCCTTCATTCAGAACAGGCTTCTGAATGACATTTTGATTACTGTAAGTGAGGATTTTTATCAACCATCATTAATAAATCAGGGTTTATGAAATTAAACTTGTGTTACAATGAAATTTACAACCTTTAAACTGTGCAAGAGTCCTGGTTTGTTCTAACATTGCGCTAAATGAAGACCTGAGGCTAATGGTTCTGGGCAAAGCAGGGGGAACAAATGGAAAAGTGATTAAGATGCCAATGATCTAATTAGGCCGTAGTGTAAAATTACAGCCCAACATTATAAAGCCTTGCTGCCAAATGAATCCATTAAACAATTAAATAATGTTCTGTTTTACTTTTAGCTTGGCTAGAATTGTTTTCTGTTGACCAGTGCAAGGTATATCATTCTATTGCAAATCACTATATATTAGTAGTTCAATTATGTCACATACTTTTTTTTAAATTTTTTTTTTTTTTTTTTTTATTGTATGTATAGTTATTCGAAAGGTATTACAAGTTTATGAATACACTGATGTTTTTCTATTTTTTTTTTTTTTTTTTTTTTTAGCATATCTAAATTCAATTTATTATTATTATAATGCATTTGGACTCTTGGACTGAGTAAAAATAATGTAATAGAATACTTAACCAACGTAAACATTACAGGAAAGGATTATTTATTTATTCCACAACAGAATAACAAAACAGAAAAGCAATGCTTTTTGATGAAGCTAAAAAAAAAAAAAGCTTTTTTTTTTTTGCAATTTCACACATTGTTTTTGCAATTCATATTATTCATATTATATAATAGTGATTCTCATTATATTCTCATTACTGTATTACACTAATATTTTAGTATGCAAATTATTTTTAAATTTAAATCTGCATAAATTAAAGGCAATACAATAAATAAAAACAATGTATAAATTATTTACAAATTAAATAGATAATTATTTTATCACATTACAGTAATTAGATTTTTTTTTTTTTTTTTTTTGGTTTGTTTTATGGTAAAGAAAATTATGAAATAACAATGGAAATAAATCCTAATGGTCCACAAAAAGTAACATATTATTTATTTTTATATTGAGCTTAAATATTACTCGGACATGTTCTTGACAGGTTTTGTGAGATCAACATGATTACAGTATGTTCCTGCTGTCTTGTATCCTGCAGAGGGTTAGCTGTATTGAAGCCACTCATGCTCTGAGACCAAACTTGAACTAGCTCACATTGATTACAGTAAACCACCAGTGTCAATTTCCACTTCAATGCTTCTCTGACCATCAAACACAGTCTGAGTGATCCATCTTGATTTAACAGATATATCAGTCATCACAGACTAGCTTTGGCCTCTTGATGTGTTGAGAGGGTGACCCTTGAGAAAGGGGAACTAATCAGATAATCATTATCTACAGGCTATTACTCACTCTTAACCTGTGACTATGTGGGTATACAGATTAATATATAAAAGGAATTTAGAAGCCCTGCAAGAAATGAATGAACATGACCAATGCTAGCTAGCGCTGGCAAGAACACACAAACGTATCCTCATTCAAATATTGTTTGAAATTTGCCCCATATTCAGCCATTTTTATAACAACTGGCATCCACAACTAGATGCTTATCATTAGTGATGATGATTAGATTTGAAAGTGATTAATCGTTTCCTGAAACATACATATACATATACATATATATATATATATATATATATATATATATATATATATATATATATATATATATATATATATAAACATTATCTGAGAGGAATGAGCTTTGGTTCAAGTTGTATACATTTTTATGAGAAGGATGGCAAAAGAGGTATATTCTTTGAATGGTTTGAAGGCAATTGGATCTAGTAGTTGATTTCAATTGATTTATTTTGCTTTTAATAGTTTACTTTTTGATGTGAAATAAGAAGTGTGACAGCTGCTTTAAACTTTTGGTTTTCTTCACAGCTGTTTTAAGGGAAAATATGTAATCATTATGTGGTTAAAGATTTTTCTTTCTTCTTGTAGGTGTTTTGAGGAGGGAAAACAATCAAAGCTTCAAGACTTTGAACCCATTACCTCTTGCATTTAATTGTGCACAAGCAAACGAAGAGTTTAATTGTGACAAATGAGTTCATCCAAAGATAACTGGATTTGATAAGAGAAGAAGAGCATATGCCACAGAGGTGTGTAGAGAAGATGAGAGAGCTGGTGAAAATAATTGTCACACCTGCAGTGACTTGTGGTTGGATTGATTCTGTGGACCAATGCGCCATGATGAAAAAGGGACGGACAGGGAGAGGTGTTTGACCCCATGGTCCCATTTTTCACTTAACACCAATACCGCTAATGTTGGTCTACCTGTCTTTATGTATCATCTGGCTCAAGAGGACATGGGTTCATGTGTGGAGAACAAGCCTGACTTTGGAGACTTATGACATGCTGAGTGACACCGACAGATCAGATGCAGTGTGTCAGCATCTGAGACGTGGCTGAGACATTGATTCGCATGCATGGATTGGCGGGAAGTTTGCCCAGAACCGAGCCATACAAAACAAACAGATTGCTTAAATATGTCTATAAGTCAAGTATTCATTTGACAGAAGGCTTGTCATCTGTGATGCATGTAGCTACATGACAGCCATGACCATGTCCCTGTAAACAGCCTCTGAAATGCATTGCAAATGTAAAAAATATCCATCTTGTGGATCTTTACATAGAAAAACAATGAGAAAAACAAAAACAAAAAAACAAGGCAGACAGACAGAACTTGTCCTGTGTGAGCCATCACATTTGTGTAATTTTGAAAATGAAAAAATTTGTGTCTATCCCAGCTTACTATCCAGAGACAACTACAAGTAAGCCATCTGTAGGTCAATTTCATCTAAAGTAAACACTATGACTCTGTTTGGACGTAACAGCTGCTCGATACAGCAACACTGACACAACTGGTGGCGTTGGTTTAGGACGGAACTACCTGTTTTTTCGTCCAATGTAATATGGGGGCATATTCAGGAAATGTGTTTGAAATTAATGTTTCTTTTTGCAATTCCATTTGCTGGTGCTAGTGCCACAGGAATTAGACAATTCAGCAGCAAACCTGCACATGCAAGCAGTTCAGTTTTTCTCTTGTGGTTTTAAATGGTACGTCTTATTCAAATGACATACTGGAATATGAGTGTGATTAAAATGAACCATGCTGTTCTTCAAAATGCACAGTGGAGTTGTGTTGGCCATGGACAGCAAAAAAATACCTTTTCAATTAATAAGGAGAAGGAGTACTGTTTGGTTAGTCAATGTAAGTGCCCTGAATCTGACATGGGCAGCAAATGGGAAGCACATAAGGTACCCATTTTCTTACAATTTGGGTAATTCAGCTATTATAATGGCATAGAATAGATGTGTTCGACACTTCAAATCCCACGCTGACATCATTACTTATTCACTTCTCCAGTACATGTATAATAAGCTCTGTGAGAACTTTCATTAGTATTTTGTCCATGCCTCATTCCTCTCACATTGGAAATCTAATTTATTTGTATTATGTATCTATAAATTATAATGTTATTATCATATTAATAAACAACAGCAACAACAACAAAATAAATAAAAAAATGTAAAAAAGTAAAATAAAACTGATTAACTTTAGTTAACATTCCAGGGCAGTGTCTTGGGCATAATCATAATGGATTATAAAACTCAGCACAGTTTATTGTGCTTTTGTAGCTGCAAGTGCTCTGTCAACACATGTCAGAGACAGAGGCAGCTGTTATTGTAATGTACTTGATACAACAACTCTTCATGGCTTACTGTGCATAGTCACTCATACCAAATAAAGACTTGAATTTAAGATTGCAAATTTGATTAACACAGTTATTTTTAAATAATAATTGTAGATGAAGCCATTGGGTTGTAAAGAATCAACACAGGATAAAAAATCATGGGGTGGGGTGGAATAAAAGGGTTCAAAACAGTGTTACTATGAATGCAAAACTTTAATACAGTGAAAAAGACACTCTATTAGCATAACATAAATATATATAATAAATACAAATTTCCAACATTCTTTTGACTGTCCATGTACTAAAATAAAATATTTGATGCCATGAGTGTACCTTCATTAACTATTACTATTATTTTGAATGGCCATGGAAAATGAAGCAATGTGATAATTTTACCTGGTCGCAAAATGTTGTCCGTTAATTTACCTGATGAACTTTCACCTTTGCTGACCCTTTATGCTTCACAGAGCTAATGTGTGCTTCTAAATCACTTGCACCTTTATTAGCAACTGACACAAGTGCCAGCTTTACATGTCATATATTCTGCTTCCCACGGATCTCGACCTGGACGAAAGCGTGGGAATTTTTTGTGCAAATCTTCTGTAAATTTGCACTTCCGTTTGGGCACTGTTTCCACTCAGCTGTCATTTGCTGCTACTATCAAGCAACTGTTTGATGCCGAACACAACAGCACTTCGCACGTTCGCGGAGAGATTGACAGGCAGGAATTTGGCCAATAGTTGCTGCAAGCCTCTTATAACTGACCAAATGGTGTGCGAGAAGGCGGGACATACAAAGATAGGTTTAAGGAATAGTTCACCCAAAAATGAACATTTTTTAAGAAGAACTTTATTTGTCGACTGGAGTCATGTAGATTATTTTGATGCACCCTAAATATGCATTTTGGACCGTCAAAAAATGGAGTACATTCACTTGCATTGTTTAAAGGAGGAGGCCTGAAATGAAATCCTAAAAATCTTAAATTCTGTTTTGATGAAGAAAGAAACTCAGATACATCTTGGATGGCCTGAAGGTGGGTAAATTATCATTAAATTTTCATTTTTGGGTGAACTATTCCTTTAAAGCAATGCAAATATGCGTGCACAGACAATGAAGTATTAGACCAGATGCACATCAGAATGCAACTAAAGCCGAATCCCGGACATTTTCGCAAATTTAGAAATCCCGGCCGGACGCTTTAAGGTCCGAAAAAGAGGACATGTCCGGGGGAAAAAAAAAAGAGGACGTATGGTCACCCTATAAAAAAAAAATCTACTTGCCGTAAATATGTGCGCACCGTCCGGACACTCTTGACTGTGCATACGCACTCTTCTACTGGTGTGTGTGAACTGGCAACTCCAGCTGGACAAATAATGAACTGAACAGACTGATTATAAACTCAGATTTTCATTTACTTCACATTTAGAATAATAATAATAATAATAATAATAAAAAAAAAAAAAAAAAAAGTAGTTAAGCACTTGAAACAGAAGTAATCGTTAAGCCAATAGAAGTCTGTATATTATTTTTATGTAACTAATTGAAAAGGCATTCAAATATAAGCTGTAATAGGGAAATATTGGTTTGGGATGTGCTGCGTTTGGAGAACTTTCCCGTGTCATCATAGAGAAGGAACATACAGTAACTAAAAATGACAGCGAAGATTTCTTAGTTTGAGATATTTTCTGTTCTATTACAATCATATATTGAGATAAGTACAGCATTTGAATAAAAATGATCTATAATGCGATGCGCACTTGATTCTGACTGACGTGAAAAGGCTCGGTAAAACGGACAGTATAAGACAGGCACTGCTGGCCACATTCAGTAGTCGAACAGATCATTGGAGAGACAGGTCTCATCAGAAACTGTATTGTACAACTTCAAACAGGTACAAGCAATGAATATAAAATACGCATCAAATGTGCTGCCTGCTCCACTTCATCCCGACCCTCATCGCAATGAAACCCCCGTTCTAGTCTATTAAAAACATTATAAAAAGTAAATTTGCCGTTCAGCTGTTTTATTATATATATATATATATACACACACACACACACACATACATACCAGTCAAATATAAAATCTTAGTAGTCCGATGATATCAGACAATGCTGCACAAAGAATTGTTATAATTTTCATTTTGTTTCCAGAACTTAATATTTAACTTCTCAATAAAAACACCCTTAAAACGATTTAAAAGGTTTTCTGAGAAGCAAAATTGCTTAGGTTAGATTTATGTCTGCAAAGCTAAAAACATTTTGCCAAGGGATATTCAAGATATATTCTTTGAAAACAAGTTAATATCTTTATAAATAATGTTTCTCCATGGTGCAGCATCTAACCTTTGGACACATGTGACATTTACAGTTTTATCTCTTATCATACAGTTTCTTGTACCGTTAAACGCAGTAATCACGTGTCTGGATGGCGAAATGCATATGGTAATTGTATGCAGATGACGATATGCATAGTAAAAACAGGCGTTGTACACTTCATATATGGTTATTTTGGGGAGGAGACTGGGTGGGGAATGAATCACGTGCATGTAAGATCAATCTTCCGCTAGCTGGTATTTATTAAGGGAACTAAGCTCAGTTTCTGACGTACGTTCGGTTTTATAAATCAGAATTTTTTTTTTTTTTTTTTTTCATATCATAAGTTATGAATTGTTTTGTCTGTCATATTTAACCCTTTTAACCTTATAAGGTCATGTCCATATCTTCATTGCCCTCTGTCATGCTCATTGTCTTCTCTTGTTGCTTTAGTTAATTGAAACATGGGACCTAGAGGAATTGATGGCAAAGTACATATAGTAGTGCTAGGGTTGTTGTTATCATGTGAATAGAAAATCATCTGTTATTGACTAAATGATAAATATAAAAACACTATTCATTTTGTGTTCTAGATTAAAATCTAGATTTTATTTCAAGTCAACATAATAAATACATTACATGTAGATCACACACAGTATTACACTAAACTTTACCCAGGCTTTAAGGGCATGTATATAACAGTTTAACAATAAACTTCTCATTATACATATTAACTAAACTGAAAAAAACTCCTGGCTATAAATCGTTTAAACGAGATATGATTAACACAAATTTTACATACCCAATCCTCGCATGTGTACAAAGAGGGGTCAAACTCCACGCATGCAATCCATATGCATCCTTCAAAAATAACCCATAATAACAGTACATTTGTACATATTTGACTCTTGTGGACACATATTTTATGTAATTTATCAAGATTTTGTTTAAAAATGTATATTTACCCAAAGAAATCTTCACAGATGACCAAAACCTGGAGATCTTGTGCACATGTTTTTGCTTCTTTCTGATCAGCTCACTGGCCAGTCACCATGCCAGAAAACATATGTGAATAGAAAACTCAGTTTTTTAAAGGGGACACGTCTAATTTATGACTAAGAGTTTACCTTAGTGCTAAAAGTCATTGGCCCTGATGACTTAATACACAATTAAATTATTATTATTATTATTATTTTTTGGCTTTGTTGGCATTTGTGTCTGTGCTGTCTTAGGTGAAACCACACCCCCCTCATTTGCCTTGTCATTAGTTTATATATTACACCTGCCTTTCCTCGTTACCCTCCTTTTTTGCTTCCCTATTTAGGGGCTGTTTACACAACAAAGTTTTCAACTAAAAACTGAAAACTTTTTATGCGTTTTGGCTGTTCGTTTACACAACAACGGCGTTTTGGGGCCTGAAAACGTAAACTTTTGAAAACGGGTTTCCAAGTGCAAGTTTTGAAAACGATGCCATTATCGTCTCCGTGTAAACATACAAAAACGAATTTGTGAAAACGATGACGTCATGCGCACGCGTATTACGTGTTCAGTCTATAGGCATGAACTTCGAGAACTTCGTCCTTACCTCCAGGGTGAACAGACCAACATGAGATCACCAGTTGGAGTCCTTAAAAAGGTGGCGTGCTTTATAGGCCAGGGTCACTTGTAGTAAAAAAACCAACCTCATCGTCTGTCCAGACAAAATTACTTGATGCTTTCACCATCTGCATTGTTTGTATTCACCGCTCTGTGGAAGAATGCTTAGTGTGCATAGTGTTTCTTTACAAAGTGACATCGAAAACTACTGGCCTGGCATGCATAATACAGTGTTTTTAGTCGTTTCCGTGGATCCGTATGAACGGGGATCATTTTGACAACGTTGTCGTCTGTACGCAAAACTTTTCAAAAACGCAAAGGAAAAATGTTTCCGTTTTTAGTACATCGTTGTTGTGTAAACGTACACTTAATCTCCCTGTGTTCTTTGTCCTGAGCCAGTTTGTTGGGGTTGCGTCCCTGTTCAGTGTGTCTTGAGTCCTGTTTATGCCTTATTCTGGTTTTCTGCTGGTTCCAGTCTGGTTTGGTTGGGATCCATGTTGCCTTGAGGCTTCCCTCTCCAGCCCAGCCAGTTGACTGCCCTCCTGTTCTGGGACTGAGTTGTTTGCCCTTCTGGGAACTTTTTGTTGGTTTTGTTTTTTGCCTTTTTTTTTTTTTAATAAACTGTTTTCTCCTGCATTTGGGTTCTCGCTTCCCTTTGCTAAAACCTGACAAAAACAGGCATCAGAGTTTGGGATGTGCATCTTTGTACAACCAGAGTATATTACAGTATGTAAACTTCATGTACAATCTCTTTTGATGTTGTATTGCATATAAAGGTACTTGCATAATGTTGCGTCAGAGAACACTGCAAATGGGAATGCGGCTGCACCATGTAACAAGTTTTAAAAATTTGCACATTTTCTGCATCACACTCTGACATAGGTCTACTATTGTTAATTGAGAATTTCAGAGAAAATGGTTGTTTTTGGATATCTAATTTGCTGTAGTCTTATTTTACAATTACACAAAAAAAAAAAAAAAAGGAATAATTTGGATTTTTGGGTGAACTGTCATAATTTACTCACCCTCATGTTGTTCTAAACTCCAAGGACTCTCTTTTGTATGCAGAACCCCTGCATTTTTGAAATGCAATGGCAGTGGAGTACTTCACTTTAAAGTGTTATAAAGGACCTAAAACTATCACAATAGTAGTCCATGCAACTCATGAATAATATTCTAAGTCTTCTGAAGGCATACGATAGGTTTTGGTGACCTGAAATTCAATTCATTTGTCAGTGAAATCCTTGACATCCATGCCCATTAATGAGCGCTATGGGAGAACATCATTCACAGTGGCCACATGTTCACATGAGAACTTATTTTTAGCATTAAACAAGCAGCTTGAGAAGCAGCTTTTGGGGGCAACATTGCAGACACCAAAAAGGAAAAAGAAAAGCAGTTTGTTCTTCCCCACTTCTGAAAAGCACCAGCTGCCAGCAAATGGTGGCTTTTCTGGCACTGTAGATGAAATGTGTGTGACTGACCGACTTGGGGACGGTCTCTTAATAGAGGCAAGGCCAGATGGCAGCATTACATAAATTAGTCAAATGAACGTCTTGATAACTAAAGGCAAAAGGGACTTGTACAGTCAGCTATCTATGCACAGAGTTGGTTTGTGAGTGAATCTCTGACACCAGCATGGAGGATTATGTACTGTAATTCCAAACCTGCCGATCTATCTTGCACTTTGAATCACTGTAAAAAGTGACTCTGTTCCCATTTTTCCACACGCATGGAATGTGACATCTGGAGTTTGACTATTTTTCAAGATTTCATTAAAGCTGCATTTGATGAAACTTTGAAGTCACTTTCACATGGACTTGCCCTTGAATAAACATTAATTTAATTGTGGAGATTGGCTGAAATGCAGTTCATTAATGGTGCCTTAAAGGTCTAGATATTGTCCTTATAAGACACTTACTGGTGTCTCTGATAATGAGGGAAAAAGCGAATGTTTCAGAATCAACACCTCTTGAAACAATGCATATGGGGTATTATTCATATGACGGAATTACACAATTTATTTAAGTCACGTTTTTCTTCTCATTCAGCATGTTCTTTTGTGGAATGTACTTGAATTTTCAAGGATGTAATACTTTTCCCCTGAAATCAGCTGCAATATTTTATTTGGTTTTCTTTATTAGTTGTTTTGTTGTTTTGCCTATTCAAAATTTGATGACTTGATAAAAGATATGACTTGATTTGTCTGTCATATTTAACCCTTTTAACCTTATACGGTCAAGTCCATATCTTCATTGCCCTCTGTCATGCTCATTGTCTTCTCTTGTTGCTTTAGTTAATTGATACATGGGACCTAGAGGAATTGATGGCAAAGTACATATAGTAGTGCTAGGGTTGTTGGTTATCATGTGAATAGAAAATCATCTGTTATTGACTAAATGATAAATATAAAAACACTAATTATTCATTTTGTTTTCTAGATTAAAATCTAGATTTTATTTCAAGTCAACATAATTTTAATTTGTTTCCATATACTTCATAATAAAATAAATAATTAAATAAAATAAACATTTAATCGAATCATATATTATGTACATAATAATATTTAAAAAATAAAAGTTTTTTTTTTTTTTGGCCATTAATTTCTTACACCAATGTTTTATTTGGGTCTATTAAATCATCTGAATTTCAGATGTTTTGCTGTGAAAAGCAACAATTTAATAACTACATCTAAAAATAATAAGAAAAAAAATATTTTACTCACTCTTTAATTAATAAAAATCACAAATGGCCACAGGGATGATGGTGTAGAAAAATTACAATAACACTGCTAGTCCCACTGAGGACAAACCCACCGGCTCTGTCATAAATCACAACAAATCCCCTTGATGAAATGACTGATAACTCCTTCAGGAAGCATTTACCACCCCAATTAATCTGTTAACAAACACATTCCTGTTTATCTGTGGCTAATTACATAAAAGCCATTTTCATTTGTTTCTAGCTACTTTCATTAACCATCATTACTTGAATAAAACAAATCAGATGCCTGAATATGAATGCCTTTGAAGGGCTTATTATGCAATGAGCTTGACATTATAAACTGAGCGAGGGTTTAAAATTCAAAATAATTTGAGCCATAGTCTCCCTGAACAAAACATCAGTCATCTGAACTTGTCAAACCACTGAAAGTCTCAATATTCTCCACCAATTCTAAATTCGAATGGGAACATTTAGTCAGGCTTGGGAGTAACATATTACTTGTAATGGATTATTTGTAACAGTGTTAGGTAATCAGGATACAAAAATAGGTAACTGTAATTCGTTGCAGTTACATAAAAACCCCATCGTAATCAAATTAGTTACATTTTCCAAAAATTGGGATTACTGTCAAGATTACAAGGTTTAATTCTGACTAAAGAAATAGTGAATTTTCCTGACATAAAGTGATACAGACAGCTGTTTGTTTAGAGTGAGAGATGGTTTAGATGCACGTTCTCTTCGGGTTCTCTCTCATGACTCACTTTAGTCAGGAGCGCCTCCTACTGCAAATAACACCTGTGTCACATCAGCACTCTGCTCTCGAGGCAAACAACTGCTTCATCACAATGACCACACAAGAACATACATTATTTTCTTGGAAATTTCGACATTATTTGCTCTTTAAAAGAGAAAAGCGAAACAACATTAAAGTTCAGTGGAGTTTATGCCTTCCAGCTGTGAAGATGCTCTCATTATCCAAGGACCTGAGAATTTGAAGATAATAAGAGCCACACAGAAATCCCATTAGCTAGGTTAGCTTAAATTAGTTAAAGGAACAATATGTAACATTGACATCAAGTGTTTAAAATGGGTACTGCAGTCCAAATTCAAAATATTGGAGAGAGCTGTCTCCCCCGCACCCTCCTTCCCAGACTCAAAGCTCACGCGGGTTGCCAGATTGAGGACACGCAACAGGAACGAGCAAACTGACAATGGCAAGCGACGAGCCTTACACTGTAACTTGATCAGCTAATGTATACATTTGCAATGTTTTTATTGTTTGCAAATTATAAACCAGCTCACGTGGATTTTTTATAACTCTGTCAGTGTTAGCTAGATGTATTACTGGCTTCCATGGCTGCAGCGCGCTGTGTTTGCCCGCTAACTTGTTTCAAATCTGGCAACCTGGGGTGTCGAAATACTATTTGGAAATGGGCAGCGGGCAGGATCACACAGGCCAAAACACGAACCGAAATTCCGGCCCGGAACGGACATTTCAAAGTAGAATATACCAGCTGTAGCATTGTTTTCAGAGAAGCCAGTATTTCAACTTAGCATGTTTCCGAAATCTCTGATAACATATTGTGATAATTTTATGCTTTAGTATAGTAAATATATTACATATTGCACCTTTAATATTAAAATGTGTTAAAAATGAGTTAGCCTTAGTGCTCAAAGAAATCTGTGGCCCTCATCATTTGGCGGGAGCAGAAATAGCTGACAATACTGATACGATTTGCTCATATACGGCATAGAAATCCCCTGGTTTGCATGGATGCAAATGTACTGTATGTAATGTACTGTATACTGTACTGTACTGTATTAGCCAGGACGTCCTGTATGTTGTTCCGTTCCATATTGAAGCTGAAAAAATGACACCTCCTCCAGGTGAACGGTACTTAAACCTTAATCATTTAAGAAAAAAAAAAAAAAAAATGTTTTGAAAACTTGCTATGACTTTCTCTCTTTTTCACCTCTCATGATTTTGGATCTCTGATCATTATTAACAAATCCTAATTGTACACATAAATACCAGATTAATTGAAAATTTTATAGAATTTTGATAAATTATTGTTGAGAACAGTTCAAATGTCTGGGTGACATGAATACACACAAATTAATTTTGACTTGCCCCTCCTTTTCTTTAAAACAAAGAGCAAAAATCTGTGTTCCAGTGAGGCACTTACAATGTAAGTGAATGGGGGCTAATCCGTAAATGTTAAAACACTGAGGGGCAGATTCACTTCAACAGTTGCGCCACTTTTGCGCATGGTATTTCAGTGCAAAAACCTGCATCTTATTCACTAACCAACTGCAATCACGTTTAGTGGGCGCAGTCAGTGCGGAAATTGCGCTGCGTCTTCAATATTTAAATGAAGTCATTGCCATTCCTTTCTGCGTAAACACGCCTCCTTTCTATGTAAATTAGGCTCATTAAAACTCTGTTCAACACAGTAATTAGGAATAAGTAATTGAAAAGGCACACTAAAAGTTTAAATCTGTTTTGATCTATTCTTTAAAACTAGATTTTGTTTTATTTTTGGAATCAAAACTTTTTTTCCCTTTTAAAATCCTCCTTAAACAGAAACATAAACATATAAATCAGCCATAAACTGTTAGCTGGTGATGTTTGACTTTGGATCATGAGTAAGCAGAGAAAAGAAACTCTCCAGCAGTTAATTATGACAATAATAACGATGATGATGATGCTGCTGCTGATGATGATGATGATGATGATGATGATGATGATGATAACATGTGATCTACCTATTGAATACACTCTGAAGTTAATGAATAGTGCAAAATACAATTGCTATACACACTAACTGCAATACATGGTAGAATTACACTTTGCAGTGTTTTTGAATCTGAGGTATATCCTGTCAGACTTAGTTTAATGTTAAACAAGACATAATTCATTGCATCTCTTCTGATTATATTTGCTTTATGAGAAGTTTTCTTTTTCTGTAGCAGACATAGAAGTCACCTGATTTCTTTTAAAATACTAAGTAGTTCTACATAACAGCTCATTTTCTGTTTTCTTGGTAGGGTGCAGTGTACATGTTTATTTTCCTTAGTTATAATAACAGCTACAACAGTACTCATAATATTACTCAAACATGTTCTGTTTGTATTCAAGGCATAATTTAAAATTTTAGAGATCATATTGATTTTATCTTGACTTTATTTACATATGTGTCCTTGTGGTAATCCAAAAGTAATTAAAAGTAATTTAATTACATTACTTTCATATTTCTAAAATTGGATTACGTTACTTATTACATTTATTGTCAAGTAATCTGTAACAGATTACATTAAAAAGTAACCCTGCATTTAGTACATTCAGTTACTCATTGAAATGAAGTGCAATGGTCTGGTGGCAGGGAAGGAACACGCACAGGGCAGGCTCTGACATAGAATATGTCCAAGTCTGACAGCAGTGTGTGATCATGACATTGAGAACAGGCGGTATGCATTAAAGACAGCAAACTCCTGCTGTGACAAGTCGCATTACTGTTCACTGTGCTGTGCCTGTTCAAAACACATGCACAATCAAACTCTCTGCAACTCAGTCTACTTCCTTACTGAGAAAGACAGACAGACAGACAGACAGACAGATAGACAGATAGATAGATAGATAGATAGATAGATAGATAGATAGATAGATAGATAGATAGACAGACACAGTACTTCATTATTGGACAATATATGGTGGAAATGTGTTGGCTGTTGGCATGCGTCGAATTCATTCTGGGCACACATATTTTAATTATCTTCAAAACCATTTTTAAAACAATTAATGTCAATGTGAAATCTTAGAGGAGCTAAGTTTATAAAAACACATCTATTTTGAATCTAAAGCTGAACTATGGGGTAATGTTTCTTAAGATTGTACAGACATTAATGAATAGCTGACAGAGATATATATTATAATGTTCGCTGTCTGTCTAACAGACAAGGCGCAAAAACAGCTATTTAACAAAATATATTTAAAAAAAATCAATGTTATGCAACTGAAATGCTATTTCTGGCTTAGAATCATGTTTTCAAAAGATTTTGTATGAGTGTATTGACTTGTAAAACTGGGATGCAAGGACTTGCAAAAAAAAAAAAAAAAAAAAATCAATACTTTGGAATATTTTGATTTTATACAAATTCTGCAAGCAAAACTACATAATCAACCGGTCGGGTGAGCATGCAATTTTCCTCCATTCTCATTATAAACTCCATTATTCTGACTCATAAATTTTCTTTATACTTTTACACTAATTTTACCATGACATTTCTGTAGATGAAATTTTTAACCTTGTTAAATACCAAGGAAGGATAAATCCCATATGAGAAGGGTTTGAAGGAATTTGTTTCAAAACAATCCACCAAATATCCAGACTTCCTTTTCTAAACACAGATGGCATGGTCCGTATGCCTGGCTTTAACTGTGGAGTGTTACATGCATCGATGAAGGAACAGAAGCTGAGATAATTGTAACAAAATGATGTACATGCATGTCTCCTTCAAAATGCTAAGTATTTTGGCCATCTGCTGTGTTCACAGTGTTACCTGTGACCTCTCAGCAAGCAGACCATCCTGAATTGCAGCAGGGGAGCTCTCAGGAGCAGCCATGATCAGAAATGTACTCAATATTTGAGTCTAGGGTCAAATAGCGAGCTTAGTAATGTGAGCTATATGAGGAATTGAGGACAGTTAAATGCACAAATAATTACACAGATGTTTGAGATTATAATGTTTCCTGATTATTGTATCTCCCCTGCTAATATGTTAATTTTAAAGGCTATGCAGGAAAAAACAACCACAATCGAACAGAAGCTTTGAATTTTAAATTTAGCTTTTATTTCTATTTTATTTTAAATTTTTCCTTTCAATTTAGTTATCCTATGACTGTTAGTTATAGTGTAGTTTTAGTTTCAGGTAGTTTTTGTTATTCCGTTTAAACATTTTAATTTTGATTTCAGTTCAAGTTTTAGTATTTTAGTGCAGCCAAAGTAAATGCTAACTGATATAACATTAAATGTAACATCGAAAGATTTTTCAGGGCCATCTAGTGTTATTACTATCAAGTGGCAGTTTCATGTTTAATAAAGCAGGTTGCAAATTTTTTTCAAAAGGAATATCCTGGGTTCAATAAAAGTTAAGTTCAATCGACAGCATTTGTAGCATAATACTGAATACACACAAATTAATTTTGACTTGCCCCTCCTTTTCTTTAAAACAAAGAGCAAAAATCTGTGTTCCAGTGAGGCACTTACAATGTAAGTGAATGGGGGCTAATCCGTAAATGTTAAAACACTGAGGGGCAGATTCACTTCAACAGTTGCGCCACTTTTGCGCATGGTATTTCAGTGCAAAAACCTGCATCTTATTCACTAACCAACTGCAATCACGTTTAGTGGGCGCAGTCAGTGCGGAAATTGCGCTGCGTCTTCAATATTTAAATGAAGTCATTGCCATTCCTTTCTGCGTAAACACGCCTCCTTTCTATGTAAATTAGGCTCATTAAAACTCTGTTCAATTTGCCGCAATTTAGGCTACATCGGGCTAATACTGCCAAATGAAAGTTGGCAGTAAAATAAATGTTATTTAAAATAAATGATTATGAACATTTTTAACTGATCATTTCAGCAGTAATTAATCAAATAATCATCAAATGATGATGAAGTGTTATAATCTGCCATTTATCCAGATGTGCAGTGTTGTCAAGCGCACGTTCTTCATGTTTAAGAGAGGATCCAGGTGTCTGGATCAAAGTGATGCTGTTCTGTCCCGAAAGGGTGGGTCAGATATGGTGGTCTTTGGCATCCTCGGCTATATTGTGCTCATAATCGAACCGCAAGATCAGAATTGCGCGTGCAAATTGTGTTCAGCAGCGATTTTGTGGGCGCGTTTGCGCTGTTGCTTGATCTGCATAAATCCTTTTGTGAATCGGGCACTGAACGAGCGCAGTTAGCGCGTGCAAAGAAAACTGCGCTTTTAGCAGGCTCAATTCATTCTTAGTGAATCTACCCCTCACTGTTTCAAAAGTATAGCCACAAGACATAAACAATATGCATGTTAACATGATTTTAGTGTGATTAAATATCCTCCTAACCTTTTCTGTGTAAAAGCCAATTTTTCAACTTCGTTACCATTACGATGTTATGTCAACAAACTCTCAAACCCTAAAATTACTGTAAAAATGACGATTTAAACAACTTTACAGCTCAAATAATACACAAGTTTTAACAGAAGAATTAATGTAAGTGCTTATACAAAATGATAAGCTTCACATTTCTGCCTTTAAACCCTTCCAAAAATTGGCCCCATTCACTTCCATTGTAAGTGCCTCACTGTAATTTCGATTTTTAGAGAGAGGAGACGAAATTGTTTATTGTGGTATTCAGCATGACACAAATGTGGTTGATTGAGCGTAACTTGTATTGAACCCAGAATATTCCTTTAAATTCTATAATGTGCATCATACTAATTTTCATTTATTGTCTTTTTTTTATTATTTTTTATTTTACTTAACTTTGGAGTCATGAAAATGTATATAAGTTTTTTTTAAGTTATTATTAATTAATCTATTTATTTTTTGGCATTTTCGCCTCATTGGATATAGGTAAATGGAATGAGACAGAGACTGGAAATTACTTGGGGGTGGGAATAGGATTGAACTTGGGTTGCCCACAATTCTGCTGCACCATACAGTACTGTATGTCTGACAGTCTGAGCACTGCCCACAAGGCCTCTGCTTTTAATTTTTATTTCAGTAAATGTATCTTTTTTTTATTTTAGTTTTCATTAACGATAATAACACATGAAAAAAAAACTGTTCTTGTTTTATATTCAATAGCTTTTCATTGCAGTTCAGATGGAATTTGCTCATTATGATCATGAAAATGTTCACCTCTAATCAAAGCTTTTAAAAAAAGGAATTGGGTCAAGAAGTTAAGTGAGATGGTGATTATTAAATCTGTGCAAATAGAAAGTTCTGCTTAATGTGGCAATGATAAAGGCACTGATATCAGAGGGCAATGATACATTTCTGAAGGGCTCAACTTTAACCAAACACAGACTGCCTTTCATTTGGATGCTGTAGTGATTTGTAGAGATTTGTAGAGTTGCCAGGAAAATAATCCACACCATCTGCTTTGCATGGGGCTTTTAACATATTGATGTTGTTGTACTGGGGCTAACATTGAAGTACTAGCACAATATCCACCCAGTGTCCATGAGCTCTGATGCAGCTGCTCATTAAATCAGTGTTGCCAGATTCACTTAAGGTGTTATAGGCTACGTGACTTTCGACTTGCTTTTTCATAAAGTCACTTAGAAATATGGGCAGTCACAGGTTCTGTTTTTTGGGATTATATTTCCAGAATACAGTCACATTTTTGGCCTTACTCTACAATAAATTGTGACCAACTAGTAATTGCTGTATTCAGATCACTCCACCTACTAGTTAGAACCACACTCTACAACATGTTATTTATTTTTTACCATATTTTTTTTTTTCCTTTCTTCCTATGTTTTTGCCTTTCCCAGATACTGCCCTACGATTCTCAAATACATGCTTTTTACCTGTGTGTGTGTGTGTGTGTGTGTGTGTGTGTGAGAGAGAGAGAGAGAGAGAGAGAGAGAGAGAGAGAGAGAGAGAGAGATTTATTCATTGATTTAGATAGACAGCTTTATGTGATATCATTTCTTTTTTTTATGATAAAAATTCGGTTTTCATGTAATTATTAAAAATACTTTGCATCAACTTGCAATTTAGCATTGTTTAATCTAGGTTTTATGTAATAATGTGTTTATGTTTTCTATGTTGATCAATGAAATTAAGCAATTCTCCCTCCGAAATAGACAAAATCTGGGATCACTTTTCACTTTTTGAGACAAGATGCTTATTTTGAGTCTTAAATTGAGTCTTTGCTCTGTTGCCTAAAAGACAGAAAAGTGAGCCTTACAAATACAGACTAGGCTGCCCTCATAGTGTTGCTTAGAAAAATGTCAGTGTTGCATTTCAAAAGGGCAGCCATTAATTGTGGCTCAGACTTCCACAACCACAAGTTGTATTAATGCATTTCTATCGAAGACAGGGCGCTTAGTCTTGCCAATCTGATGGACTTTCAGGGTTTCAACAAAAAGACCAGCTTCACTTTCCACCACGGCAGACTAATCACCATGATTGACCACCCTTGAAGCGTTGTCCTTCGATTGCCACCACTGTTTTGGTCAATCTGTCATTCCGCAGCAGCATTCTGTGAAGCAGTATGTATGAGCATCGGCCACCTCAAGTCTATCGGCATCTCTGGTGCGTCACAGAGCGCGGCAAGAAAATCAATCAGCTCTTTCAGTTGTCAGGGGAAATCTGATTCTGTCTGATCAATACCTGACTCTTACCGATTCTACAGTGGAAACCAAAGTGAGACACGATGTGAAAAGAGATTCCTGCAATTTTTGGCATGGGCCGCTTGTCATGCCAACATTGTGATTTTCCCTATTGAGATCTAAACATAGCATGAATTGAAAATGGCCAACAAAGATATGTCATTCCTCAGGAAGACGTTACAGTCTTTTACCAGTATTTTCCACTCAGCTTCGATTTTAAAGGTTTTTAGTGTGTCTCACTACTTGTTGACATTGTTTGAATGCCCCCTACTTAAAGCAAAAGATGTTTCTGAAACAATGTGTTTTCCAAGACTCCCTTTTGTCTGTCAAATAGCAGAGATGGAGTTCTTAACAGCCATCATTGTTTTTGCTTTAAGCACCTCATCTTAATGCTCCAGGGCTGGTATTGTGCTGTTGTTCTGAATATCAACACATAGTGCATTCAGAAAGTATTCAGACCCCTTAATTGTTCACATTTTGTCATGTTGCATCCTTATGTTAAAATGCTTTATATATATATATATATATATATATATTTTTTTTTTTTCACATCAATCTACACTCCATACCCCATAATGACAAAGCAAAACCAGATTTTTGATAACTTTGCAAATGTATTAAAAAGAAAGAACTGAAATAATCACATTGACATAAGTATTCAGACCCCTAACTCAGTACTTCAAGCACCTTTGGCAGCGATTACAGCCTCAAGTCTTTTTGGGTATGATGCAACAAGCTTTGTACACCTGGATTTGGGGATTTTCTACCATTCTTCTCTGCAGATCCTCTCAACCTCTGTCAGGTTGAATGGGGACTGTCAGTGGACAGCCATTTTCAGGTCTCTCCAGAGATGTTCGATTGGGTTCATGTCTGGACTCTGGCTGAGTCACTCAAGGACATTCACAGAGTTGTCCCTAAGCCACTCTTGCATTGTCTTGGCTTTGTGCTTTGGGTCATTGTCCTGTTGGAATGTGAACCTTAGGCCCAGTCTGAGGTCCAGAGCGCTCTGTACCAGGTTTTCATTAAGGATATCTCTGTATTTTGCTGCATTCAGCTTTCCTTCAACCCTGACCAGTTCCCCAGTCCCTGCCACTAAAAAACAACCCCACAGCATGATGCTACCACCACCATGCTTCACCGTTGGGATGGTATCGCGTAGGTGATGAGTGATGCCTGTTTCTTCCAGACATGACGCTTGGAATTGAGGCCAAAAAAATGTGGAGGTCAGTTCAATCTTCATTTCATCAGACCAGAGAATCTTGTTTCTCACAGTCTGAGAGTCCTTTAGGTGCTATGTGTCATGCAATGAGGAGAGGATTCCGCCTGGGTATAAAGCCCAGATTGGTGGAGTGTTGCAGTAATGGTTGTCCTTCTGCAAGTTTCTCCCATCTCCACACATGATCTCTGGAGCTCAACCAGAGTGACCATCAGGCTCTTGGTCACCTCTCTTACCAAGGCCCTTCTCCCCTGTTTGCTCAGTTTGGCCAGGCGGCCAGCTCTAGGAAGAGTCCTTGTTGTTCCAAACTTCTTCCATTTAACAATTATGGATTTTATAGCCTTCCCCAGATCTGTGCCTTGACACAATCCTGTCTCTGAGCTCTGCAGACAGTTCCTTTGACCTTATGGCTTGGTTTTTGCTGTGATATGCATTTTCAGCTGTGAGACCTTATATAGACAGGTGTGTGCCTTTCCAAATCATGTCCAATCATGTCCAATCAATATAATTTGCCACAGGTGGACTCCAATCAAAGTGTAGACACATCTCAAAGATGATCCAGAGAAATTGGATGCACCTGAGCTAAATTTCAAGTGTCATTGCAAAGGGTCTCTTTTTAATAAATTAGCAAATTTATCAAAAGTCTGTTTTTTGGTTTGTCACTATGGTGTATGGAGTGTAGATTGATGTGAAAAAAAATTTTTTTTTAAAGCATTTTAGCATAAGGCTGCAACATAAAATGTGAAAAAATGAAGTGGTCTGAATACTTTCTGAATGCAATGTATGAGATTCACCATACGCACAAGGCTTTAGCAGTTCTTTAAACAAGAAGTTGATATCAAGTAGCAAGCATTTTAGATGCAGTATGGCAGTTATTTTGTCCATTTTGCTCCGCTAATGAAAATATTTCCAAATTAAGCCATTGCAGGATTAAACATTGTGTTGTCGAGGAACACTCAGACTGACAGCCTATCTGGAGCAGAGGAAATGGAGTGATACAAACACGAAGCATCTCTATGCTGTTAAACTAAACATCAGCACTCATGGAATGCTGCTTGTCCAATCAGATTAGAAGACTGAACCAAAGGGGCTTCCACAAGACTTGCTTCAGCGTTGCCGAATACATTGAGCTCTATGGAGTGAAGCATCAGCTTCATTGTTGCCACCACTTTAACTCTGATGCTGCTGCCATTTGGAAGATTCAGCCATTGATATAAGTACAGTTCACATACAGTATATGCAAAGTCTGTCTTTACGTCAAAGTAATTTTCACACATATTATTGCCTCAATAATTATGTCTTTTAAGTACAAAGCAAATACAGAAAATATTTTAAAACCTTCAAAATGTCCATTTAGTTTTATTTATAAATATTTCTGTATTGTTTTAGAGCATCTGGATCAGTTTGAAATAATAATAAGAAAAATAAATAAATAAAAAAATAAAATGAAAAAACTTTCTGCAAGGAATTTATCATAGCATTTTCCAGGACTTTTTTCCTCTTTTAAGTCCAAATAAATACTGTATTTTCAATGTTTTATGTGCACACCTTCCGCTTTCTTGCTTACCAAACTTGTAAAATCACCCCTCCATGGCGCTATCTGCGATGCTTCTCATGTGGAGGTCAGAGTGTTGCTTGACGCTGATGTTTAGCATGTGTTGATGCTTAGACGCAAGTCATGTGAAAACCCCTTAATTGTTGTAGTATGATTGGCTTTTTATTTTTATTCTGACCTCTAAATAGGAAACCTTTTTAAACAACCATTTTCCCTGTTTTCCAACAAAAAAATAAATAAATAATTAATAAATAAATAAAAAACAAAAAACAAAAAAAAAAAACCTCTTTGTCTTGTGTTTCCAACTTTTTAAGTCTTGAAGCCCTATACTAATTAAATAATAAGTTCAATCAGGTGTGTTATATTATAGATACATCCAAAATATTTAGTGTTGAGGGGCCTTCAAGAGGAGGGTTGGGAAACACTGTTCAGACAGTGAATAACTCAGTATATTTTTTGCCTTTTCATTTTTCCTTGTAGCTCAATATAGCCTCAGTCCCTAGAATCATACATTATTGATTGTGTTATCATGACCATGGAGATTATATCTTTCTCAGCTCTTCAAAAAGTTTATCAGTGTATCTGTATTATTGAGGTCTTGCAGTGAATAATAGGATTACTTCTGCTCAATAATGCAAAGATTTCTATGTTAGGAGTTCCGCAGTACCTATCTGGGGCTGTGCTATTGGAGACAGTTGTCTACATTGTCTTAAATAAATCAAAATGGACACAGTTTGCAGACTTTTCACCAACAGTACAGTGTTTGTACTTTGATTTGTTGTGCATAAGGAAAACGTTCACCTTTGTGGTTTTCTTTTTGCAGTGTGGATTTGGTTTTCTAAGGCACTTCATCATTGAAGATTGTTGTCTTAATGCATAACTGTATGGAGGAGTATTGTTAATTTATGCTCTTTGGTTAGGCACTATATCAAATCTCTTATTGAGGCACACTTAAGTGCTCCATTTAAAGCTATTGCTAATGAACTGTAATGCACTAAATGTTATATACTGCTTTCTGCACTCTGCATTTTTACTTTAAGGGATAGTTCACCCAACGATGACAATTCTGTCATCATTTACTTACCTTCATTGTTCCAAGCCTATCTCAGTAAATTTTCACCTCAAAGTGAGTGGATAGATCTCAAATATATACAAGCATTACACAGATCAGACTTCCTGATCTAGCAACACTTGATGTGATATTATCCTGTTGTTTTTTACTCTGTTTATACCATTGTGGAATGCTTGTTTTCTCTTTGTGACACACAGCTGGGTGCTATCTTGGTTTACTATCGTGAATTTAGAGCTACTGGATTGAATTGTTCTTTTGGCACAGTTTACACTCCAACTCCCTTGGGAGCAACTGTCCCTTTATTTGAATCCTCTGCCTGTTTCTGAGGCAGTGAAACAGCTCTCCAATAAGCATGCAGGTGTTGATAATTATGCAGTCACTCGCTAAATAAGTGAGCACCTGTTGACAACCACTTACGGGCCTCTGCTCCATGTGGAATACAATCCCACAATCCCCAGGGTATGCTCCTTTATGTTAGGAAAAAGAGTGGATGAGACTGCTGCTAGTAATAGAGCTGAAAACAGATTAAAAGAGAACAAAACTTGAACTATGTGGAAAGACAGTCTCCATCGAGGCTGGGATTCATGCAACGAAAAGGATTGTGAAGGATTTGTAAGTAGCGGATATGTGATACTCTTCAACATGAAAAGCTGGTGGGATGATCTTAAATCTCTAGGGCTCTTGTTGGTAGGCATAACCCTAGGCACAGTTGAAACTGATAAATATAAAAGATTTCAATCATAAACCAAATTCTAAAGCATTTTGATAATTTTGAATGTGTCAGTGCTACTTTTTTAATTAGTCCATATAGGATGTTCTTGAACAGGATTATATGAATGTGGCAGGGCAGAGGGTGGGGCCGGGTCGTGATTCCACACACCCGGCCCCTAATTAGGCTGATGAAGCCCGAGAGGGATAAAGGTGACCGGAGACGGCAGTGCGACAGAGAGAGAGTTACGGGCAGCTGCCTGACACCTGTGTGTGTGTCTTGTTGGTTCAGTTCTTGATTAAAACATTATTTATATTGTCATGCCGGTTCTCACCTCCTCCTTTCCATTGAACTGTGTTGCAATTAATTATTGATTTGCAATAGATATGCAGTAAGGCTGTAGTCATGCACTTCAATCATAATCTAATTTCTAGAGCATTTTTATCAGTGTTGACTTGTGTCAGTGAGCCCGTTTACACGTACAATCTTACAAAGACTATGCTTAATGAGTCAACAATGTGTATGGTCATGTAAACAGCTTAAATGGGTTTCCTTTATCGGGTTAACCCTTCTGTTTTGTTTAAAAATAATGACAACTGATTTTCGGTTCAAAAATGAATTGTTGCGTGTTTCCATCCACTACGTAATGCACATTATCATGAGGGGAGCCGCCTCGTCATGATATAGCAGCTGAATGACCTTTCCCTGCTTTGGGGACAGTTTTATTGGCAAGATTGGAGCAAGTACATAATATTATATGCATCCATGAGACACCGCAGAATAAGTGTAATATCTGATGTAATGTGGGCTGAAATAGCTGCGATGCCCACACACCACCAGTCTCTGCATATCTGGGAGCGGCCACTCTCAAAACTGTTCTGGCAGATTGTGAAGACTCACTTTATTGACCAGCTGTGGGTTAAACACTTCCTAATGACAAGCGCTATGTTCAAGGTCGAACCTTTCGGTGGGCTAGTCACATCAAGCTATCGTACACTCATAACACATGCACGAATGGTCAAAACACGTCAACGTTTTGCGAATAAAAACCGTTTCCATCACCATCACGCATTTTAACTATTGTGAATCTCCACCTCCTCCTAGTGCATAAAATTTTAAGCAAATATAGAAAGTTTATTCGCATATCAAACGTTTCCATTCAGGATTTCTAATGCGCAATTTCAAAATGCGCATAAAAATAGTTGGATGGAAACCCACCGATGCACATGAAAATTGGCATAGGCTTACCTTCATGTTTTCACACTGAACATAGGCTTATATATTAGCATTTTAACTGGAAAGAGTGCCACCTATTTGTGAGTTGTGGTACTAAATGTGTACAATAGATATCCAGTAAATCCTAAGCTTTACTGTAAGGACTTAAAGTACTTAAAATAAGATGATACTTATATTACTTACCAATTGTATTAGTCTGAAAGAAAAACAGAATCATGGATTAGATTCTGCAACATTACAACCTAGGAATACTGCAAAAAAGAACATATATTATTGTATAACAGTACTTAAAATAAGCTGATACTTAGATTGCTTACCAATTTTATTAGTCTGAAAGGAAAACAGAATCATGGTTTAGATTCTGCAACATTACAACTTAGCAATATTGCCAAAAAAAAAAAAAAAGAAAAAAAGAAAATCCCATTTCACACATACAGCCTTTTCCAGAAAATGTACTGCATTTTTCAGGTTAGAGATCATGTGTGAACAGAACCTTTTTGAAAATACTGGTAAATTATGCCCTTTCAGTTTCCCTTAATGAGAAGTTGTATCATCTATTTCCATATTGATGGTATGTGTAAACAGCACATGTGGTACATTTACCACTAAAGGCAACTCAACAATTTTCCTGCAATTCACCTGGTTGCATGTGTGAAAGGGGCTATTGTCAGCATTGTCAAATCAACATTATGCAACTGAACAAGTAGAAATAACTGATTGTGTGTGTGGGGGTGTGTCTGTGTGTGTGTGTGTAGCATGTGTGCACTTAACAATTTGGCACTGTGTGTAGGTGTGTGTTTTATCTCTGCAAATTTTAACCCTATAAAGTTGTGCATTATTTTTTTAAAGCCTCTACAACATCAGCATGATGAATTCTTTGCTGAAATTCTTTGTTCTTCTCCTGCAGTTAAAGGAAGTAGAGGGAAGCTCTACAAGAAATTTGTGGAAGTAGGTCAACTGGGTGTCAGCTGATGCTGAGCTTGCCTCTCGTGGCCTGACTGAACTAACGCCCCCCCCACCCCCAAAACACTGTAAATTAAGTTGAGCAGCTACAAATTGCCTAACAAACCCTGGTTGGCTTAATAGTATGCCTTCTTTCTAAAAAGTAAATGAAAATGGTACAGGGACTTGCCTTATTTTCGATGTAGTGAGAAGACTTCCAGATGAGTCGAGGTCCTCAAATGTGGCTGCAACTGAGGAGAAAGAGAGAGAGTAACAAAAGGCAGAAAGTGATGTGCCTGCAAGCAGCAGAGGGGTGCCCCTCCCCTTTTTTGGCAGCGTGGGAGAGGGCAGCATGCTCCTTGTGGAGAAAGCAGCAGAGGGGTGCCCCTACCCTTTTTGGCAGTGGGGGAGAGGGCAGCATGCCCCTTGTAGAGTAAGTAGTAGCTGTTTTTCATAGTTTTCTTGGATATACTCCACGAGTAAGTTCCTTACTCTTCCATTTCTTGTAGTGTGGTTTGACACTGATATGTTGAATGTTTATCTGCTCGTTTCTGAATCATCTTCATGACTTGCACAGTGGCTCCTGCCTGTCATTAGTGAAGTCTGCGATGCACTGTTTTAGTTGTAGCTTGTATACTGTAGTCATGGGGTCCATTGATAATTTCTTGGAACTCAAGTCATGGAATGTTTCCACAGTTTCACTCTCTTAACAGCAGCATGCTCCATGCTAATTAATGCAGAGCATGGTTGTGTGAACAGTTGAGATTAGCTGAATCCGGCCAATTCATTAAGTGATTAAAATAGTTCGATGAGGTAGACGTCACGGAAGGCTGACATCCTGGCGGCCGTGATGATCTGAGTACTGTGAATCATATGAAGTATATCATGCATGATCTCTGAGTGACATCTTGAATAGTATCCATTTAGGACTTGGGTAACAATTCCTCAGCTGGCATGTGCAACAGTATATGAAGCATCACTTATGCTGTTTAGGCTAAAGCTTGGCTCCTCTAAAGGAAGTCTCGGTTGTAATCAACAACGACAAAGTCGTAGGTAATACGAGGTCAGTTGCACTTGTTTTAGAAAATTCAGCCACTTAAATTGTGTATCGAATATACATGGCTGCTGCATTCGAAGGTAGTCTTGCCTGAGATAATTTAGCTGAGACGGGCCACTTCTTTGAAAATTAAAGTGAGGATTGGAAAGCCCAACAAAGGAGCTCTAGCACCCGGTGGTCCACGTATGTGAAAGGAGTACCTCCTTACATGTAAGCCAATCATCGTAAGATATGGTAATATCTTGTCATGAGCCATGCATGCCGAATAATTTCACTTTATAGAGATTATTTAGCAGATATGTCACTCTATTAAAATGAATGGGAATAATTGGAACGCTCAACCAAGCAGCTATGAGAGCCCAATGGTCAACGGATGTAGAAAGGAAGTCCCGGCTTACAGTTAAAAAGCCAATCACCTTTAGATAGGGACATCACCTGTCAATCTCTAGAACACGCATAAACTATCCACCTTTTCCTGGTGGTCTTACTGGAGAAACGAATTGGTTGGAACTTCCGCCAGAAGTCGTTCTATGGCATTCCCTAGCTCTGACTGCAGCCATTTGAGACCCTGTTTACAGCTGGTAATAAGACGCATTTCTGATGATTCTATCGCAAATGGTCAGCATCAAATATATATGTAAACATGGTGCCAAAATGTTTTGTTATTAGGTCACAAAAAACACATACAGAGGTAGTCAAAACCACTTCGCATTTGAGGTTTAAAACGCTGTCTGATTCGTACCGTATAGCAGCGAAGCTCCACCTCTCACCAGTCAATCACCCGTCGAACAGTTTAAACTTACGTGCGGATTTAAAGTAAATACATATCGATCAGAAAACTTGAAAAGTGATTACGTACCCAGGATGAGAACTTCACAGCTCATCCTCAGTGTGCCTGTCTGATTTGAACATGCAGGATGACACGAAGTATGTCCTCATGAAATCACACACGCTCTCCTCAAAATCCCACACCGCAACAAAAGAATGAATGGACGTACACCACAACAATAGCTGTTTACTTGACAACATAAGTAGTGCCCATGTTTCTCGCTAAGCATTACAGGATGCTTAGTGAGAAAGATGGATTCAAGATGGCGCTGAGTATGGCTGCTGCGTTGCGAGCTACGACACAACATTGTAGTGTTTTGTTTGTTTTGTTTACAATTCTTATGTTTTTTGTCTTGGATGTCGTCTGCCTTATTGTCTACGACAGACAAACACTTTTGGACATTGGTTCTGCAATTACACACTGTAAACCGGACTTCAAATTCCTCAATGCCGACCCGCTGTTTACAAACACACCAGCGGAGCCCTTTGTCTCGGCTGCCTGGCCGCGGAAACACAAAAGGAAAAGGGGAAACAGAGCCGGTGTTCTCATCAGAGTAAGACGTCATGCAAATCGACCCCCGCTACCCAGTATTCTACTGGCAAATGTTCAGTGTCTGGACAACAAACTCTGCGAGCTGAGAGCGCGGATCTCTTTCCAACGAGAGATGAGAGAGACTGCTGCATTATCTGCCTTACGGAAACTTGGATGTCTGCTGAGATTCCAGACTCGCGGGGTTCTCCGTGCACCGAGCGGACAGAGCGAAAGACCTCTCAGGTAAAAGCAGAGGTGGTGGTGAATGTTTTATGATCAACAAATCCTGGTGTGATCAGAGGAACGTACATTCTATCAAGTCTTTCTGCTCTCCTGATCTGGAATTTCTCATGCTTCTGTGTCAACCATTCTGTCTACCGAGGGAATTCACAGCGGTCATTATCACTGCTGTGTACATCCCGCCACAAGCCGGGCACTCAAGGAACTGTACGGGATTATAAGCAAGCAGGAAACCACGCACCCTGAGGCCGTGTTCATTGTGACCAGGGACTTTAATAAAGCCAGTTTCAAATCAGTCGCACCAAAATACCACCAACACATTAGTACACACGAGGGGACCGGGTTTTGGACCATTGCTACTCTCCCTTCCGGGACGGCTACAAATGCCTCCCCCGCCCACCATTTGGCAAATCGGACCACTCTTCCATTCTGCTTCTGCCCGCTTACAGGCAGAAACTGAAACAGGAATCACCCACCCTCAAAATGATCCAGTGCTGGTCGGACCAATCAGACTCTACGCTACAAGGAGATGTTCCAGTCCGCCTCTGATGACAACATCGAGCTTTACGCTGATAGCGTAACGTCTTTCATCAGAAAGTGCGTAGAGGACGTTGTTCCGACCAGAACAAAACGGATCTACCCGAACCAGAAACCTTGGATTAATAGCGATGTTCGCGCAGCACTTGATGTGCGGACCAATGCTTTTAATTCCGGGAACATGGAGGAGCATAAACAAGCCAGTTATGCCCTCCGAAAAATCAGAACAGCAAAATGTCAGTACAGGAACAAGATTGAAGGACAGATCAACACCACCAACTCTAGAAGCATGTGGTAGGGAATTAATATCATCACAGACTTTAAAGGGAATAAAAACTCAATACTTTTTATGCTCGTTTCGAGGGAAATAACACCGCCCTCGCAGAGAGAGCTCTCGTGGCTGAAGCTACAGAGGTTAGTTCACTCTCCGTCTCTGTAGCGGATGTAACCCAATCCTTCCAATGGGTGAATATCCACAAAGCCGCAGGTCCAGATGGTATTCCGGGCCTCGTCATCAGAGTGTGTGCGAACCAACTTGCTGGTGTTTTTATGGACATTTTCAACCTTTCCCTCTCTTTGTCTGTAGTCCCCACATGCTTTAAAATGTCCACCATTGTGCCTGTTCCAAAGATATCCAAAATCACTTGCTTAAATGACTGGTGTCCTATTGCTCTGACCCCCATCATCAGCAAATGCTTTGAGAGACTAATCAGAGATTACATCTGCTCTGTGCTGCCTCCATCACTAGACCCATTGCAGTTTGCTTACCACAACAACCGCTCCACTGATGATGCCATTGCATCTACAATACACACTGCTCTCTCCCACCTGGAAAAAAAGAACACTTATGTGAGAATGTTGTTTGTAGACTACAGCTCAGCATTCAACACCATAGTGCCCTCCAAGCTAGATGAGAAACTCCGGGCTCTGGGCTTAAACAGCTCGCTGTGCAGCTGGATCCTGGACTTCCTGTCAAGCAGACGCCAGGTGGTTAGAATGGGCAGCAACATTCATCACTGACCCTCAACACTGGAGCCCCGCAGGGCTGTGTTCTCAGCCAACTCCTGTATTCTCTGTACACACATGACTGTGTGGCAACACACAGCTCCAATGCCATCATTAAGTTTGCTGATGATACGACGGTGGTAGGTCTGATCACTGACAATGATGAAACAGCCTACAGAGAGGAGGTGCACACTCTGACACACTGGTGTCAGGAGCACAACCTCTCCCTCAACGTCAGTAAGACAAAGGAGCTTGTGGTGGACTTCAGAAGAAGAGATAGAGAACACAGTCCCATCACCATCAATGGAGCACCAGTGGAGAGAGTAAGCAGCTTCAAGTTCCTGGGTGTCCACATCACTGAGGAACTCACATGGTCCATCCACACTGAAGTCGTTGTGAAGAAGGCTCATCAGCGCCTCTTCTTCCTGAGACGGCTGAGGAAGTTTGGAATGAACCGCCACATCCTCACACGGTTCTACACCAGCACTGTAGAGAGCATCCTGACTGGCTGCATCTCCGCCTGGTACAGCAATAGCACCGCCCACAACCGCAAAGCCCTGCAAAGGGTGGTGCGAACTGCCAGACACATCATCGGAGGTGAGCTTCCCTCCCTCCAGGACAAATATACCAGGCGGTGTGTGAAAAAAGCTCGGAGGATCATCAGAGACTCCAGCCACCCGAGCCATGTGCTGTTCTCACTGCTACCAACAGGAAGGCGGTATCGCAGCATCAGGACCCGCACCAGCCGACTTCATGACAGCTTCTTCCCCCAAGCAATCAGACTTTTGAACTCTTGATCTCCCACGATCAAAATACATCAGCACTGCACTTTATTACTCTTATATCTCACACCGGACTGTCATAAATTATATTATTATTATATTATATTCTCTCTTAACAACACACTGGCAACTTACTATCAACCGACAGCCTGAATGTCAATACAGTACAATACAACCTACTGTACATTTTATATATACTATATATATACTTTTTTATTGTATAATGTGTATTCTATATTGTGTGTATTGTATACTGTACATTGTATGTTATTATTTGTATATTGTGTTATGTGTAATTATGTGTATATTAGATTTTAAATTGTGTTGTGTGAATCTGATGTTTATTGTAAATTGGTATATGCCTCATCACTGTCACAACTACTATGTTGCTCGGTACTGCACCCAAGAATTTCACACACTATTGCACTTGTGTATATGGTTGTGTGACAATAAAAGTGATTTGATTTGATTTGATTTGATTTGATTTGGATATAGGAAAAATGTGGATACCTGCCGGGAAAATTGCTTTGCGTAATATACGTAGAATCACAATTTAGTATACTGTTATTGACAGATTTAACAGCTGATTTGAAGTATATTCTTTAAGCATAGTTTTTTACCAACCGCATTTGATATTTGGGCTTTCTCCATTCAAGTAGATAGGAGCTGTACTGCATGACTTGAAATAGCCTCCCATGCATTCCAAAGATATCCGACAGTGGACTAACTTGCTAGATAGTTTGTGGCTTTATACACCTTTTTTGCAACGCGGAATAAGCAGCGGCTGCATCCGGCGAATATGGTGAGTTCCTCTAGCACTGACTGCAGCGTAATACTTAGCATTTATAATACCAGAATATAGTGATATGGCTTATAAACAGTCACACAAACCCAGGAAGCATAGCAGAATTATGTGCTGAAGCCGGAATATTTCCTAACGTCAGCATAAATGTAAAGTAGTAGTGAATCGTTCATTGCTGCTGTGTGTTGTATGGATTGACATAAATCTGCTTCTTTGCAGATATCATGATGATGTGGTCTTTCTGTCTCCATGTGACTCATTCATGTGTACCTGCATAATTTTGATGATGCCTTATAATAATTATTTCCAAGCGATATTCATAAGCCATGTTGAATGCGATATCTGCGTAGCTGTTACTATGCACTGCTAGGAGAGAGAATGCTCTCTGACAAGACGAAGAGAAAAGTTTTTTTTCTTTTCTCTCTCCTAGGTGAACAAAAATGCAGTTGGTGTAAGAAAGTTGAAGAAAATTAACCGGCTGCTTTTACTCTTTACTATTTGAGTAAGATGGGGGCGTGTCAGACGGTGCGCAGGACTGTCCTTATCAGCACCTGATTTCATGCATCCTGCCTGCAAAAGCTATAATGGTACTATATGCTCTCAACCAATGAGTGTATGAAATCATAAATAACATGTCGATATTTATTTCCAGCTTGTACTATAAAGCAGCGTGATGAATGTCTTTTATCGCTAAAGCTGGAATGGCAAATCTCAGAGAGGTTGATAAGTTGATAAGTTGATAATGGCGGCACCCTGGTTAGCTGAAAATAAGGTGGTTAGCGTAATATAGATGCAGCAGAATATACGATACCATTGTTGCCTCGCCATGTGCCTCTGCCGCTGACTGATAAAAGATGTGTTATTGACGGTCGCGTTTAAGGAAAAAGGGGCTCCGGGAAATGTATCCTTATCGACTCTTTCTATACCTTAATTCATCAAAGATGACGAAACTCATGACAAATAGACGCAACACATCAACCGTGTGCTTGAATAGAGCTTGGAGGTCTTTGACATTGACTAGTGAACTTCTTGTGAAACGTGCATATGAGGGGCATGCAAACTTGGTGATTCATCCCACAACACTACAAGCATGATATAACAGTTAGATCGCAAGCAATATCCTCATGAAACTGAGGTTGCATGGAATGTTTCAGCTAGGTCTTTCCGGAGACAGAGAATGAGTGTTTGCTGGGGATGTGCTACCTTTAGCTGCGACTACCATGCGCCACTGCGGCCCGTGGAAGTGAAGAATCGGTGGCAGACGAATGATAGAAGGCTCCACGATTTTCTCTGGGCTATCCATTATGAAGGAGTAAGGTAAGACAAGCTACGTAAATGTGTTAAATATAATAGGAGCATGCCTTGTCGAGCCGTGTTGCTAGCTTGGTTTGTTGTCAGGTGTTTGGCTGGGCTGGCAGGAATGCTGTGTTGAATATATACATAGGGCGTCTTTGATAGATAGACTTCTGTGATTGGAGGAAGTAGGTCAGCTGGGTGTCAGCTGAGCTTGCCTCTCGTGGCCTGAATTAACTAATGCTTGCGCTCGATGTCTCCACTCTTAATATTTCCTATAATACTACTAATGATAATAAATAAAAGTGATTCCTCACAGTGATTTGGTCACAGTGAAGGACGGGAATTGTGATAAGGATTTGATCCGGATAAAATTAACAATGGTTTTACTGTAGTAATATGTAGTGACCATGTTTTTTGGTGGAAACTAGTTTTGATGCAGTGAATCATGGTGTTACAACAGTAATTTGTTGTTAATATAGTTACCATGTTTAATTTTGTGGTTACTATGATTTTACTACAAAATACTATGGTGATCCTATAGTTAATTTAGTAAAACTATGGTTATTTATCATAAGGTATGGTGAGGTTTAGGGGTAGGGGTTGGTGTAGGGTGTCTGAGGGACTCAAAATAAGCACAAACAAAAATGCTGCAGTGATGCCACCATACTGTATGTTAGTATTTACACAGGGGGTATTAGTATCTGCCACTATTTGCACTAGAGTGCAAAGAAAATACTTTTTGTAGCTTTTTAAACTTAGTGAAAATAGACATCTATCTGCCCTTTTTCCTTATTTCTGCATATCCCTCATTCTGCATTTTTTTCTTCTTTCCTTTCTTCCTTTCCTCCCCCACTTTCTCTTCCGTCAGCCCGTCCTTCCTTGCTTCCTTCCTTCTTTCCTTCCGTCCTTCCGTAATTGCTTCCTTCCTTCCATCCAATATACAAGGTTTCTGTGATGGTAGGTTTAGGGGTAGGGTTAGGTTATTGAATATATAGTTCGTACAGTATAAAAATCATTATATCCATGGAGAGTCTTCAAAAGGATAGCCGCACCAACATGTGTGTGTGTGTGTGTGTGTGTGTGTGTGTGTGTGTGTGTGTGTGTGAGAGAGAGAGAGAGAGAGAGAGAGAGAGAGAGAGAGAGAGAGAGAGAGACCAAGAGCAAGATCTTGTGACACTCTTCGCTAATGGAAACACATTGAAAACCAGCATTATTTACCCCCAGGCATAAAAGGTGTAGTCAAAAAGTTTTATTATGAAGTATTATAAAAACCTAAAAACTAACATATTAATTTAGTCAATATTGAGGACAAACCAAAAGCATTTTGACCAAATTTAAGATCAAGATGAGTTATTCACAGTTTTAAACTCTTAAATGGGTAAAAAATGACCCCAACATAACAGGAGAGTTAAGGTCATGCAAAAATGTAAGTATTTTAACATGATTCTTTGAGACCTGGTTGGCTAATTGTTACTGTTTTAATCCATTTACAAATAATATACTTGAGTGGAATTATCTGAATTTTACAGTAATTTGCGGTAGATGTACAGGAATGCTCGGGTCATGTAGACTTGATTTGAAGATCCGATTGAGCCCAATTAAAAAAAATCCCATGAATCATTCAGATCTTCTTTAATATCTATGTGTTGTTGATGAAGGTCATGAAGACCCATCTTTTAACACAACCCAAAGCCATGACCCATAGCTTTGACACTGCACTAGTTTGACATACTTGTCAAGTGTTCAAGAGTACTTGTCACGTCCAATGAGACTCATGGATGTGCAGGGGGGAAGACATTTTGAAGAACACACCCTTGGCGTCGCCCATGCAACCTTTGAGTATCTATGACACCTGCTCACATTTAGCCTTGTCAAGTACAATCATATCATCGAAAGTATGCTAGGCAGTGCATGCCCCCTTTCTCTTTTATCTCGACCACTGGAACTGTGATAGCACCACACTGTACTCACACTTTATACCTATGTACCCAGAGAGAGACACAGAGAGATGTATGTTACTTTTTGACTATCATGTTTTTTGTAAGGGCAAGATCAGCCTTTACCACTGTGGGCACTGATATCAATCTGATGTACTTCAAAGCATGGAATAGGTTTCCTTTGTTGTCTTCATAAAGTGTAAATAAGGGCAACCGAGAGTGAGAAAAGGGATTCGTCTGATGTGGTAGTCACACCATGTGTTCTTTCTGTGAATGTGTGTGTGAGGAAGGGAGAGACAGACAGACAGACTCAATCAATGAAGTGTCTAGTGAATGAAAGCTGCAGATCTATCTCTCTTCCTCTCACTTCCTGTGGTTTTCGCTCTCCCCTTTTGGCTGCATACAATACCAGTACTGAGTGAAAAGAACCAGTGTTGCATCACTGGTCAAATTTAACAGTTTTCTTGTCTGCAGAGATTGGCATGTCCAGAAATAGACAGAAATAGACCAAACATGCGTGAGTAAGAGCTAAAATGAAGACTTGAGTGCTTTGTTTTCACACTTTCTATTTTTCTTCCATTAAATTCTACCCCATCCTCTTCAGATTTAATTAGTGCATTTTGCTATTAATTAGTGGCCATATATCTTATATCAGGGGTTTTCAAACTGGAGTGCATGATGCTAGGGGATTCAAGAAAAATATGAGAAATTTTTTTTAAATAAAAGTAAGAACTAACCAAAAAAATGTTATATAGTTTTGTGAATGTTCTTTTTTTATTTCTAAATCTGTCATGCCTTGTCACATACATGCATTCAAGTATAGTTTAGTATTTGTTTTGTATATTTCTACTGTGTTTTCCTCTACACTGTCGCTTGCACACTGTTTGTATGGCGCTATTCTCTTTAAGCTGATGTGGAAAGATATTTATTTCTGAAAAGAAAAGAGCTGTACAGGTTAATCAAAATCGAAAAAAAGTTTATACATCTAACATTGCTCTAATTTTGGATATAAACAAGATACCCTGTTGACTGAATACAAAGTAAATTATTTATAGAACTTAAAATTAAAAGCAGTTGTTGGAGCAGAGTGATGTTTCTCTCTTAAGCCAGAAAGAGACACAGGACACCGAGGATGAAGGGCTCCAAAGAGTGACTTTTATAAGAGCTCAAGCAAGCACTGGTTGATATACAAATGAAGAGCGATATCCAGAACAACAGCTGTACTTGTACTTTTATACCCTCTAAATGGGTCATGGGGGTGTGAACACACAAGTCATGAGATGTCTGTTTGCACGTACACACACACATACTCAAAGGTCGTCGATTTGTCACACATCAGCACTTCTTGCAGAAACACAAGTTTCCACTCCACTTATCTCAGGCAAACACTTACTGCGAATGTCATGAAAAGGTCAATGCATGGAATGACAGCAAAGTAATAAGAAAACATTTATCAATATATTGATTATAGGGGAGTCACGTGATGCCATGCGAGGATCAGACGTGTGAACGGTGAGCTCTGCACACTTTGCTAGTTTTAATTCTTTTAATGACATAAACCGGTGAGATTCGATACCTCCTTTTCTAAGTTCTCAGGATACAGAGTGAATTGGTCTAAATCCAAAGCTTTAGCTCTGATAGCTTTCTGCCCGGTACCGGCTTTTCAGCCGGGCACCTTCCAGTGGCCCAAACAGGGCATTAAGTATTTGGGTATTTTATTTCCAGCAAATTTTTGTGATTTAGTTAGAGTTAATATTGACCCTTTAATAAAAAGTTTTTTGAGCGGTGTGGGTAGATGGGCTTCATTACATTTATCTATGACTGGGAAGGTTAATATTATTAAAATGAATTGTATTCCAAAATTCAACTACCTGCTACAATCTCTCCCTATAGATGTCCCCCTCTCTTATTTCAAGCAATTTGATAGCATAGCAAAGTCCTTCAGTTGGAATGGTAAACGTCCCAGATAACATTTCAGTAAGTTACATAGGCCAATTGACATAGGAGAGCTAGGCCTACCCAAGATTTTGTTTTGTTATTATGCATTTGGTCTCAGACGTTTGGCTCATTGGTCACTCCCACCTGAGAGAGCCCCTCCCTGGTTTTGTATTGAACAGGAATTTCTTGCTCCTATTTCACCATTGCAAAGCCTTTGCAGTGGGAAGGGTTTACATTTATATAATTTGATTCTGCAGTTTCTGTTATGTTTATTTAATTTGTTGAATGGAATCAATAAAATTGTTAATAATAAAATATATATATATATATTGATTATAGATCTTACACAGTTATTTTGTTTTTTGGAAAGAACATGTTTCTTTTATAATATCACCTTTGCCATGCTTACTATTTTTCATTCTCAGTATAGGGGATCAAGGGGGCAGGGGATCATCATATTTGGGGGTCCTTGGAAATAAAAAGTTTGAAAATGTCTGCCATATATAAGCACATGCATTTATTGAATTCACACTCAGGGTAAACAACAGATTTATATTTGATTTTCCATTTCATTAATTTACAATTTATAAATTTGTTGCATGTTTTAGGCTGTATGTTAAAGTAATGTTAATTTATACTCAAAAGACAACATAGTCTCCTGCAATTTAACTCCACGTTAACTTCCACATTTCATTCTCAACTGCTCTAATTCAGTGTTCAGATAATCCCTTCTGCATCAAGTCTCCTCCCTCACAGTGTAGGGCCTTCTTAATGACTGAGGCTTGTACATCAAATTTATTAGATCTGATTGGTTCGTTAGAAGCCAAGCCAGCTCTCTAATGACCATTTTAATGAATATTCAAACACCCTTTCTGGCTCTCTGTCCAGTTCTGGCTGTTACATCCTTGTTGCTGAGAATGGAAGGACAAAGCCAAGTTGTTTAACAGCTTGCAAGTCTTGGCCGGCATGTTGCGGCAATGAATCTACATAATCTGTGGTCATTCATGCTTTTGAATCACCTCACCATAGTCTGCAGTAACAGTTTCATCCTCAATGTTTTCATCTCCAGTCATTGTTAATTTTACTTATTTAATAAACTTTGTTTTTGTTGTTGTTGCTGTACTTTCTTGCCTTGTGTAAACCAGGAGTGTAGAGGGACAATAAGAGTGTCTTAAGAGTGGGTTTAGGAGGATTTTAAACACATGGAACAATAGCTAAAATTGTCTCCTTGGTAACATTGGCAAAATCTGAAGTAATACCATACAAATAAAAAAAGAAACAAGGTGCAGTGGATGCACTAGAATTTGGAACATGATCTGTTGGGACCAATTTTACTAGTAACAGTGGGAACATAAAGCAGGTAAACATCGACTGTTCCAGACCCCTAAGCAGCTGCTTGGAGAAACTGCAGTGTTGACATATTAAGACTGTACCCATGCTCCATCATATGGGAGAGTGTGCATTTATATTATGTGTGTGGATGTGTGAGCGAGTCAAGGGATCAGCTCTCCAACAGCATGTTTTGTGGTGCTCCAGGAAATGGTCGTAGATTGGCAATGTTGGAGAATACTTAACTGTATTTTCTATAAAACCCTTCAATACTTATCAGGGCAGGGGGTATTCATGTTTATTTATCTGTGTGGAAGGTATTCTGAAGCAGATGTCTGATTGTTTTCCATCGGTTTAAAAATTATTAGGTTGGAAAATGTATCGTGTAGAATGCATGTTCAAACAAGATGTTCGGAAGTGCGGAAACAAGGAAGAAAGGAAGGAAGAATAGAAGGAAGAAAAAAGTGCAGACATAGGGAATTGCTGAAGGAAGGAAGTACTGAAGGGCAGAAGAAAGAAGTGCGGAAGGAAGGAAGTGTGGAAGGAAGGAAGCAAAGAATGAAGGAATAAGTGTTAAAGGTAGAAAAAGTGCAGAAGGGAGTAAGTGCGGAAAGACGTGCAAAACGAAGAAAGAAGTGCAGAGTGAGGTATATGCAGAAGGAAGGAAGGAAGAAAGAAAGAAAGAAAGAAAGAAGGAAGAAGGAAGGAAGGAAAGAAGAAAGGATGGGCTGATGGAAGAGGAAGGAAGGAAGGAAAGAAAGAAGGAAAAAAGGAAAAATGCGGAATGAGGGAAATGCAGAAATAAGGAAGGAAGGAAGGCTGGCAGGCAGGCAGGCAGGAAAAAGTGCAGAAGGGAGTAAGTGCGGAAAGATGTGCAAAAGGAAGAAAGGGGAGTAAGTGCGGAAAGATGTGCAAAAGGAAGAAAGAAGTGCAGAGTGAGGGAAATGCAGAAGGAAGTAAGGAAGGAAGGAAAAAGTGCAGAAGGAAGGAAGGAAGGAAGGAAGGAAGAAAATACAGAATGAGGGAAATGCAGAAATAAGGAAGGAAGGAAGGACGGATAAATACAGAAGTCAGGAAGGAAGAAAAGAAGGAAAAGTGTGGAAGGCAGGAAGGAAGAAAGGAAGAAAAATATATGAGATAAATAAAGGGAGAAAAAAGTGCTAAGGAGGTGATTTTTGATCACGTCACTTGAGGTGTGTGTGTGTGTGTGTGTGTGTGTGTGTGTGTGTGTTTACGAATGTCAGATTGTCAATAAGACATACAGTATGAAAGCCATATGAAAGCAACATCCAACCCTTTAACCTGTGTGAATAGAGCAAGAGTCTGTCTCAAAGTGCTAGCATATCATACACCGATGAGCCAAAACATTATGACCACCTGCCTAATATGATGTCGGTCCTCCACGTGCCACCAAAACAGAGCCGACCCATCGAGGCATGAACTCTACAAGACCCCTGAAGGTGTCCTGTGGTACAATTGTGCTCAAAAGTTTGCATACCCTGGCAGAAATTTTGAAATTTTGGCATTGATTTTGAAAATATGACTGATCATGCAAAAAAACTGTCTTTTATTTAAGGATAGTGATCATATGAAGCCATTTATTATCACATAGTTGTTTGGCTCCTTTTTAAATCATAATGATAACAGAAATCACCCAAATGGCCCTGATCAAAAGTTGACATACCCTTGAATGTTTGGCCTTGTTACAGACACACAAGGTGACACACACAGGTTTAAATGGCAATTAAAGTTTAATTTCCCACACCTGTGGCTTTTTAAATTGCAATTAGTGTCTGTGTATAAATAGTCAATGAGTTTGTTAGCTCTCACGTGGATGCACTGAGCAGGCTAGATACTGAGCCATGAGGAGCAGAAAAGAACTGTCAAAAGACCTGCGTAACAAGGTAATGGAACTTTATAAAGATGGAAAAGGATATAAAAAGATATCCAAAGCCTTGAAAATGCACAGTAAGTACTGTTCAATCACTTATTAAGAAGTGGAAAATTCGGGGATCTCTTGATCCCCGATACCAAGCCAAGGTCAGGTAGACCAAGAAAGATTTCAGCCACAACTGCCAGAAGAATTGTTCGGGATACAAAGAAAAACCACATGTAACCTCAGGAGAAATACAGGCTGCTCTGGAAAAAGATGGTGTGGTTGTTTCAAGGAGCACAATACAATGATATTTGAACAAAAATGAGCTGCATGGTCGAGTTGCCAGAAGGAAGCCTTTACTGCGCCAGTGCCACAAAAAAACCCGGTTACAATATGCCCGACAACACCTTGACACGCCTCACAGCTTCTGGCACACTGTAATTTGAAGTGACGAGACCAAAATAGAGTTTTATGGTCACAACCATAAGCGCTATGTTTGGAGAGGGGTCAACAAGGCCTATAGTGAAAAGAATACCATCCCCACTGTGAAGCATGGTGGTGGCTCACTGATGTTTTGGGGGTGTGTGAGCTCTAAAGGCATGGGGAATCTTGTGAAAATTGATGGCAAGATGAATGCAGCACGTTATCAGAAAATACTGGCAGACAATTTGCATTCTTCTGCACGAAAGCTGCGCATGGGACGCTCTTGGACTTTCCAGCATGACAATGACCCTAAGCACAAGGCCAAGTTGACCCTCCAGTGGTTACAGCAGAAATAAGTGAAGGTTCTGGAGTGGCCATCACAGTCTCCTGACCTTAATATCATCGAGCCACTCTGGGGAGATCTCAAACGTGCGGTTCATGCAAGACGACCTAAGACTTTGCATGACCTGGAGGCATTTTGCCAAGACGAATGGGCAACTATACCACCTGCAAGAATTTGGGGCCTCATAGACAACTATTACAAAAGACTGCATGCTGTCATTGATGCTAAAGTGGTAATACACAGTATTAAGAACTAAGGGTATGCAGACATTTGAACAGGGGTCATTTCATTTTTTTTCTCTGTTGCCATGTTGTGTTTTATGATTGTGCCAATCTGTTATAACCTACAGTTGAATAGGAATCCCATAAGAAATAAAAGAAATGTGTTTTGCCTGCTCACTCATGTTTTCTTTAAAAATGGTACATATATTACCAATTCTCCAAGGGTATGCAAACTTTTGAGCACAACTGTATCTGGCTCCAAAGAGATCTGGGGAATTTGGAGGTCAGGACAACACTTTGAACTCTTCATCATGTTCCTCAAACCCATTCCAAACAAAGTGTGCAGTGTGGCAGGGCGCATTATCCTGCTGAAAGAGGCCACTGCCATCAGGGAATACCATTGCTATGAAGGGATGTACCTGGTCTGCAACGATGTTTAGGTAGCACGTGTCAAATTGACGTCCATGTGAATCCAGGGTTACCCAGCAAAACATTGCCCAGAGCATCACACTCCCTCCTCGTCTTCCCACAGTGCATTCTAGTGCCATCACTTCCCCAGGTAAACGGTGCACACGTACACGGCCGTCTACGTGAAGTAAAAGAAAATGGGATTCATGGGACCAGACAACCTTCTTCCACTGCTCCAAGGCTGAGTTCTGATGGTCGCGTGGCCATTAGGCACTTTCGACGGTGGACAGGGGTCATCATGGGCACTCTGATCGGTCTGCAGCTATGCAGCCCCATATGCAGCAGGGTGTGATGCACTGTGTGTTGTGACACATTCCTCCCATAACCATCATTAAAATTTTCTGTGACTTGTGCCACAGTAGACCTTCTGTCTGTTCGGATCAGATGGGATAGCCCATTGCCCTTGTGCATCGATGAACCTTGGGCGCCCAACACCCTGTCGCCGGTATGTGGTTTGTCCCATCTCGGACCACTGTCAGTAGGTACTCACCACTGCTGACTTTTAAATGTGTTGCTATTAACTGTGGCTCTTCCAAATAGCAAGGTGGTGACCTCGTCTACTGAAGTGAAACTTTTCACACCCACAAGCTCTGTGTGTATTGCGAGAGTTACTGTAGACTCTGCTGGAGATAGCCCTTCTTTCCACTCCAGATATAATTATTCCATCACTCTGACAAGCCCAAAGGGTCTGGGGTATATTTTGGTTTTCCTGATGATTGCTGAGGCACTGGTTTTCTCACCAGCACATGGGTAATTAAGGGGCAATTTTCTTTAATTGACATATTCAAATTAATTATGGATTGGGAACATGTAATAACTTCTGGCTTGCTATGCATAGTGGACAGCATAAACTTTTCATTACATTCATTTGTGATGTTCAAGAAGGTGTGTCTTTATGTAAAAAGTAATGGATGGTGTTTAATTACGATCACTGCTATAAAATTATTTAAATAAAAATCTATATCTTGATTATCTCTAATATCATTATCTTCATTTCTGACAGACAAGTCCTCACTATCATCCCATTACAATTTATATTCACCATGCTCCAGAACCATGTGCAATAGCAACAGCAATATGATAAAATACACCAATGTTTACTAAGTAATTAATAATTAAATAATGTATTTATTTTGATAATAATAATAATAATAATAATAATAATAATAATATGGAATGCTTTCAAATATATAATATAGTTTATGAAATGAAAAAAATCCCGAACACTATCCTGGCTTGCAAAGAGTAGCAAAATTTATTTAGCAATGTTTCGGTCACAACCTTCATCAGGCAATAATATAGTTTAACAATGTAACAATGAACAATACTTTATCAGCACTTATTAATATTGGTTAATGTTAATTTCAACATGCTACCAAATATATATATTTATATATATATATTTTTGTTTGTTTTTTTTTTTTTTTTTTTTATCTGAATTTGTGCAAGTTAACATAAGTTAGTCCATTATGAATTAACATGTACTTACAAAGAACAATTTAATTTTTATAAATTGACATTAACCAAGATTAATAAGTGCTGTAAAAAATATATTGTTTATTGTTAGTTCATGATACCTAATGTCTGTTATACCTAATTGTATTTGTATAGTGCTTTTCACAACGACTCTAATGTCTAAATAGTGTGGTTTAAAAAACAACATGATTATAAATTGTGCCTTAAAATAAATTATTACATAGATAATATCTGTATTTAGACCCCCAGTGAGCAAGCTAAAGGCAACTGTGGCAAGGAACACAAAACTCCATTAAATGTTGGTTAATAGAGAAAAATAACCAAGGGGGAAACCAGGCTCACTGTGGGGGCCAGTTCCCCTCTGGCAAAACAGCATGAATCTAATGCCGATATTAGTTATTTGTGTGTAGTACAAGTCATGGTTTAAAATGAGTAAACTAAGTGCTAATGGCTAAGTGCAAAAAGAGTTTGCATGAACTGTAAGATTGACTAAAGTCTTTGAAGTCCATCCTGAATTAACTGCAGAAGTGCACACAGATGCATTGTCCTTCATTATTTGGCTGATGAAGGCTTAAGTTGGTAATTAATTTATTATCTATGTATTCCATTTTCAGATTGTAGTCCATCCTCTGGCCAAGGTGATCTATATCTAAAGCAGTTACTAATGATAACAAATAGAACCTTATTGTAAAGTTTTACCCATGTAACATCACAGAACAACTAGAACATCACAGGACTACCACAGTTTGTCTCTTAGCAGATCTATGGCTTTTGCCACAGGAGGGTGAGAGACAATTGATGAGTGTGATGCTAAATCCTCGACACTTTTAGACATTCAACAAGACATTAGTCAGGAAGTGAACCCACCCACCTACAGTCGTTACTACTTCTTGGAACCCTTTTATATGGAGTGCGGAAGGAGACTGTGTAGATCAAGAAACAGTGCTCTGCCTCAGCAGATATTACTGTAACACACATCATTGTCAGCTACTGCTACCAGCCTACAAATCTCTGAATTTCTGTGCATGGAACACTGTGCAGCATTTAGTGCTGGGCATGATGAATGACACCCTCATTTGTCCTCACACTCTTTCCTTTTATTTCACTTCCTCTCTCTCTCTCTCTCTCTCTCTCTCTCTCTGTCTGTTTTATTCCGAAAGAGAACATTATGACAACACACTAAGGATGTAATTTCTTTTATGTTGAATCAATAACTTTACTCATATTCCTTGAATGCAGACTGTATGATTCAGTTTAAAATCTTGTGCTTGCTTTGCAGCTCATTTTGAGTCTTGTTGGCCCACCTTGTGCTAAAGTTAAAATCTTTCATCTAGTGACCACACGATTACTAATGGCGTATTATGAGTTACAATATGTTTGGCATGTTCAGCCTCTGTCCTCAAAATCTGGCAGAGATGACCAACCTTGTGTAGCCAGACTAAACACTCTGGCTCTGTCAGCTTATTGTGGCCAAGAACCGCCGACTTAGACAGAAGAATACTGTCTGATCGACATGTAAAGTGGCCAACCACAGTTTTTGTTTTTATATGATATTTAGGGGTGGATTTATATGAAATATACACTACCAGTCAAAAGTTTTGAAACACTTGACTGAAATGTTTCTCATGATCTTCAAAATCTTTTGATCTGAAGGCATATGCTTAAATGTTTGAAATTAGTTTTGTAAACAAAAATATAATTGCACCACCATATTAACTTATTTCATTATAAAACTAAAATTTTTATAAAAAATAAAATAAAAAGTTTTTGAAATTGATGACTTGGACCAAATAATAAAGAAAAGCAGCCAATAAGTGCCCAACATAGATGGGAACTCCTTCAATACTGTTTAAAAAGCATCCCAGGGTGATCCCTCAAGAAGTTGGTTGAGAAAATGTCAAGAGTACATGTCTGCAAATTCTAGGCAAAGGGTGACTACTTTGAAGATGCTAAAATATAACACAGTTTTGATTTATTTTGGATTTTGTTTAGTCCCAACATAATTCCCATAGTTCCATTTATGTTATTCCACAGTTTTGATGACTTTACTATTATTCTAAAATATGAAAAAAATAAAAATAAAAAATAAAAATAAAAAAACAATATATATATATATATATATATATATATATATATATATATATATATATATATATATATATATATATATAATAAAGAATGAGTATGTATTTCAAAACTTTTGACCAGTAGTGTAGATTATACCACAATAATAGTCTGGCTTGAAAGAAGTAATTTATATAATGCACCGAAAACATGGGAAAATATATGTGATCATGTGTCATGATCAAAACTTCTATCCGTCTAAAAATAAGAACTGATTATTTCAGAGACATGACTCAGGAAAAGAAAAAAAATATACATATGGTTATACAATTCTGCTTATGGATATCCAGTTTATTTGCTACTATGTGCCTCAAACAAAATTTCATTCAAATATTTGATGACACTTACAAGATAAACTTGGGCAAACCCAGTGATTGTTTTATCATCAAAAGTGCTTGTTTTTACAACCTAGTCAGTCCCACAAGGATTTCGCTGCACCTTTTTGTCTGATTGTTGCTGCCCAAAATGACTGAATTTGCTGTGCTTTTGTGTGTGTTGTTATGCAGTGAAAACTCACAATTAATCATAATATACTTGTGTAATGTGTGTCAGTGATGATGTAAGTGCAGTTGCATGTAATTATTTTAGATGCATAACAACTAAATATGCAGCTAGCAGGCAAAGAAATAATACAGTAAATACACACAAAATACCATATATTTAAGAGGCTATTGCAAGTTAAATGGAAGACCCTTAATTACACTCACTGAGCACTTTATTAGGAACACTATGGTCCTAATAAAGTGCCCGACATGGTCTTCTGTTGTTGTAGCCCTTCCACCTTAATGTTCCACGTGTGCGTGTTGAGCTATTTTGCTTACTACAATTGTACAGAGTGGTTATTTGAGTTACCACAGCCTTTCTGTCAGCTTGAACCAGTTTGACCATTTTCCGTTGACCTCTCTCATCAACAAGGTGTTTCCATCTGCAGAACTGCCACTCACTAGATGTTTTTTTTTTTTGTTTTTGGCGTCATTCTGAGTAAACACTAGAGACTGTTGTGTGTGAAAATCCCAGGAGATCGGCAGTTACAAAAATACTCAAAACAGCCCGTCTGGCACCAACAATCATGCCATGGTCGAAATCACTGAGATCAGATTTTTTTTCCCCATTCTGATGGTTGATTTGAAAATTAACTGAAGCTCCTGACCCGTATCTGCATGATTTTATGCTCTGCACTGCTGCCACATGATTGGCTGATTAGATAATCACATGATTAAGTAGATGCACAGGTGTTCCTAATATAGTGTTTAGTGAGAATATTTTTAAATGACAGTTTTCTGCTTCAGACAATGCAAGTAAAGTTTGGCTAGGTAAAAATAGTAGACCTTCAATAAAACTATTTAATTTACAATTACAATAAAACAATTTATACTAAAAGCACAAGTGAGGATTCAATGATTAGACTTGCCACAATTATTACATCGCCTGATTGCGATCATTTCAATCATGCGCTATTATTTGAGATAACCATGATTACCGAATTCTAATCACATTGTACTATCCAAATAAGGTAATTTTAAACGAAATATAGAAATGCCAATCATGAACATGTTTTTGAGTCTAATTTTCCTGTGCACCATTGCACTAAGTGAGCACTCCAAATTAACTTTTGCCATCACCAACCTGCGCTGCGGACCAATTAGAGAAGCTACTAAATAGCATATGAAGATTAAATTCTAGCTGTGATATATGTGCGCCGTTTAAAAGTTTTGGCAAGGATTTTAATAGTGAAAGCAAAACTGGTTTTACTTTAACATGTAATGGCAAATGTTCTTGGTCGTTGTGGGTTCACACATGCCAGGTTAATGACACGCAGTGACACAGAGGACCACAGAATTAGACGATGAGGACTCTGTTACAGTGGAGATGATAGAATGGCAGCTGTGCAGATTTGTCTTGACTGCCTCAAACTTTGCGAGCACTTGTTTTGCCACTGTCAATATGGAGAAGAGCGATCGGATCACCTCAGATTCACAGTTTATGTGGAAAAACTGTGAACATGATGCAAAAATGCAAGCAACTGAATGGACAGCCTAGTACACTGTACACTCAGAAAAAAAAAAATTAAGCCTATTTTTAAGATTTACACATTTTAATTTCATAATACATTTCCATCAAATTTCATTTTGTGTAATCTTTAACAAAAATGAAATTTGAACTTTAAATATATTTTTTATCTATAGGTTCTATAGGTCTAAACCTGTATAAACCAGTATATATCTATAGGTTTTTTTATTAAATTGGGTTAAATTTTACTCTACTAATTCAGATTAGTAGTCAGTTCAATTTAATGAAAAGTTTTTTATGACATTTAAATGTGTAAATCTTGAAAGTATTATGTAAACATAACTTTGTTCACAGGTAGACTGATAAAAAACCTCAAGTGCCCTTACACCCAAAAGTTGCGTAAAGCCAACCAATCAGATTAGAGCTTGCCAAATCAAGAAAGTACATTCCAGTTTTGAGTGCAATATGCGTCAATATTAGGCTGAAACAAAGCAAACAGAGCTGATGCCCTCCATCATGCATACATACCTGGATACGATGGATATAGTCCCCACAATTTCTCCTGAATCTCAACGCCACTTCTGCCGAGTGCCCTCATTGCTTTCACCCAGCAGTAAATCCAATGAGCTGGGTGGGGTGCCACAGGGAGTGACACAATACAATAAATAACAAGCAGAGACACTCTCTTACACCTCGAGCTGTGCTCGTGACTTAATGAAGTGTGCAAATGAGGTCACTTTTCCAGTCATAAGAATAACCCATCTAGATCCTCAGGGCTGGATTGATGCACTGCATCACTTCAAATGACCATGAGCCATTTCTAAAGCAGTTGTTTGTGTAGCTCATTGCCGATTGCCCTTGGAACTTGAAATATTTTGCTCTTTGGTGGTGTGATGGTTTGAGAGCATGCAATGCAGCAACAAATTTAGGGTGATACTTTAAAGACTGGCCTTGACAGATCTTTTAGTTTTACTTCTTAAAGGAATATTTCAGGTTCATTACAAGTTCAGCTTGATCATCAATATTTGTGGCATAATGTTTATTAAGGGAAAAAAATTCTGCTCGTCCTTCCTTTTCTTTAAAAAAGCAGTGGTTACAGTAAAGCACTTACAATGGAAGGGAATGGGGACAATTTTTTGACAATTTTATAGCATCACATCTGCATGGCAAGAAGTTGTAAAATTGGATATAACTTTACACAGAAAAAGTTAGTAAGCCATTTTATCACAGTTACATCCCTGTAAATCTTAACAAAATGAACTCAGACAGAACAACAAAGGGCTTGAGGCAAAAATAAGCAGTTCTTTACTTGAGGATATTTACATATTTACAATGAACACCAAACAAACCAAGGAAGGGAAAAGGGAACAAGAGTGTTGCCAAATGAAATAACCAAAGAAAACCATAAGCCAACTAACTCAAGGCATAGAAACTTATCTAAACACACAAACAAACAAACAAACAAGCAAGCAAAAAAATAAATAAATAACTAAATAAATAAATCTGCCTACTCTAATTAAAACAAAAACTTACAAATGGTGGCAAACACTTCCAAACATATGAGGTCATAAGTTGATGTAAATTGCCAAGCATTCTAACTGGATGTGCTAGTTCTCTGTATCACTTTCACTTTTAACTGTAATCATTTTCATTTGCCATATCATATCTGTTATTGTTAGTCAATGTTTCTTGCACCAAAATAAAATATAATTTATTTTACAGGACCTTATTTTACACTCTCTCTCTCTCTTTTTTTTTTTTTTTTTTGCTACTTTACCTTTACGACTTCAGTGTAATCCCCTATATTATGGTTGACTAACCTCTTCACATGTGAAATGAAACAAGCTTATTTACAGGTTTGTGGGCTTGCTATCGGATCTAATATAGTTACTTCTGCTCCATTCTTCAATAAAAGTCTCTTTGCAAAGCCTGCATTACACTGTGCTAGGTTTGCAAACTAATCTTCATGGAAATTTACTGAACAAACCATTAAGGTCGGATTTGAAGGTCTTGAAGGTTCTGAGCTGTAGGTTTGATCCAAACAAGGGGCGACCTGTAAATTAGAGAGTTACAATGAGTCTCAATTTTGCCCTTGATCTTGGCACCAGAGTAATGCACAAGAGTTCAATATACACTGAGTGGCTTAAATCCCTGTTAAATGACAAGTAGCTTATCATATAGTGCTTGTAATTTTGTTAAGGCTAATACTGTCATTCACAGTTCAGACTTACTGGCACACCGCGACTGGCACATAACATATTATAACTGTTTATGAATTCTAATTGAATGGCTGCAGAGTCCATAGACATAATTTCCCAAATGTCCATTCGCATTGAGACGATCTGGTATTTAAGGGACCTTAACTGGATATTAATTTGGTGTGTTGAAGAAGGGAGGCAGAAGAAGGGTAGTCTCTTGTACTCAAAGCAGATGAGAAATGTGGATTTGATGAGGTGCAGTCATGATTCATTCTCTGGTGGATTCACCATCTCTCTCTCTCTCTCTCTCTCTCTCTCTCTCTCTCTCTCTCTCTCTCTCTCTCTCTCTCTCTTTCCTGATCCTGTCATTGAGAGACTCCGAAGAGTAAAGGTTATATGCTTACGCTTATGACTGTATGATTTATTGCCCTTTTCTTTGTTCAGAGGGGTGTGGATCTGCAGGACTAATGAGGGTGGAATTCCACACTCTAAATAGTGCTTGAGTGAATGTAGTGGCTTAAAATTGGTAAGAATGACTTTGTTGAATATTTCCCTAGTATAACATTTATTCATAATTCTCAGGCTCTTTAAAGAGTGAGAAAGTGGGTGGATTGTCTATCTATCTATCTATCTATCTATCTATCTATCTATCTATCTATCTATCTGTCTGTCTGTCTGTCTATCTATCTAGGAGGAGTGTGCGCACCATCGCGAGCTCGACAGTAACCCTGTTCAACCGCGGTACATTTTGTGGTAACATGGACTTCAGCACCATGGAGAGTTCTTCGATTATGCACATGAATGAGAGGGGCGTCTGTAATTCGGTCTTTTTTACAGTATCTATGAACTAAATATCGATTTTAGATTCCAAAATTCTCACAATGGTTAACAACTTAGTAAATAACTAAATCAAATGATTAAAAAGTATTTATGTTTACTAGAGGTTGGTTTGGGTAATGAGATGAATGCGTTTGAGAATGCGTGAAACTTCTTTGTTTGCGATCATATCTGCCCAGTTGTCCAACGCATGTGCGCGCGTGTGCGTCAATCTGTTGTAGGTACGTGGGTTCGTGAGGGTGTTGGTGGATGGAGAGCAAATGCCGAGCCTCTTTACACTTCTTAGTATGAAATTTGACTGGGTGTTTAGCCTGTAGATGGCAGGAGAGTCCTTCTACAGAGCAATCACCCAGTCTTACATCTTACATTCACTTCCAAAGTTTGGCATACAAGTTATAACAATAATAATGCTAATACTACAATGGTAGATTAGCTAAATCACGATTTTTGTACTTAGAATTCTCAGAAGTAGGGTCAAAGTATTCCAAAGAGAACCCAATTAAAGCATCAGTACTCCACAGAGCTAATCGATCTCAGCATACTGGACTGAATGGACAATGGAATGTTTTTGTTGTTGTTTCTGTTTTGTTTTTTCCTGTGGGATCTTTAGACTTATGTGGTGAATGGTGTTCTATCATATTACGTCAACGTTCAAGAAGTAAACTCGTCCAGCATTAGACTAAATGCATCTCGGAATATGGTGAAATGGGTGGAGATATATCTTGATTTGTGCGAATAAATCCTTATATAAAGATTGTTGTGTTTAAAGAGGAAAACGGTGTATAATAAGTCACGCAATTGCATTTGGACCTTCTTGCGCTACCTTCAAATTGTGTTGTTTTTTGTGCTTATTCATTCATTTACTCATAAATGCGTCTTGGCATTCACATTTTAGTAGATGAGCAGTTATAAACATGATCACAGTGAGAGCACACAGTTAAATGACACACTGAAATGGCATTGGAGCCGGTGAGCGAGATCACAGCTCAGAGTTTGGCCCCTTTTGGCGAGATGGTTGAGTCCTCCTC